>NW_016107486.1:3039167-3233212 GCF_001604975.1 Cebus imitator | reverse complement strand
ATAGACTTGCATATGTTGAACCAGCCTTGCATCCCTGGGATGAAGCCTACTTGATCATAGTGGATAAGCTTTTTGATGTGCTGTTGCAATCGGCTTGTCAGTATTTTCTTGAAGATTTTTGCATCTATGTTCATCATGGATATTGGCCTGAAGTTTTCTTTTCTTGTTGAGTCTCTGCCGGGTTTTGGAATCAGGATTAGTCACATATTTTATAAACTTGCATGGGTCAGAGCAAATGACTCAATTTTTTCTATTGCCCTGCACATTTTCTTGTGAAAGCTCCTGGCTGTGATACTGTTTATTTAATAAATTGAAATCTAATATTAGCAAAGCCAAGGATTTATCTTGATCAATCAGTCTCTCTGAAGGGCATGAAGTGGGCGTCTTGCCCTCTGTTTCTGGAAGGAAATGTTTAAATACTTACAGTAGTTATTTTAACCTCATCTTAGAGTTATAGGGGATTGATTCTAGCTTTGCTTTAAGTGTATATGAGTTTTTAGAGAATTAAGCCTAAGCATTCAAAGGGGAAACAATGGAAACACATTGATCCATTCTCATTCAGATGACTTATAGGAGAATGCCAAAAAGAGAAGTCATTTAGTCTCAAGTGTGCAATTTTATGGTGCTTCAAGGATACAACAGTCCAGAGTTCTTGGCAAAAAAATTCCCTTAAATCTCAAGAGAGATAAAGTGTTGACTTGTGAAAAGCTAAGCAATGTATATACTAAAACCAAATTTTTTATTGTACATCTGGAAAAAAAGTTGACAAATCCTATATTAGATGGCCTGACAGATTTTGAATTTTAGATGCTGCATTTTATAAAATAGATTATATAGATAGATTACATGTAAAAACTTAACTATATGTTGACAACAACTACAACAACAATTTGCTTTTGACACATCCTGGTGATGGTTTATAATCACTTAATAAAAATCCAAATAATTCATTCTTTTAGCCTTCAAAATCTTTGCTTGCGCTCTAACAATATAAATTCTAAAAAGATACACTGAATAAAAAATCAGTTTAAGTTTTTATATACGATAAGAATCAAGGACCTTGGGATGAGACATAAACAGAGTACAAAGAGAGGTGTTCGTAGATTACAGCAGTTCTCAGATGGGGGTGATTTTGCCCAGCCCCAGGGTATATTTGTCATCACTGGAGACATTTTGGGTCATCACAACTTGGAGGGAAGGAAGATGCTACTGGGATATAGTGGGTAGAGGCCAGGGATGCTGAACATCCTGCGATGCAAAAAATAATCCTCTTCCACCTAACACATAATTATCTGGTCCAAAATGTCAATAGTTCTGAGATTGAGAGAAATCCTGTACTAGCGGCACAAAAAGTTAAATTTCTTTTCAGCAATTATGAATATTAAAATAAAGTTTAACAATTCTGAAAAAAAAAATCTTTGCTTGCTGATAACTGCTTGAAGTGCTACATCATTAATCCAACTAAGCGATTATAATTATTGAATTGATTGTTTCTAAACTATCAAGGTCTAGTTATTTAGGTCACTTTACCATTATAATTTCCAGAACCATTTCTGATTAATAACCACATATAGCTGCTTAGTCTTTGATATCTGGTAAACATTCACATTTTGGTGAATAAAAATAACAAATTACACCTTAAATTTGAATTTGTACCTCAATGTATAGATTTTATAATTGTTTCTGAATGTCAGATGGTTAAGAAGCAATACCTTAACAATAGTGCTTATTTCACATGTGCAGAAAAAAGTCTTTTTCCAGATTATGCAATGAGTACTTTTTCTCATTATTACTATTATTATTAGTTACTTAGAATGGGTTCTCCTTACCCATTTAGAAAGATTAAAAAAAATAAGAACAAAAATAAGGGAAGCTTCCTGATAATTAAATGATGACCAACCGATAATCTCTTAAGAACTTAAATATTTAGTAATCGCACAATATATATCTAAGTACTGATGGCACAAAACCTGACTCCCTGCTGTGAGATCTGAGATTGTCCAGTTGTGGAGAAAAACCATAATATAGTCTTAGACTCTCTAAAGAGAAAAATATAGGCAAGAAGTATACAAAGCGTTTGGAAGATGGATTGATTTAGTTTTTTCATTTGGTTAGCATTATAGGTGAATATTGTATGTTAGACATATATATGTGTACAAGTATGGCTTATAATTGGTTGAAATATTGGTGTATCACAATGGCCAAGGCAGTCCATACGTCAGTCTTTCTATAGTTTAATGTCCATCTACAATCAAACAAACAATGATGATGGACATTATTTTAGAAGAAAAAATGAAGTATTATAGAAGTCTCAGAAAAGAGGGCAGATAGTTTTCCAGGAAGGTAAAGAAATGATTTATTCTAAGACTATCTTGTGTCAATATGAATGAATTAAAATTTACACATAGATAACATTCTTCATTTTTAAAGAAAGGTGTTACTTCGCAAGTGTTATTCTTGTTGTTTCTACTGTCTTCCAAGAATTTACAGTATGAATGGCTACTGTTTTTTCTGAAAGCTATCCTTTTCTTAAGAACCAGAAGCCTCCATCAATAGGGGCTGCTGTTTTAATTTTTTCTCATTTTCCCCCACAGGGAGAGGGATAGATTTTACCAATGACATCGTAATTTGTTACCTAAAGCAAAAGTCCTTAAGAGAGTGTCTATACTCGATTTCGTCTCCTCACATTTCCTCTTGAACCTACTTGAATCAGGCTTTCATCTCCATCCTCATATAGGAACCAGTATTGTCAGAGTAACAAATAACCTGCACATTGCTTATTACGATAGTCAATTTTCAATACTCACGGTATTTGATCAACAAGCTCCTCATCACCTTTTCCTTCTCCAATGATTTATTTTACTTGACGTTCAGGGCACCATTCTCTCTTTTTCTCTACACTATTGACAATTTTGTTACAGACTTTTCCTAATTTAGCCAGACCTGTAAAATCTGTAGTTCCTGGGCATTGGACTTCTACTGTTTCCTATGATTACTTTCTTGATGATTTACCTAGACAGGGCTTTAACTAGTGTCTTTATGCTGGTGATGCCCAAATTTATATAATTTATCTTTGTAGCAGATTGTAATTATAGTTTCCCTCTTTCCTAGATGAGAATTATATCCCCCAACTCTAAAACACAAAATTTAGTCTTGACCATGTGACTTACTCTGGACAATGAAATGGTAATGGAAATTATTTTGTCCATATCCAGGAGAAGCTTCATGACCAATGTGAGACCCATATTGTTTTTTCCTTGTGCTATGAATCTGGCAAAGTGTTAAATACATCTCTGTCATTCTGAGTCTCACAGTCAAGGCAACTTGGAATACAGCTTTAGCAGCCCCAAGGTGGCTATGTAATATGAGTATTTAAAAATATTTTTGCTATAAGCCACTGAGGTTTGGGAGCCACTTGTTATTGCTGCATATGAAGTATTTTGGAGGTGCAAACCTCTCTTTTTCCCAGATCTCCGGTACTGACTCTTTACTGAAGACCTGCACACTGTTGTTTTACATGCTCCAAATATACTACTCATAATTTCCCTCTAAGTTTTTTCTTCCTGCAATCTTCCTTGTCTCACTAAATGGCAATTCCATTCCTTCTGTTGGTCAGGCCTTGATTTGTATTTTCTCTCACAGTTGCAAAACAATCTATTAGCATATCCTATGAACTTCAAGATATAGTATTTCATATCTATAAATATATGATTACTTTTAAAGTGGTATTTAAATTTTTATTTACTTTTTAAAAATTTTTTATAGAGACAAGGTCTCTCTGTGTTGTCCAGGTTGATCTCAAACTTCTGGGCTCAAGCCATCCTCCCGTCTCAGCCTCCCAACGTGCTGGGATTAAAGGTGTGAGCCCCTGTGTTAGGCTATATGCCTTTTTGTTTTTTTCATTTCTTCTGTAATACAACTCAAACTTTTTTTTTTTTAACATTTCCCCTCTAATACAACTTATCATTTTCTCTAAACTGAAATCCTAACTGATCATTCTGCCTCTCTTTGGATCCTTTATATTCCATTCATTGTATCTGCAGCCTGAGTGACCACATTATTCCTGTGCTCAGAAGTCCTTAAAGTCATTAGAGATTTTTGCCATTGCCTTGAGAACCTTTATCATCTACTTCTTTGACCTATCTCCTCCCATTCTCTCTCTCTTCCTACTCTATTTCAGCCACTTGGCCTCCTATAGTTCTTTCTCAGGGTCTTTGCATTGCTGTTCCCTATGCCTGAAATGCTTTTTCCCTAATGCCACGAGGGCTCACGCTTTCACTGACTTTAGGTCTGATGGGCCCTAGGATGGATTCATGGGCCCAAGCTTGTCTAAAGTATAGAAATAGCAAGTCTGACCTGTGCACACTGCTGTGCTAATCACCTTCATCTTAATTTTTCTCCAAAGTGCTTAACACCATGTGATACATCATATATATATACTTGTTTTATCTATCTTCTCCCACTTAACTACAACCAGGATTTAACTGTTTTACCCACAACTGTATCTCTTGTGTCCAGATCAAAGCCTGGCATATAAACGTGCTCAGTAATACATGCCAATCAATGATGTGTAGGGATACAAAGAGTTTTAAGGTCCTGGCTGTTCCACTTACTGCCTTTGGGCCCTTGGGCAACTTACTAACTTCTGTGCCTTAGTTTTTACAATCTGGAAAATGAGAATAATTGAACTTATCTCATACAATTTATGTTAACCATTTTAAAGGAAAAAAAAATGTAGATATAGCACTTAGAACATAACTGGCACAAAGTAAGTGATAATAAATATTACCAAAAAAGGAAGACTGGAATAAAATAGTAAACAAATGGTGAGCAAAAGTACACCACAAATTCATAGTCTTCTGTTTCGGCTGAGCTGTTGCAAACTAAATCAGCTCACATAATCCTTACCCTCTATGCCTCCATGTTCTTGTCTATAAATTGATTAAAGTAATAGAATTTAAAGAATTGGAGATAATGTATATATAATGTCCAGCCTATGGCTTACCCATAGTAGGCACAAAAGTAGTTACCATTATAATAACAAAGATTTTTTTGAGTTACTAATTTGTATCAGAAAGTTACTTCTTTGCCAATCCTGTAAGATAGCTATTGTTATTCAACTTTTCTAAATGAAGAAATTCAACTGTGGACAGGTTTGGATGCTTGTACAAGAACATGTGCTAATAATTGGTGGAGCTAAGATTTTGTTTGTTTACTGACTTACTAATTAATAAATATGAGTGTTCATCCTCATATAATTTAGAATCAATCTGTCAGGGAGGTGGTTGATATAAAGAAAGTTGAGTATATAGTGATGTGGGATTTAAATGACAACCCAAGCCAACATTAAAGGTTTCTACGTGGCATATTTGGAACTTTTATGCCATGAGTTGTGTTAACTGTGGGAATTCAGATCAAAGAAAGAACAACAAGGGAATTTTTGAAAAAGAAAAATAACTCTGGTTGTGTGTTGACATGTTAAGTAAGATTTAAACAGATTCACCTGTGGATTGACTGATCACATCTTGTTTTGTCATTTCTGAGTCTTCATCTCCTCCTTATCCTCTCTGTAGAAAGACTGTCATATTTGGCTTCTTTGACTACTTCCAGAAGAATAGCTGTTCTTTAGGTCTGGTTCTGTTACACATATATTCCAGATAAAAGGCTTGTGATGTTTTTCTAAGCAGATGTAATAAATAGAAAAGAGAAGCCGTTTGTTTTATTTCTTGAGCTTATGTCCAATAACTCATCCCAATGCTAGATTTCTTATAAGCAAGGAAAGAAGGAAAATAACATTGGGGGTTATCTATTATGCATTACATAATATCGTGTAATCCTCAGAAAACCATTCAAGTTAAATAATAAATCTCTATTTTATGGATGACAGAATTTGTGTTTAGAGAGGTAAAGTAACTTGTTCAAAGTCATGCAGTTTTGGTGAAGGCTTGAATACAGGAGTATCTTCCTTCAAACAGGCACTTTTCCTGGCCTCTTCATTCTACTAAATATATCTGAAGGATGTTAAGAAGGTAAAATGAAATGTAGAGCAAACATTTTTAGTTTTTAGCTCTGAATTTTTGGCTGACATTTTAATTCATCTGTTTAAAACTTATGTTAACTTAAAACCCTGAAGCTCCATTGAAAAAAGAAGAAAAAAGTATTATATATTTTAACATTTTGGAAAATTTATGTGGAAAAATATTAACAACTAAAGAGAGATCTAAGGCTAGTAAGATATATATGTATATATTGATTATTTAAGTGTATATATTTCTATATCTATATATGCTTATTTGAATATATATACTTCTATATCTGTATCCATATGTTAATTCATATGATATCTCTATCTATATATACATCCATGCCTATCAATTGATTTGTTAATTTGTTGATCTATCTCTATTAGATAAGATGATTCTCCTACTGTATCACCATGCTTTTCTTCATATGTTGAAACAAATTATTGAATACTTGCCAAAATATCTTTAAAAATAGAAGTTATAATCCAAATCTAATGCATTTCCTTCTCCTCGAGCATAGAATTCTTTTTACTGGGCAACAATAAAAGTAAAAGAAGGCTTAATAAAGGTCATTCATGGGGGAGGCAGTAATGGACACACAGCTATATACAATAGTATTAGCAGATGGCAAGTAATATTGCTCTCTTTCCTGATAAAACCTGCAAAATGTTTTATAGCGAGGATGCCTGGGTTCTCTGAGTAGGGAGGTTGCCCAGGCATTGAAAATAACATAGTGAAGAAAAGGAAATGCCAAAACTAGGACCAGAGAAGGGAGCCAGAAGGCTCTCTCATGCAGATAAAACAGAGAGGTTTGTATAATTTGCTACCTGGGAATTATTAATAATAAAATGATGTCCTATGTGGGTACTGTCATCCCTTTTTTTCTGGAGGTTTTCATACAAAATCTATTTCTAACTACAGAGATATACCACTGCCTTAGGCTGGTGCAAAAGACATTATTGTCAGATTGCTCTGAGCAATCTGGACCTGCCTCTATCCTCACTGTCTGAATCCTTGTTTCAAAAGAGCAGCCTCATCACTGCCTGCCAGGACTACAACTGGCTGGTCTGACACTGCTGTTTCTTAGTATGGCTAAGAAATCCCACTACATGCTGCTTTCAGCCTGTCTAAATGTTTATTTTCTGTTTTAGCTGCAACCCTTACACTTTTTTCTCTGTTTTTTTCCCATTGTGTTAAAATACTGAGTAAGTGCCCTGGTCTACAACAGGTCACACATTCTTTTTAAAACTTGTTCTTGGAGGCCTTGTACTTGTTAGTCTTATGTAACATGCTGAGTTTTTTCAGAGAAATAAATTATGTAAAATTATCACTTAGTGTAGCTTAATGCAGGCGCAAAGACTGGGGAAAATCATGCTGCGTAAAATAAAAATTAAAAAGGCACACCCTTTTCTTTTTCCTTTCTCTGTTCTACAACATTATACAGAATGTGGCTTTGCCCAGGTCACTCACCTACTCAATTACTTCAGCAGTCCCACACTGCCAACAGAAAAAAAGGAGAAATACTGTGTTATGTGAGCCAATGACAAGTTAGCGACTTTATACAATTTAATTCTCGGAAACATTCTACTCCATTTCCCCAATAGTACATGTAGCTATAAATGGATATGCTGCCAGTTTGGCTTTCCATGCCCTTTGCAGCATTAAGGTTTTATCCCTCTATGCCTTCATGAACTCCACATCCTAGCCAAAGTCATCTACTCTGGTCCTTATGTTTTTCTCATCATTGAGATTTTGCTCATGTGGTTTCTTCCTGCACCCCCTCCCAAAAATGCCCTTCTCCTTGTATTTCACCTTCAGATCCTAAGTTTCTAGTACTGCCTTATCCTTGCGGCTTCTCGTTATCTCTCTATTATGCTCTAAGCCGCTCTCCCAAGCACACTGGGATCTCTTCCTCTTCTGAATAGCCAATGGGAAAATAATGTATGCGAAATTCCTAAACACAATTTCTATCTGTGCCATCTTTTTCCATGTGCATATCTTTCTACAATAACTTAAGATCTTGTATAAATAGGATCTTTCATTTTATTTTATACCATACATTAGTAAATGATTTAATAGGCTAGAGGATCTAATATCCAATTTTAAAAAATATGAATATTTAAAGTCTGTTTTATTCTAAATTCTAATTAAGTTCCAATGAAATTTTTATCTTCTTTATGCTTTAAATATTTATTCTATTACTTAATTTAATTTAGCTTGTAAAGTGGTAGAATTCAATAGTAAAGACATGGAATCAACCTAAATGCCCACCAACTGTGGATTGGATGAAGAAAATGTGGTGCATACATATCATATAATACTATGCAGCCATAAAAAGACAAAACATTTTTTTGCAGAAACATGGATGCAGCTGGAGGCCATTATTGTATGTGAATTAACACAAGAACAAAAATCCAAATACCACGTTATCACTTTTTTGGTGGTGGTGTATTTTTAGTAGAGACAAGGTTTCGCCATGTTAGCCAGGATGGTCTAGATCTCCTGAACTCAGGATCTGCCGGCCTTGGCCTCCAAAAGTGCTAGGATTACAAGTAGGAGCTCAATATTGGGCACTCATGAACATAGATATGACAATAATAGATAATGAAGACTATTAGAGGGGAACGGGGGAAGGTTTGAAATACTAATTGCTGAGTATTATGCTTAGTACCTAGGTGGTGGGGTTCTTTGTACTTCAAACCTCGGCATCACACAATATACCCAGGTGACAAACTTGCATATGTATCCCATGAATCTAAACTAAAAGATGAAAAAGAAAAAAGGAAACAAAAAGAAAGTGGTAGAATAGAAATTCAATGTTAAAAAAGAAAAAGGAAGAGATGAAGACAAAGAACAACAACAACAAAAAGAGAGAGTGCAAGGTGAAATAGTGAGTTTTGAGTATAGAGTGATATTACAGAAAGCACAATCACATTCATCTGTGAATAAAAGAAAAGTGGTGTGTTGGTGCCATTTTGTAAACAGTGGCAGTCCTTCAATATTAAATACTCACAGGAAAAGTAAACTAATTGCCATATAAATACAAATTGCTGGGCTAAGTGAATGTACATACAACTTCTCACATAGATGTATAATGTCAAGATTAATACCAGCTTTTCACAGGGAAGATATTCAGGTAGAGAGTCATTATTACTCACCTAATGTCACAGAGCGCCTAGGTGACAAAGCCAGAAGTAAAAATATGTGGTATCCGAATTGAAAGTTCATGAGATGGAGAGTAGCTTCATCAGATCCTGTAGAACTGGACATTGCAACAAGATGCCACTCTGTAGAGCACCTCTGGTTTGCAGCAGTGATCCCAGTGCACCAATTTCTATCACTGGCTGCTTTTATTCTTGCTTTTCTGCCCCCCATGTATAGTGCTCCCACATTACTTTGAATACCTCTGCAAGCCCCATTACATAAAATTCACACCCAGCTGCTGAGGAACACAAATACTGTTCTACCCAAGAAGGTTTGCATTTTGAAAGCGAATAGATAGCTAGACCCATGGTAAATATAAATAATTTTTGTCAGTTAATCATTAAAATGATAGAGCGAATATTAGCAATAGTCTAAGGATTTTATAAAATTGGGTCATTCTTGGGAAATTTTAATATAGGAAAACATATACATTTATTGTACAATAGAGAACACTCTTTTAGACAAATGTGAATGATGGTCACACTATTTAAAATACCTGCTGAGTAAACAGACAACCTAAAGAATGGGAGACGATATTCACAAACTATGCATCCAACAAAGTTTAAATATCCAGAATCTAAAAGGAACCTAAACAATTCAACAAGCAAAACAAACAAACAACAACAACAACAAAACAAATAACCCCATTAAAAAGTGGACAAAATACATGAATAGAGCTTTTTCAAAAAAAAAAAAAAAAGGGGGGGGAGTGGACAAAATACATGAATAGAGCTTTTTCAAAAAAAAAAAANTTAAAAAAAAAAAAAAAAAGGGGGGGGGCATACAAAACAGCCAGCAAAAATTTAAGAAATGCTCAATATCAGTAATCATCAGAGGAATGCAAGTAAAAATCATAATATGGTATCATATCACAACAGCCAGAATGGCCATTACTAAAACATCAGAAAATAATAGATGCTGGCAAGGCTACAAAGAAAAAGGAACACTAATACTTTGTTGGTCAGAATGTAAATTAGCTCAGCCACTGTGGAAAGCAATTTGGAGAGTTATAAAGTAAATTAGAACTGCCATTCAACTTGGCAAGCCCATTACTGGGTATATACTAAAGGAAAGTAAATAGTTCTACCAAAAAGACACATGCACTTGTATGTGCATGCCCTAGTTGCCCACCAACAGTGAACTGGATAAAGAAAATGTGGTACATATACACCGTGGAATACTACACAGACATAAAAAAGAATAAATCATGTCCTTAGCTGCAATTTAGATTCAAATGGAGGCCATTTTCCTAAGTAAATTAATACAGGAACAGAAAACCAAATACAACATGTTCTCACTTATAAGTGGGAGCTAAATATTGGGTACTCATGGGTGTAAAGATGAGAACAATAGACACAGCAAACTACTAGAAGGAAGAGAATGCGAGGAGGGCAAGGGCTGAGAAATTACCTATTGGGTATTATGCTTACTACCTGGATGACAAGATTGTTTGCACACCAAGCCTCAGTGTCACACATGCACATGTACTTTCTGAATTGAAAATAAAGGTTGAAATTATAAAAAATAAGTAAATAATATACTTGCTCAACTATGTATGAGTGTCTTGTCTTTGGTTTTAGGTTTTATAAAATAATATTTGGAAGACTGACAAATTGTTAAAAGTTTTAAGATGCTTCACTGGAAACTCTTAAAGTATAACCTATATACTTAACATGGTGAACCTGAATGTGTGGTGCTTAAATTCCAGAACAAGGGGTGTTGTCTCAATTTGCTCTAGATCATGGAGTGAATTACTGTAATCTTTCACTTGTTCAGATTTTAAAAGGATCATGCAAATGTCTTGTAATGAATTAACTTCCTTTTATCCAATTGCTTATGTAGGCAATTTGGGGCAGCAGGGTTCATGTTACACAAGATAATAGTTTCTATTGTTACTATCACTGTGGTTATTAGAGAGATAATTCTTTTACTTTGTAAAAATGAAACTTTTTAAAATTAGTGTGAAGACTGGAGTGAGATAAACAGCAGGGAATATATCAGTTTAGAAAAATGATGAGATTTTATAAAATACCTAACATGTCAAGAATAGTTGAACATAAAATCGTGACATTAACGGAGTATCCACTATGGTCTATGAAACTTTTAGCTTCCATCTGTCCATGCTAGAATAACTTACCAAACATGCATATTGTTTTTCAGTCTTTTTTTACAGCTGTTATATTTTGCATTATTGTTAGAAGGGGTGAAACATAACAAACTGGGTTAATTCCTTAGTTATTGGCACATGAGACATATTTCTTGAAACATATTAGTGTGTTTCAAACCAATATTTGAGCATTTACTGTTAAGAAATCATGATTATAGATGGTGAGGACCAAAAACTACTTTATTTCATCTAATTTAAGATATTATTTCTTTCAAGATGCTACATTTTTATGTACATTTTTGAAGGAAAAAGATGCTAGATGCCATTGATTTTAAGATACATCTTTTATATTTTCCTTGAAAGTGTTAAAAAAGAAAAAAAGATACATCATGATTTCAAGGATATGGAATTGGAACACTCTGTGTTTTAAATCCAATAAAAATATTGTATGGTCTGGCTTACTAAGACAATGAATTCAGTGCACACTTAAGAGAACAGAAAATCTATAGAAAGTGCATCTTTACACATTTTTACCAGAGAGAATGCCAAAATGAAAACTGATATCTCATTTGCATTGGGCCTAGAAAGCTAACTTAGGGCAACTGGATGTGGTTAATTCTTGGAACAATTAAATACTCTTGAAGAGTAAGGGGTCATAATAATTTAATTAATTCAATATGAAGGAATTCAATATAAAGAATAAATTTAAGATGAGAAATTCTGGAGTCAGGAAAATAAAGAGAACTCACAAAATGAAAGTAATAAGACTCTGGTCATAAGTAAAGGCAGAAAGATTAAACAGAAACTTTACCATGAATAAATTACTCTAATAGATGCTGGTGAATGAAGATGGAGTGAAATTAGTATAATCTAGTACATTAATACTTGATTTCAAAATTTAAGGGATGAATGACGACCACAAGCTGTTACACTACTTGTGAATAAATGGAGAAAATAAAGCTGAGAAAATGGTTTTAGTGTTAGATATTGTAGTTAAGGTGTAGACAGGGCTACTGATGGACTACTACTAATATTATAGTAGAAATATACAGTTACAGCAAAAGGAAAAGTTAGGGCTTAGGTGATAAATTTAAGAATAATGATAGCAAAAATGTAATGTCTTCTCTTCCTCTTCCTCTTCCTCTCATTAAGGAAAAGGTAAAATGCAGAATTTATTCCACATTTTGGCCACATTTGTACTGGCCCCTTGGAGTCACCAGTTTTATGTTTTTTCCTCATATGTGATTTGATCATTTATCTCTCTCTCTCTCTCTCTCTCTCTCTCTTTTTCTCTCTGTCCCATCCCTCTATTTCTCCAAGAGTATTTAATTGCACCCCGTCAAACTTGTTTGTGAAATTGACTGATAAACCATGATTGATGTATAATCAGGTTGTTTATAATTTAGTGCACAAAGCAGATACACACATATACAGTTCTACACAAGGAAAATGCAGTTACCCAAACACAAAATTTGTAAGCAAAATACTATTAGGGTTCAGAGACTGGGAAATTCTTCTGGCTAAAGAGAATTCCTTCTACCAGATGAAGTCTTTATGGAGTAGGAGACTGTGAGTTGCACTGCGAATCATGGTAAGAATTATTCAGAAATAAGTATTATTGATGTTTGCCTAGATTTAAAAATGTCAGCTGCAAAACAGTACAGAAAAGAATAAAAATTGTACATTATCTCACAAAAGAGAAAAAAATCACAGTAAATATTAAGTCCTTCGTCTCATCCTATTGCTTTTTATAAATGGATCATACTAAGTTACATAACTTGATTTTACCACTTAATATTACATCCTAAGCATTTTCCCAAGTCTTTAAAGAATATAGACAGCAATACTTACCAGTTATATAATATTGACTTAGGTGGATACATTATATTTTACTTAATCTTTTATTATTACACATTTTGAGGTTTCCAAGTTTCTTTATTATAAGTAATGCCCCAATGGCTTGGATTGTCAGATTAGTTTCTTAAGATAGGTTGCTATTAGTGACATTACTGCATGAAAGGTGTGAACAGTTTGAAAACTTGTAAACTGGTAAACATGGTAAACTGGTAAACGTGGTAAACTGGTAACTTTTACATGGAAATAGGAAAAACTGGTAAACTGGTAAACATTTGAAAGCTAGTAAACATGACCAAACAGCTTTTTGTATAGATTATGAAAATATAGAATGCTATTTGAGTGTGAGATTACCTGCTTTAAGTACTCTTACATTAGTTAAATATTTTTACTTTCATTATAAATGTATAATAATTGGAAGGAGAAAAAAATTATTTTTGGAACTACGCATTTCATTGACTTAAAAGATTAAACGCTTATAAAATAATTTGTTAGATACACACAGTCTGTATTTTAGATGTTCTGTTAATGTAATTTGACCATGTGTTGGGGTTTATAACTATGCAATAGATTTATTGTACTAGTACTAGATTAGAGTGGTAATCCTCTGTCAGATTTCTTTGAAATGTATTTCAGTTTATATTGTTTAAGATTGACAGATTATTCAGAAAATTGATTATATAAACCCTTCAGTTTTTGGGTTCTTCCATCTCTTTTAAGTCATCAAATAAATTCCAAATTTTACAATTAATTACTAAGCGTATAATTTAGTTTATTGTTAAAATAATTTATTTTTTTATTCAATCCTTCTGAGATTTGCTTTATTAAAAGATAAAGCAGAATTTATCAAGCACCATTTGTTAAATAACCTCTTTGTCTAATCACTTTGTGATATCTCCTTATGACACATTCATCAGTTATATACCTCTGGGTCTACTTCTTGTCTCTCTATTCTGTTCACTTGATATCACTGTTTATCTATCACTATGCCAAAACCAAACTCATTTAAGCAATTTGAGCTTTAAAATTTGTTTAGTTTCCACCGGGCATGGTGGTGCTCATCTGTAATCCCAGCTACTCAGGAGACTGAGGCAGGAGAATTGCTTGAACCCAGGAGGCGGAGGTTGCCATGAGCAGAGATGGCTCCACTGCACTCCAGCCTGGGTGACAGAGTGAGACTCTGTCTCAAATAAATAAATAAATAAATAAATAAATAAAATAAATTTGTTCAGTTTCTCCTTCCATGCTTTCACCATTATGAAAGCATGTATCAGTTTAAATTTTTCGTTAAGCATCTCAGTGGGATTTTGGTTTCTTTACATATATCTTGCTCAGTTTGTACTGGAATGTTTTACATATTTTAATGTGACGACAATTGAGTGCTTTTTTAAACTTTATGCCATTGAAATAGTTATTGGTGATAAAAAGAAATACTTTTGAATGTTGTATGTTTACCCTTTAATAGTTCAGTTAATGATCTTAGTTTTAAAAATGTTAAACAATTCTTTTCTTCTCAAATAATTATGTTTCCTTCTTATTTTATTTATTTTATGCTTTATTGTATTGACCATTATTTCCTGGATAACGTTTTCAAAATGTTTAAAAAATTGTGGTAACAGCTTTGTTTTATTCCTGATCTTAGCGAGAAGGCAATTGTGTTTCACTGTTAAGTATGATATTGATTGTTAATTTAAAATAGTCTTTTGAGTTAATATGTATTTAATGCTTTTCTAATGTCAACATATTTTCTCTTGTGAATCACTTGATGTGCTACTCTATAGTAATATATTTCACAGCATTAAAATAGAAATTCATTTCCCTTTTTTTACTTTTTATTTTATATATATATATATATATATATATATATATATATAGTACTTTAGATTCTGGGGTACGTGTGCAGATCATGCAGAATTGTTGCATAGGTACATACATGGCAATGTGGTTTGCTGCCTCCATCCCCCTGTCACCTATATCTGGCATTTCTCCCCATGTTATCCCTCCCCAACCTCCCTAACCCTATCGTCCCTCCCATCCCACAACAACCCCAGTGTGTAATGTTCCTCTCCCTGTGTCCATGTGTTCTCATTGTTCAACACCTGCCTATGAGTGAGAACATGCAGTGTTTGATTTTCTGTACTTGTGTCAGTTTGCTGAGAATGATGGTTTCCAGATTCATCCATGGCCCTACAAAGGACACAAACTCATTGTTTGTTTATGGCTGCATAGTATTCCATGGTGAATATGTGCCACATTTTCCTTGTCCAGTCCATCATTGATAGGAGACTTTAATACTCCACTGCCTATATTAAATCAATGAGACAGAAAATTAACAAAGATATCCAGGGCTTGAACTCAGATCTGGACCATGCAAACCTAATAGACATCTACAGAACTCTCCACCCCAAATCCACAGAACATACATTATTCTCAGCACCACATCACACCTGCTCTAAAATTGACCACATAATTGGAAGTTAACCACTCCTCAGAAAATGCAAAACAACGGAAATCATAACAAACAGTCTCTCAGACCACAGTGCAATCAAATTAGAACTCAGGATTAAGAAACTAACTCAGAACCGCACAACTTCATGAAAACTGAACAACAGGCTCTTGAATGTTGACTGGATAAACAATGAAATGAAGACAGAAATAAAGATGTTCTTTGAAACCATTGGGAACGAATATACAACTTACCAGAATCTCTGGAACACATTTAAAGCAGTGTCTAGAGGGAAATTTACAGCAATAAATGCCCACATGAGAAGCAAGGAAAGATCTAAAATCGACACCCTATCATCAAAAGTGAAAGAGCTAGAGGAGCTGGAAATTCATTTCTAAGATAAATCCTATTCAGATGAGATAGGGTGCCTTCAGAGTGATATGGCTATAAATAATAAACTCTCTTTTGTAGTTTTAAGTTATTCTGTTAACGACATTTCTGAAATTCCTTTGTGTATAACCTTGTCACCTATTTTTACCAAAGTGAAACTATTTGTTTGGTGGTTATCTTTTCAGGTTTCGACTTTAAGACCAGAGCATAAATTCTTGCGTTTTCTGTCTACTCCTTTATTTTGGAAGCATTATTATTGCTTTTTTAATGTTAGGGAAGTTAAAAATGTATAACTTTGAAAGAAAGATCACTCCTAAAATATCTGAGCTTTAAGATTTTTATTAAAAAATTATCTCATAGATTTTATGTTCTGTACCATAATTACTTCAATAAAAATTTCTGGCCAACATATTATTAAATCACATTGTAGAAAATTTACAAACTTGAGCGAAATAAAATCACCTAAATTTATTTTATCAATAATCTACTTATCTACACTTCTACCTATATATCAATTTATACAAATTGACATTGTATTTTATATGAAATTTTGATTTATTTTTTATTTCACATCATCTTGACAGTATTGTTGATGTTTCAGCTTAAAATACATTTTAACAATTATTTTAACTCAGCTCTATATTTGAGATATTGTAATAATTAGTACCTTAAAGTTTCATATCATTGCAACCCAATTATATATTTTAAATTTCAATTTTAAAATGTCTTTAAGTTATTTTTTATTAATGGCTTGTTAATATTATGATTTTTCAGCCTTTCCACGAATAAAAATATATCTGAGTTTGAGGACAGCATTTATTTTTACCTTTTCTCTACATATATGCTTTTTTGTTACTTTTTGTAAGCTATCAAATTATCACAATGTGCCTATAGCCTTATACAAAAAACATAAACTACATGCTCAAATTTATTTTTTGGCTTAGATTCATTGCTTAGGTTTATGTTAGACACTGAGTAATTTTTAAAGGAACACATTGGTATTTCTGGACTTTTTCTTTCTGTTTCTTTATAAAGAAATTCCAATTACCTGAGGTCATATAACAATAAATTATTCCTAGGGTAATAAAAAAAAAAAACTTAGCATAATATTGCCTATAGCTAACACTTTCTTACAGTTTTTTGGGAAAGGTAGAAATTGTCTGATATTTATTGCTCTTTTCATTTCTTGAAGTCTATTCCTTCTCTTAGTTATTAGGCAACATTTCCTGTCTTTGAAGCTCTGAAATTTCTTCATCATCTCAATTTCTCACAATAGCTAGAGTATTCAGTTTGATTTTCCACCATTCCATTAACTATCCTGGTGCTATTAATATCCCCCATTTTATACCTAAAATGGAGAGCAGTATAATGTGTCCGATTCCTAGTCTTGTCTCAATTTCCTAATGGGCATTTATCTAATTGCTTCATTTAGAGCTAAATGTCTCTTTTGTCATTCCTCTCTCATTCCTCACAAGGTTTCTGATTATGACCAGATCACTCCAAGGTCATCTGTGGTCTTCCTTCATTCCTTCATTAAATGAATTATATGCTTTGCCTGAAAATCACAAGTCCTGCATGCAATGTGAAGAAAACACTCTATTTCCTATTGTGCCTTTTTTTTTTTTTTTTTTCCCTGAAATCATAGCCTTTCAACGGACTTAGAAGGGCAGGTTCTGAGGGTGGTAGGTTGAGGAGGAAAAACACCTGCCAGTATTATTTGATGTTATGCTGGGATTTCTGATTGAGGCAGGCTTCTGCTCTTCAATCAAAGTATACAGAGTAGAAGAGGGGCTAACATTTCCCTAGCATAAGAAGAGTTAACTTTCTCTATCTGCCTTGAGTTTATGGAAATTGCTTTTCAAGTTTTACAAATATTTTCCTGTTTTCATTACTATTGATGACTACTGTACTCTGTTGTCTTTTTCTGTCTCCACAAATTTTGAAATAAGAAGTTACGAGAAGCATATTATGAAAAGTTAGCTTGATGTCATCTTCACTTGGATTTCCACCTTACACAGAAGAAACAATATAAGAAGTGTGAGAAAATGGAGTATTTCTGGCAAATAGCTAAGGCTATATACAGTTCTATTTTTGATTGTAAAATGAAGATCCATTAACATTTTTTACCTAAAATTTGCCATTATGAAGCTGTATGCAATGAAAATTTGACCACATTTAATCTAACGAGTCAGGAATTTATGAAGTATCTTGCAATGGTTCAAGTGAGAGGAAATTCAGTGTACTGTTAGATTGAGACATTTATGACAGTGCCTAGGACTTAGGAGGTCAAATTGTACAATGGCTAGTTGTCAAAATTGACTGCTTATTCACTTAACAGAAATTCACTATGAAGTCACTTACTAACCATATGATCTTGGGCATGCTTCTTAACTTCTCTGTGCTGCAGTTACCTCAGAATGGGATGTGCTTATTGGGTGTTCTTTATAGGACTGGTAATTGTGCCAATAATAAGAGGTCAATAAATTTAAGCCATTATTGTTACTCACATATTATTACTTCCTCAAAAATGAGCTCACAACAAGCAGTAACCACACAGGTGGAACAATACCCTTGAATACTGAGCTTTCTACCCAAAAAATTGTCATAAGGATGCACTTATATCTTTCCTGCTCAGCCAGCTAGGCTTGTTGAGAAATAGTCCTTACATTGGTGTTAGTACTGTATGTTCAGAACCTCCTTTAGTTCTTTATAAATGTGGATATCACTTCTAATTGTTGTCATCTGAATTCTGGTTTTTATTTGGAGTTAATAATATGGATATATTTACCCTCTCTTAAACTTGGATGAATAAATCTGTATCTATTTTGTAAGTATTTGACTC
Organism: Cebus imitator; assembly: GCF_001604975.1. Taxonomy (NCBI): domain Eukaryota; kingdom Metazoa; phylum Chordata; class Mammalia; order Primates; family Cebidae; genus Cebus; species Cebus imitator. The sequence goes on along the minus strand of NW_016107486.1, from coordinate 3,214,346 downwards.
TACTCAGGAACTTTGTTTTTCCAGCTGTTTGTGAATTTGAGAGCTTTGATTTCTCTGTTATGCTAGTCAAGTGTTTTCACTTATATATTTTTCATTTACTTAAGAAGGTGAGAAGAATGAGATAATACTGAGTTAGTACCTCTTTTATTTAATTATTTGTAATATGCAATTGGAAGGTATATAAATAAACATGATTTTCTCTTTAGAGGCAATTGGTAAGTTCTTCCTCCTAAAATTAAGTGCCCTTTTGGAAATGTATAAAAACAGCAAATATATAATCTTGGAACTCCTGTCAGTATTTCATTACTTGGGGAGATATCAGTAAATGTTAGAGATTAGGACATATCTGCCTTGTGACATCAAAAATTTATTTTGCTTGTTAGGGTTTTGATAACTCAGCCCAGTCCAGGAATTACAATTATGTGTTCAGCTCAGCATGTTAAAGAAACACCTGTGACTTTTGCAATTTAAAATGAGTGAGTCTAATTTATTGCCACAAGAAATGTAGCTGCTTATGTGTAAGATGCCTATATGTCAAATGTCTCTAGAACAGAGTGCAAGTTTGAGAGATACAATAATTCTTGTGGAAAAGAAGCTGAATTTTGTTCATAGTAATGATATTGATACTAAAAAAGACTAACATTTAAATATTCATCATTTTGCAGGCACTATCCTAAGTTATCCAGTCTTTGTAATGACATAAGTTTTTTATCTTTTTCATTTTACAAAAGAAAAGACTCAAAGTCTTGCCCAGATTATGCAGACAGTAAATAGACTATTTGGACAAAGACATTTTGATTCAGAGCTGTGGCACAGAAGCACTACACACAACTTCGTAATAATTCAAATATGTAAACAGCTTAAATCACAAAAGTGACTCCTTGAAAATGATGGAATATGAAAAGATAACACCACTGCTGTGGAAGAAATGCATTCATCCTTTCTCTAATTCAAACATGCCAGAGTAAGGGAAGTCAGCCATCTTAATCAGAAGGCTCTGGGACAAAAATAAAAAATATTATTTAGTAGCAATAAAATGTCACTTGATTCTCAGATGAGACTATTTATAAACTATCTTATAAGGGTTCTGAGATGAGACTATTTATAAACTATCTTATAAGCAAAAATGATGGCAATTGGTGGCAGTTGTTTAATCAACCAAAAATAAACTTTACTAGGGCAGAATTTACTCATAATGATATTTACCAAATTTAAATATGCAACTTGATGAGTTTTAGAATATACACATACATACTGAAAAACACAGCCAGATATAATACATAGAATATTTCTACTACCTCAAAAATTTAACTTATGTTCTTTTGCACTAAATCATCTCTTCTAACCTATCATCTCTGGCAACCTTTGATATGCTATATCTATAATGTTTTCATTTTCTAAAATTTCATGTTAGTGAAATTATATAGTATGTAGTTCTTTGTGTCTGGCTTTTCTTACTTAGCATAATACTTTGGACATTTACCTATGTTATTGTGTGTATCACTTTCTTTTTATTGTGGAGTAGTATTTCATCATAAAATATACCTCAATTTATTCAACTGTTCAAAAATTGGTGGATATTTGAGTTTTTTCCAATTTTTGTCTATTGTCGATAAAGCTGCTTTGAACCTTTGAATACAAGCTTTTTGTGGCTATACATAGTGATACAAGACCTAGAACAAAATTATCTAGGCAGATAGTGAGGGCCACTTGCAAGGTTTCACTTTTAACAAATAGCAGCCCCCAAATCATTTCTTTTCTAATGAGTAGCCTGAAAAGTCGAGCTGCAAACATAGATAAGCAAGCTGGAAGCTTGCACAGGTGAATGCCGTCAGCTGTGCTAATAGAAAAGGGCTACCTGGGAGCCAGGCATAGCCATCATGCAGGATCCATCTTCTCTTTTTTTTGTGTCCACATATGTAATAAGGGAATGGGCTATACGGCGCCCCTTGCCCAGGTAGAGAACATATCTGAATAATAAAGGATTAAGGTGGGGCGGCCAGCTTCTTCGCACACTATGTAAATGGCACACCTGGTCTAACCAATCTTTTGAGGCCTATGTAAATCAGACACTACTTCCTCAAGCTAGTCTGTAAAACCTCGAGCATATCATCACCTCAGAGCCAGAAGACCTGCTGAGGAGCCCTTCCTTCTCTGTAAGAGAGAGCTTTTCTCTTTCACCTATTAAACCACTACTCTTAACCTCACTCCTGAGTGTTCACATCCTTGATTTCCTGGCATGAGGCAATTAACCTCAGGTAATACCCTAGACACATGACTCCACTTCAACAGGTTTCAATTTTTATTGGATTAATGTCTAGGAGTGAGATTTCTTGCTCACATGGAAAGAATATATTTAACTTTTTAAGAAACTGCCAAACTGTTTACCAAGAGGATGTGCCATTTTATATTCTAATCAGCAATATATGAAAGTTCCTCCCATGTATGATATTGTCCAAATTTTAATTTTTAGCAATTTTAGATGTGTAGCAGTTTCTCATTGTGACATTAATTTTATTTTCTCAATTATCAATAATGTTGAACATATATTCGCATTCTTACTTGCCATTTGTAGAATATTTAATTAGCACACTTTTAGATCTCAATTATGTGCCATAAAATGTACCCATTGAAAGTATGCAATTCCCTGGGTTTGAGAATATTCACAAAGTTGTACATATATTATCATAATTTAACTTTAGAACATTTTTCCCCAAAAGACTAGGCCACCACTAATCCACTTCGTGTCTCTGTAGATTCACCTATTCTGGACTTTTCATATAAATAGAATCATATAATATGTGATCTTTTCTGACTAGCTTCTTCTACTTAGCATAATGTTTTTACATACATTCATCTTGTTGTAATTACCATCACTTTACTCCTGAAGTAACTGTGGAAATCTTTTCCCTATTTGTTAAAACACTTTTATTTGTATTGAGTTCTAAGTGCTTTTAAAATGTACTCTCAATGGAAGTCCTTTATCAGTTACACATTTTACAAATATTTTCTTCCAGTATATGCTATGTCTTTTCATTATCTAGTGATGTCTTTTGAAGAGCAAATGTTTTGAATTTTGGCATAATATAATTTATTTATTTTCTCCTTTGTGGTTTGTGATTTTTATGTTGAATGTAAGGAGGCTAGCTTAACCCAACGACTTAATATTTTCTCTTTTGTTTTCTACAAGAAGTTTAAATGTTTTATTAATATATTAAATCTGTTACTCTTAAATTGATTTTTATATGGTATAAAATATAGGTCAAGTTTTATTTTCTTTTGTATATGGATATCTAATTGTACTAAAATCATTTATTTTTAAAAAAATATCCTTTTCCAATTTAATTAGTTTGGTTCCTTAGTTGAAAATCAATTGACCACATATGTTTGTTTCTATACCTGAACTCAGTATTCTCTCCATTAGTATGTAAATCTACACTTATACCTATACCATATTATCTTGATTACCAAAAATTTATAGTAGCTCTTGCAGTCACATATGTATGTCCTTCAAATTTGTTCTGCTTTTTGAAAGTTATTTTTACTATTCTAATTCCTTTCATTTGCATATACACTTAAACAAAAGACTTCAAGTCCTTCAAAAAATAAGCCTGTCAGGACTTTGATAGAAATTGCATTGAATCTACAGGACTATTTGGGAAGAGTTTCTGTCTTAACAATACTGTCTTCTGATTAATGAACATCTTATATATCTCTGTTTTAAAATTTTGTCTTTATTAGTTTTCAACATAACACTGTTTTAATTTATAGATCTTACACATTTATTGTTGAATTCATTAATAAATGTTTTATATTTTCATTTGCTATTGTAATATTTATTTTCAATTTCAGTTTTCATTTATTCATAAGTCAGATACAGAAACACAATGAAATTTTGTGTATTGATCTCAATGTTGTGACATTGCTAAACTTGTTTATGCATTCTAGTGGCTTTTCTCTGCATTAGGATTTTCCTCATAAACAATCATATCATCTGTGATTAAAACAGTTTACTTCCTCCTCTTTGATCTATATACTTCTATATTGTTTACTTGTCTTATCACATTGACTAGGTCCTTTATTTCAACATAGAATAAAAGTGGTATGAGTAGACATCCTATAATGTTTTTATTGTAGAGGGATAGTATTCTATTTTTCACTGTTAATTGTAAAGTTAGCTGTAGTTTTTATACGTGCCTTAGATTAGGTTGAGAATTCCCTTCAATTTCTAGTTTACTGATAGTCTGTCTTTTAATTATGAAAAGGTGTGAGTTTTGCCAAATTTATTTTTGCACCTTTTGGGATGATCTTACACACACACACACACACGCACACACGCACACACAAACACACATATATATGTATATATAAAATATATATTTTTTCAGTGTATACTGAATATATATATATATATATATATATATATACATATATTTGTTTTCAGTGTATTAACATGGTAAAGTGTATTGTTTAATTTTCAAATGTTAAATTGACAATGCATCCTGAGCTACACCACATTTGGTAATGATCCTTATTCTTTGTATGTATTTCTGGATTCTATTTTCAAAAATTTGGTAAGGTTATTACATCTAAATTAATGAGGAATTTTGGTCTCTAATGTTCTTCCCTTGTAAAGCCTGGCTTTTGTATCAGGATATATCTGACCTTATTAGAATAACATGAGAAGACCATTTGCTGAAGAATTTGTGTGAAATTACTGTGATTTTTTTCCATAAGTGTCTGGTTGTATTCATCTCAGGAGTTTTCACTGCAGGGGGGATTTTAAACACCTAGATTCAATTTACCTAACAGACAAATAACAGTTTAGGTTTTCTTCTTACGTATGCTTTAACAGTCTTTATCTTGCAAATGATTTGTACATTTTATCTTCATTATCAATTTATTGGCATAAATTTTTTATAATATTATTTACTAGTCATTTGATGCTTGTAGAATTTGTGGTGATGCTTGTAGAATCTGCGATTCATGTCTCCTGCTTCTTCTGGTTACTATGACTACATTTTATGTTTTTCAATTATCTTTGCAAAGAACCAATTTATGGTTGCGTTGTTTTTCACTATTATTTCTGCTTTTATTTTATTATTTTAGATTTTATTATTAGCATTTATTTTTGTCTGCTTACTTTGTGTTTCTTTTTCTGGTTTCATACCATAGAAGATAAAATCATTAATATGAGAACTTTCTTATTTTCTAATATGGGTATTTAAAATTATAATTTTTTCTCTAAGCACTACTCAGCTGCATTCAACAAATACTGATATGTTTTATTTTGATTTTCATTTAATTCAGAATTTCTTAGTTTTGTTTGTAATTTCTTCTTTAATTTATGGTTATACTTATGGATTTTGGAATGTGTTGATTTGTTTCAAGTATCTGGGGCGTTTTCAGATTTCACTTTATTTATGTCTGGCATACTTTCACTTGGTCAGAGAAAATATTTTGCATAAGTTCAATGTATTCTAGTTAAGATTTGCTTTGTGGGTCAGAATGTGGCCTATCTTAGTAAATGTTCCATGTTATCTAATAATAATGCATGTTTAATGTGGTTTTTGAGTGCAGTGTTCTTTATAAGGATGTACAAGTTGGTTGACAGTATTCTTCAAGCTTTCAATATTCTTTCTGATTTTCTGGCTGCTTGTTCAATGACTGAAAGAGAAATGCTAAAATCTCCAGTGATAATCATAGATATGTCTATTTCTCTTCTCATAAAATTTTACTACATATATTTTGAAGCTGTGTTATTGGGTCTACACATTTAGGATTGTTATGCCCTCTTGATAAAACTGTTTATAAAATCTTTATGAACTTTCCTTCTTTGTCACTGGTAATATTGCTTGTTCTATGATGTACTTTGTCCAATGTTAATAAAACAAACTCCAGCTTTCTTTCAAATTTGTTTTTCACAGAATTTCTTTTTAAATCTTCTTACTTTTAACTTCTTTGTGTCTTCATATTTAAAATGAATTTCTTGCAGTCACCATGTAATTACTTCTTACTTTTTAATCCAATCTGACGATTCATTGCTTTTTTAGTTTCAGTGCCTAGATATAATTGTTGATAATGTGGGTTTTTAATCTACCTTAAAATTTATTTCGTTAGTTCCACCTGTTCTTTATTCTTACTCTTTTTTCCTTCATCTCCTACTTTGCCTTAAGAGCTATACCTCTGTTTTATTGGGCTAGTAATTGTTTTTACTTTCTTTTTTTTTTGAGACAGAGTTTCGCTCTTGTTACCCGGGCTGGAGTGCAATGGCGCTATCTCGGCTCACCGCAACCTCCGCCTCCTGGGTTCAGGCAATGCTCCTGCCTCAGCCTCCTGAGTAGCTGGGATTACAGGCACGCGCCACCATGCCCAGCTAATTTTTTGTAGTTTTAGTAGAGACGGGGTTTCACCATGTTGACCAGGATGGTCTCGATCTCTTGACCTCGTGATCCACCCTCCTCGGCCTTCCAAAATGCTGGGATTACAGGCTTGAGCCACCGCGCCCGGCCCTTGTTTTTACTCTTTCAGTAAGTATCTTTAACTTTTCACGGACTACTTTAAAATAATATTATAACATTTCATATATACTACAAGTACCTTACCACAGTGTACTGAAATTTTCCTCACCATTCTGTGTGATAATGTTGTCATAACACTGTTTCTGCATAAGTCAGAAACTTCAAAATATATTGCTATCGTATTTGTGTTAAACAATTGATTACTGATTAAAGATATTTTAAATAACAATGTCCTTTATATTTGCCTATATATTTACCATTTTTAGCACTCTCCATTTCTTTGTGCAAAGGCAAATTTCCTTCTGGCATCGTTTTCCTTTTGCCTGAAGAATTTGTTTGTTTTTTTAATTTCTTTTAGTTCAGGATTGTTGATGATTAATTAAAAAAAATTTTTTTTTTACCAGAAACTGTCTTTATTTTGTTTCCTTTTTGAAAGACAGTGACATTACTTTAAACTGTAAACAAATTAATATAAGTACCATATGTTCTATTAAGAAACAGAGGGAAAATGTCAATTGTGCTAGGGATATTCAGGTGGAGGCAATATACTGAAAAAACATCAGAGGAAATACAAATGAGCTGGACTTTGCAGAATAATAGCTAATGATACCGTGGAAAATGGTGGGAATGGTAATTGCCTTAGATCAGGTTCTCTGGAAGCACAGCCAAAGACAAAGATTCGAGTTCATACAATTTATTAATGGAGAGCTTCCCAGGAAATGCTGTAAGAGAGGAGAGCAGAATACAGAGGGAAAAGGAGCTCCTGAAGCAAGTGATCTCCAGTAAAGTCTAGCCTTGGTACATCGAATGAAAACTTGTAAGAATAAACTCTCCTGGCATCTCCAGGACACCTGAGAAATAGCCAAGACACCTGAGAAAGCCTCAGGTGTATGTTATTAGTTTCAAGCCTAGCAGCAGCTGAGGATGACTGCACTCCAGCCAGGTAGGGGGATCTGGGTTAGTTCCAGAAGTGTCTGCTATTGTAATCCTAGTTGGAGGAACATGAGCAGAGGCATAGGGATATACAACTTTATGATGTGTTAGAAAGGAAGAAATAATCAAATACATTTGATTTTAAGTGACAGTTTGGGTTAAATAAAAATTGAAAATGTGCACCTTGCCCTAATCACAGTTTATTCCTTGTTCTCTAAAATATTACTATAATACATAGCCACTCAAATTTAGCAGCATATGCACTAACTAGTTAACTAATTAATAATACAAAATAATGTTTTAATAAAGCTGTTTTTATTCATACCATAGTCTTTTCTGGAGAAATCAATCATTTGTTCAGAACACTACGTGTTGTGTATGACCCAAGAGTTTCACTTCCCCAGCTCCCATTTTAATTGGATGATTTTCAATAGCTACTGCTCCAGAAGGCAGAAATGTTTTGTGAATCATCAGACACATCTCAAATCATAACAAATGCTACTCTCTTCTGAGTTCAAATGGGTATCTTTAAAACTATAATTAAAATATTTCTATGAGTTTATTTTTTAAATCTAAAATGCCTCTCATATCTAAGAAGACTTAATTTGGGGATTGGACAATTACTTTACATGAAAAAAAAATCTAAAATACACACAAGGCTTGGGAAATTGCTTGGGTTACTTGTTAGAATAAGTTGAGGTAAAAAGGTAGGTCTTGGTACAAATTGAGAAGATATCAACAAACTTTTATTCTTTTCTCCTTTATTTTTAAAAAAATTTTAAACAAGAGGAAATGAGCATTTCTGAGCCAGGGCTTCTGCAAAAAAGAATGCCTCACTTGATTCCTGCAGATTTCATAACAAAGATAAACTATTATTGTGTCATCACTAAAAAAGATGCTATCTGGTTAGACTGAATGAAAGATGGTAGTTTGGCAGTCAAGAAACAGCAGTCTCCTGAGACTGTCATTTAAATTCTCTTTGCAAGATTGTTCTTATCTTTTGTAGGCCTAATGTCTAAACTGTTTTCATTTCAAGGGATTTAATATTGAAGCACTGGGATTGAAAATATGTCAAGTTGACTAAACTTTAAATCTAAACCCGTCTGGGCTTATGGTTCTACAGGAGTAGAACAGTGTATAATACCTACCCAGGTGGGCCAGCCACAGTCAGAAATTATCATCTAATAGCGATTTAAGTATTTGGATTTCTCTCTTTATCTCTGTGTCTCTCTTGTCTACTCGTCTATTCTTCTTATTAAAAATTGTATTATTATCTTCTTCCAATTAGGTAAAACTTCTTACATATAGCTGACCTTAATGCATGAATATCAGTCAAGTGAAGCATAATAATTAAATGCAGAGACACTAAAGACGGACTGCTCAAATCACAGCCCCATCGTGTACTAGTTGTGTGACATTGGGGAAGATATTTATGGATTCCATACTCTCATTTATTGCTCTACAAATTGGAATGAATAATAGAACCAATCTCATGCATGTATGTAAAAATAAATGAATTAGTATTTGTAATGAACAGCAAGAAAATTTCTGGCATTAGCATTGTGATCGATGTATCCCTGACTCTTGGAATCTCATAATTTCAATTTCATTCGTAATTTCATGTATACCAGAAAGTGGGAAATCTTTAGGCAAGGCATGATAGCTAGCACCTGTAATTCCAGCACTGTGGGAGTCCAAAGCAGGCAGATTGCTTGAGCGGAAGAGTTCGAGACCAGTTTAGGCAATGTGGCAAAACTGCATCTCTGAAAAAACTTAAAAAATTAGCCGGCTTTGTGGATCATGCCTATAGTCCCAGCTATTTGGGAGGCTGAGGAGGATCACTTGAGCTGGGAGGCAAGGTTGCAGTGAGCTGAGATTCTGTCACTGAACTCCAGCCCTTGCAATAGAGCAAGGCCCTGTCTCAAAAAAAAAAAAGGAAAGAAATAAAAAAGACATCTTTAAATGTGTCAGACCCCAAGTAGGTGCTCAACACATATTTAGTAAAGGAATGTACAAACAATAAAAATCCTGAGCTTACCTAATCTTTATCTGAAGAAGCTACAGGAATTGAGTAAAGTCACTTCTTCTGACTATAGAGTTAGCCATTCACAAATGGTTTCACATCTGATCACTTATTTCACCATCGTGGTTACCACAATGTGAAAGTTATTGATTGAAACGGCAATAAGTAGCAGCAGACCTGCAATTTATTCTTTCCCTTTCTATGGGAGAGGGTATGGTAATACCACAAGGGAAGGAAGGGAGAAAGGAAAGCAGGGAGAAAAGGAGAGATATTGTGGAAGGGAGAGAAAACTTTCACATTAACCATCACGTCCAAGTGACCTTGCCCTATACCTTATTATTTTTATCCATTTATAGACCTGCAATTGGCCTGAGAAGACCAGTCCACTGAATTTTGCTTTACCAATAGATCTGGCCCAGTGTCTCTGAGAAAACACTTGATATTTCTGTCCACTCTGCTTACACAGATAACACTAAAAAGCAAATTCCACATTTATCTATTCAAATATGTCCTACTCTTTTGTGCTAATGTAACAAAATACCTGAGACTGGGTAATATCTATAGAAAAGAATTTTATTTCTCACAGTTCTGAAGGCTGGGAAGACCAAGATCAAGGCACTGGCAAATTTAATGTCAGGTAAGGGCTACACTCTCAACCTTGTTGCTGCATGCTTCACAGGAGACACATGCTTTGTTCTCACATGGTACAGGTGGAAGAGCAAAAGGGAATGAACTCATTTCCTTATGTTCCTTTATAAAGGCCCTAATCCCTTCCACGAGGGCTTTGCTCCACGTTTATAAGTTAATCACCCCCTAAAGACCCAATTTCTTAACACTGTCACATTGGCTATTAATTGTCAACATATGGATTTTGGGAGACATTCAGGTCATATCAGGTTACGAATTTTCATAGGGCCAAGACCATTTTACAGAGAAGGACTTAAAACTCTGTTCAAAGCTAAAGCAAAATCTCCATCTACTGCAAAAATTATAGTTAAATACAGAGAAGTGTGTTCCAAAAGATTAAGGGGACAGACATCTATCTCTCTGTTTTGATATTCTTTTTGTATCTCATATAATATCTAAGCCCAGGCCTATCATTCTAGCCTGAGAAGGCTGAGTGAGTTGAGTAAATCTACAAAAGGTATTAAGAAAATAGTTTCTTTTTCTCTTGAGCATGTATGTGAATAACACTGCATACATTCTTGTACATGTGCCCATGTATGTTGATTGCTGTGCTTTGAATTGACTCCTTTAGCTATTGGAATGGTACAATGCAAAAATTTAGTCTGGACATTAAAGGAACTGTTTGCTGCCTTTTGTTTGAAAGTTTATAAAGAAAAAAAACACATCACTGTATAGAAGTTCTATATTGGGCCTTGTGACCAAATCACCAATTAATGTAAATGTTTACTTGACTCTATTTTCAATTATTTTCTATGCATATATATATATATATATATATGTGTGTGTGTGTGTGTGTGTGTGTGTGTGTTTGTGTGTGTGTGTATGTCTACATATATATAAATTATATATGTATGTATATGCATGAATATGTGAATGTGTGTGTGTATATATGTATGTGAATATATATGTTAATAGAGGTATATATTCTATGTATATATATAGAATATATATAAAGAAATGTGTGTGTATGTATGTATACACACACAAACACACATTTCTTTTTTGCTTGGCAGGTAGAATAGGAGAACTGGTTGGGTCTGAGCAGAATTTAAATATTTTTTGATCTTTGTACAAAATCCCACTGTCATATAAGACTTTCTACATGGCATTTCAGCCTAACCCTTACACCCAGCAAAAGTAACTTCATAAAATTCATTAAATATAAGCTTAAGTATGTTTTCTTGCCTCTTCTTGCACTGAAGTTAGTCCTGTAGTTGAATTCATAGTATGTGTTCCCTTAAGCATTCAATCTTGTGCAAATAAACCTTTACAGATGGCTATAGCATCAAATTCAAGGACAACAGGAAAACACTGACAAACAAAGCAAACAGGCTGGATAGAACAGTAGAGAAAAGTTCACAAAATATGACATTACTATCAGTGACTTTTTGTTTATCCATCCTAAGAAAAAGAATGCAGCAAGAGAGCTAGGGATTTACCTCATCTTCAAATCTTACAAGTGTTTAACGTTTTAATTCCCCTCAACACCAAGAAGTTTGAAAAACAGGGATGTCAAGTCTGAATTTGTACTTAATTATGATCAAACAGGGACATACTTTTGTTACATTAGTAGAAAAAAAAAATCCAGGTATGGATTTGGAATGATTAAAAACCAGATCAAGAAGACAGTCCCCAAAGCATTTCACTCGTATTAATATAAACAGATTTCCTCATAAATCACTTATGCTTCTATTTGACTTCTGGAGACAGGCTAAGTCTCCTGAGTTTCATCTCAATGAAGGTTTAATTTGTCTCATTTCCGCCTCTGTGGGATAATTTTTAATGGTTGTCTAGATTCTCTCTAAAATATCTATTATAGAATAATAGGTCATATTTTCATTTGACACTTAAAGTGCCTATTTCCAATGAAAACAGTGGGAAATTTTTAGATCACAGTATTGTAAATTTGAGCTTAGAGAGCTCTGAGGGTTTATGTCAATTACCGAAGAAGAAAACATCAATAAATAACTAAGATTTTAATGCAAAGGAAATCCTCAAAATTTGATGAGCAAAGAATTTGAACATAAAATCAGAAAACGAAGTATTCAATCTAGCAAATCTAAGAATGTTACCACTGTGCAAAAGAAGCAAAAGAATAATTTTCATTGCCCTGCAGCATGTATGTTGTTGTATTTAATGAGAAATGTGAGTAACAAAAGAATACTACTTTATAAAGTGGAACAGAATTGATTTTCATTTATGAGTGCTCTCCTAGAAAGCACTGGGATTTGAAGGTAAATTCCACTGGGTTAATGTGAAAACAATTTGCATTGGCATTAAAACGCTCTTCAAGGGGTAAATAAAACTAAATAAACATACTTCAGGTAAACATGTAAAAGATAACTGTATAATACTGTACACAGTGCCTATATTTCAATGATCTACATATAATTCAAACAAAAGCATTTTTAAAAATAATTTAAAAGTTTCATTTTTTTCTTCAGTAGGCAATTTATTTCACTTTAATTACTAAAATTATTTATACTATTCTTAAGCATCAAATGTTTATAAGGGTACCCTTAACAGATAATGTTTTAGGTGTCCAGGTCCACATCTTTGTAAATGAAAGGAGGTAGGCTATCTACTCTCTATTTTATAGCTGTGAGTCACAACAGTAACATAAAAACAAAAGAAAACAAAAAAATACAAAAATCCACAATAATCTAATTTTTGCGAAAATATCTGGATAGTTGGCTTAGTTTGCCAGCCTGAAGTTCACTTTTATCCTGGTATCAGAGTAAATGACCTACTGCTTACGTGCATGGTAACCAGAATATTTCTGAGATGTTCTAAATGTAAGCATGTTTTAATTAATCATATGGTTTGGCTGTGTCCCCCACCAAATCTCATCTTGAATTGTGGCTACCATAATTCCCACATGTTGTGAGACCCAGTGAGAGACAATTGAATCATGGGGTGGTTTTCCTCATACTGTCCTCATGGTAGTTAATAAGTCTCACGAGATCTGATGGTTTTGGAGGGGGTTCCCCTATTCACTTGGTTCTCATACTGTCCTGTCTGCCACTATGTAAAATGTGGCTTTACTTTCCATTCACCTTCTGCCATAATTGCAAGGCCTCTCCAGCCATGTGGAACTGAGTCAATTAAACCTCTTTCCTTCATAAATTACCCAGTCTTGGGTATGTCTTTATCAGCAGTGTAAAAGAAGACTAATATAGTAAATTGGTACCAGGAATGGGGCACTGCTGTAAGATACTTGAAAATACAGAAGCGACTTTGGAACTGTGTAGTAGGGAGAAGTTGGAACAGTTAGGAGGGCTCATATTAAAAAAGGAAAATGTGGAAAAGTTTGGAACTTCCTAGACCCTTGTTAAATATCTTTGACCAAACTGCTGATAGTGATATAGACAATGAAGTTCAGGCTGATATGGACTCAGGTGGAGATGATGAACTTCTTTGGACCTGGAGCAAAGGTGACTCTTGCAATGTTTTATAAAAGAGTGTAGTGTCATTTTGCCCCTGTCCTAGAGATATGTGGAACTTTCAACTTGAGAGAGATGATTTAGGGCATCTGGCAGAAGAAATTTCTAAGCAACAAAGCATTCAAAATGTGACATGGGTACTGTTAAAAGCAATCAGTTTTATGTATTCACAAAGATATGGTTTGGAATTGCATCTTATGCTTAAAAGGGAAGCAGAGCATAAAAGTTCAGAAAATTTGCAGCCTGATGAGGCAACAGAAAAGAAAAACCCATTTTCTGGGGGAGAAATTCAAGCTGGCTGCAGAAATTTGCAAAAGTAATGAGAAGCCATTAATCACAAAGACAATAGAAAAAATGTCTCCAGGACATGTCAGAGATCTTCATGGCAGCCCCTGCCATCACAAGTCAGGAGGCCTAGGAGGAAAAAATGGTTTCATGGGCTGGGTCCAGGACCTTGCTACTTTGTGCAGTCTTGGAACTTGGTGTCCTGCATCCCAGTTGTATCTAAAAGGGGCCAACATAGAGCTCAAGTCATTGCTTCAGAGGGTGCAAGCCTCAAGCCTTGGTGGCTTACACATGGAGTTAGGCCTTCAGTTGCACAGAAGTCAAGAATTGAGGTTTTGGGAACCTCCATCTAGATTTTAGAGGATTTATGAAAATACATGGATGTCCAAGCAGAGGTGTGCTGGAGGGGCAAGACCCTCATGGAGAACCTCTGATAGTGCAGTGTGGAAGGGAAATGTGGGATGTGAAACCCCACACAATGTCCCCACTGGGGCACAGCCTAGTGGAGCTGTGAGAAAAGGGCCACCATCCTCCACACTCCAGAATGGTAGATCCACCAAGAGCTTGCCCTGTGTGCCTGCAAGAACCACAGACACAACACCAACCCATCAAAGTAGCCAGGAAGAGGGATGTACCCTGCAAAGCCACAGGGGCAGAGCTGCCCAAGACCATGGGAACCTCTTGCATCAGGGTGACTTGGATGTGAGACCTGGCATCAAAGAAGATCATTTCAAAGCTTTAAAGTTCAACTGCCCTGTTGGATTTTGGACTTGCCTGAGGCCTTTAGCCTCTTTGTTTTGGCCAATTTCTCCCATTTCAAATGGGTATTTTTGCCCAATGTTTATATTCCCATTGTACTTAGGAAGTAACTAATAGGCAGAAGGAACTTGACTTGTCTCAGATGAGACTTTGTACTGTGGATTTTTTAATTAATGCTGAAATGAGTTAAGACCTTGGGGGACTGTTGGGAAGACATGATTGGTTTTGAAATGTAAGGACATGAGATTTGGGAGGGGCCAGAGGGTAATGAAATGGTTTTCCTGTGTCCCCACCCAAATCTCATCTTGAATTGTAGCTCCCATAATTCACCAGTGTTGTGGGAGGCACATGGTGGGAGATAACTGAATCATGGTGGCAGTTTTCCCCATAGTATTCTCATGGTAGTGAATGAGTCTCACGAGATCTGATGGTTTTATAAGGGGTTTCCCCTTTCACTTGGCTCTCATTCTGTCTTGTATGCCATGATGTGAGACATGACTTTGTTTCCTCATTCAACTTCTGCCATGATTGTGAGATCTGTCCAGCCATATGGAACTATGAGTCAATTAAACTTCTTTTGTATATTACCCAATTTAGGGTATGCTTTTATCAGCAATGTGAAAATGAAATAATACAATTAATGATCAATTTTATAACACATGAAAATTAACTGTTTTATAAGGTCTTAATGTCTGTTGTTATTCTAATTGCCTGAAAAGTAGAAAAACACCCATGTCTTAGTCAAGGTCACATTGTCTGCATGACTTCTAAGACCTCTTTGCCTCCTTTCTCATTTTTGTGTTGATGAATTTCAAATAAACTGGGAAAGTGATCTGGTCTGGAAATTCAGGAAACTTGACCAGCGTTCTAGGAGGTCTAGACTAAGAATGGTGCTCTAGTTTTCTGAATTTCCAGACTAGATCATGTCTATATATTCTTTGGGCCCTTTTTTCAAGTCTAAGCTCTAGAAGAAGAATTGAAAATAGGTGACATTAAACACTGGCATTTAATTTCAGGTACTTCTCTGTGTTTCTTTGCAGGAAAATCCTTAAATTATTAACTTAGTTAATGCTACTTTGAGCACACCAACGGCAATCATACTGGTACATACTGGTACATTCAGACTAGGAAAAATTTAGAAAAGAGATGATAGGTTAGAAATTTAACTTTTATTTTAACATTCAATACATTTGTGTGTATATAACTATGTAATTGACCTTATCATAGTAATAAATAGATTTGACTTTAAAATTATTTTACACTTGGTATTTAGTAGACAGCAACTTGATTTTTGCTTTGTTCAAAGATAAAAGTATTTTTTCTCCTTGTCTTACACATTTGAAAACTTTAGATTGTCTTTCCAGACTTTCATGATATAGTTTGTATCATTGGCCTTAATGTGAAATTACTGAAGTCTCACTTCAACAATCTGCCTTTCTCAGTCCTCCCCTAGTCTACCTCTCCATTCCAAATAACTAACACTATGAGGTGATGCAAATGTTTTCATTTTTTTGATATAGCAACTTCCAAATGAAAACCTTATATTTTACATATTAATATACAATCATTTTCAAGTACTCCTTGCCTAGAAAGCAATGGTTGAAATAAATAAGGTTATGTAAAACAAAATGCTATGTTCAATGGATAGGTAAAATGTAAAATGGGATTTTTTTTCTCCAAAATTTGATAAACTCAATCTTTAGGAAAATCACCAACAAGATCATATGGATGATAACAATGACAGTACACTTAGTTTCTTATTAGTAGGCATTAGCTTGCAGAAAACTAAATTAGCTTTGTAAATGTACATTATTTCTATTACCACCTACCAACTATTATTTTTAGGAAAAAGATGAAGTAGTTACTCTATTTCACCCAAGATCAACTGATTCAGAAAAAATACATTTTATAGTAATTACTATTTACAGAGAGTTTTATAAATGTTAAGATTCTAAAGAAGACAAGCTTATTGAGCTCGTGTTCTCATTTTAACGTGTGTGTGATTATGTTAAGCTCTATTGAAAGTCATCCTCTGAGTAAGGTTACTGAGGGGAAAGTGAGAGCCAAAACTTTATAAATAACTCTAAACTGACTTACATAGGTTGTTTGTTTTCAGAAAGCATACACAAGGCATACCGCTGATTTATTCTTCAATTTTGTTGAGCCTTAAATCTGCATGGAGAGCATGATCAGTGTTCTGAATGTCTGTTGACAGATACTCGTAAAGAAAGGAAAGTCACTCAGCATGCTGCCTGCTCTCTCAGACTGTATTAATGTTGTCATGTCATATTTCCTTCCTGGCCTATCATGATGATATTTAAATCTCTCTTTTATGCTTCTATATATTCATACAACTTATTTCAAAGTTCCCCTGCATGAAGGAATTTGTCATGGCATACAAAAATATGAGAGAGCTGTAAATACATTTGAAATATGGTTTTAAGAATTATGTCTGATCATGGTAAATTCTCTGATATATATATGTAAGGCTATTTAGAAATAAAAAATAATTATATTTTATATAATGTGTTAAGCAAATTATGGAAATTTTTTAAAATAAGAAAATGTTCCAAAATGAAATGAAATGTGCTGGATAATGGCCATACTTGGGCTTTCCCATTTTTCTGAAAGAAGTACATTTTAAAATAATATCTGATATAAAACTGCTACTCATTTTTGGAAGTTTTGAATGCACTTGAGTTCTTTGAAACTATCAGATATATAACATACTGGAAATATGGAAAATGCAGACAAAAATGCTTAATAATTTTTAAATAACAGACTTTTTTTCCTCTTCTGAAATTTTTAATTTAAAAATTAAGACATCTTATGATATTTAAATGACATCTTATCACTTAAGCTTGAGGAGATTTTGATGTAACTATTTATACTCTAATTATTCAGATTGTTCTGCAGTAAGCAAGTCTATGCCAACTTACTCCCAAAGTTCAGGGAAACTGAGAGACCAAAGAAATAGGTTGACAAATCCAATTTTTCAGAATGAAATATTTAATAGGAACTAGAGTCATGTCTGTGTCTCAGACAGCTGTGAGACAAGACGATGGGTCCCTGTGCCATTATCCCACAGACCCAGGTTTTATATACCACAGGGAAGAAATGTGTAGGATAACTGAAGTTGACCTCTCTGGGAAAAGCAAGAATGGTATGTGAGTCTGCTGAAAGGCAGGATTTACGGTCAAGGTTGTTTTGACCTAAAGGTAGGATTTATGCTAAGTACACAAGGAAAAGTGATAAAATAGAAATCTTAGAGGCATTTCTGGAACTGGAGTTAGTCAGAAGCCAACATGGAAGATTTGCATCCAAGATGAAGTTGCCTTTTACCTCCACATAAGTACACACTACTGGACTCTAAGTGCTTAAATGAAGTGACTATTTTCATTTTAGTATAGATTTAATAGCAATTATAGTGGCATCAGAACTTCATGAATATTGTTAACAAATGATTTTGGTGTCTTAGATAAGAATTATTACATTGTTGTTTATATTTTTCAAAGTCTTTTGAAAATTTAGTTTTACAGGGGGTTTGTAGTTTAAATAATTACACACACACACAAAGGAGTAAAACAATAAAGAATTTTCAACTTGCTATGAAGATTTTAACTACCATAGATTTTTGTTCTTAATTTTTATTAATTCTATATTTTTATGATTTTTAATAAATGTCTAGACCCATGTAATCACCACTCCAATAAAGAAATGAACATTTTTTTCTCACCAGAAAGTTCCCTTTGCAGTCAGTCCTACTTCCTTCCTCCACATCACACAAGTGATCTGATATCTATCATTATAGATTAGCTTTATTTTTTCTGAAGTTTAAAGAAATTGATCATACAGCGTATAGTCATTTGCATCTAGCTTCTTTTGTTCAATATAATGTCTCTGAAATTCAATCATACTGTTTTCTTAATCTGTAGTTAGTTCATTTTCATTGATGACTATTATTCCATTGTTTAAATTTACCACAATTTGTTTAGCCAGTCACCTGTTGACAGACAGAGTAATTGTTTCCAATTATTTTTGTGTGTGTGTGGTTTGTTTTCTTTATTTACTCATCCATTCAACAAATGTTTTTTGTTTGTTTGTTTTTTAATTTATCAATTTTACTTCAGGTGCATACTCTATCTGGCATTTCTTCCCATGTTATCCCTTCCTACCCTCCCCTCCCTTCCCAGCCCCTGCTGTCTATCCCCTACCCCCCCACAAAACTGCCCCCAAGGTGTGATGCTCCTCTCCCTGAATCCCCGTGTTCTCATTGTTCAAC
This sequence comes from Cebus imitator, assembly GCF_001604975.1. Taxonomy (NCBI): domain Eukaryota; kingdom Metazoa; phylum Chordata; class Mammalia; order Primates; family Cebidae; genus Cebus; species Cebus imitator. The sequence goes on along the minus strand of NW_016107486.1, from coordinate 3,195,413 downwards.
ACCCACCTATGAATGATGACATGTGGTGTTTGGCTTTCTGCTCTTGTGTCAGTTTTCTCAGAATGATGGTTTCCAGATTCATCAAAGTCCCTAAAAAGGACACGAACTCATCGTTTTTTATGGCTGTGTAGTATTTCATGGTGTATATGTACCACATTTTCTTTGTCCAGTCTATCATTGATGGGCATTTGGGTTGGTTCCAAGTCTTTGCTATTGTACACAGGGCTGCAATGAACATATGTTTGCATGTGTCTTTATAGTAGAATAATTTATAGTTCTTTGGGTATATACCCAGTAATGGGATTGCTGGGTCAAATGGAATTTCTATTTCTAGATCCTCAAGGAATCACCACACTGTCTTCCACAATGGTTGAACTGATTTACACTCCCACCAAATCTGTAAGAGTGTACCTTTTTCTCCAAATCCTCTCCAGCATCTGTTGTCTCCAGATTTTTTAATGATTGCCATTCTAACTGCCGTGAGATGGTATCTCAATGTGGTTTTGATTTGCATTTCTCTAATGACTAGTGATGATGAGCATTTTTTCGTGTTTGTTGGCCTCATATATGTCTTTTGAAAAGTGTCTGTTCATATTCTTTACCCACTTTTGAATGGGGTTGTTTGTTTTTTTCATGTATATCTGTTTTAGTTCTTTGTAGATTCTGGATATTAGCCCTTTGTCAGATGGGTAGATTGCAAAAATTTTTTCCCATTCTGTTGGTTGACAATTTGCTCTAATGATGGTTTCTTTTGCTGGACAAAAGCTCTGAATTTTAATTAGATCCCATTTGTCTATCTTGGCTTTTATTGCCATTGCTTTTGGTGTTTTTGTCATGAAGTCCTTGCCTATGCCTATGTCCTGGATGGTTTTGCCTATGTTTTCTTCTTGTGTTTTTATGGCATCAGGTTTTATGTTTAAATCTTTAATCCATCTGGAGTTAATTTTAGTGTGAGGTGACAGGTAGGGGTCTGATTTCTGCTTTCTGCACATGGCTAGCCAGTTTTCCCAACACCATTTATTAAACACGGATTCCTTTCCCCATTGCTTGTTTTTGTTGGGTTTGTCAAAGATCAGATTGTTGTAGATGTGTGGTGCTACTTCTGGGGCCTCTGCTCTGTTCCATTGGTCTATGTCTCTGCTTTGGTACCAGTACCATGTTGTTTTGATTACTGTAGCCTTGTAGTATAGTTTGAAGTCCTGCAGTGTGATGCCTTTGGCTTTGTTCTTTTTGCTTAGGATTGTCTTTGCTATGCAGGCTCTCTTGTGATTCCATATGAAGTTTAAAGTGTTTTTTTCCAGTTCTGTGAAGAAAGTCGTTGGTAACTTGATGGGGATAGCATTGACTCTATAGATTACTTTGAGCAGTATGGCCATTTTCATGATATTAATTCTTCCTAACCATGACCAGGAATAAATCTGTATAAGCATTTTTGTATAAGTCTTTTCTGGAAAGATAGTTTTATTTCTCTTGGGCGAATGCCCAGGAGTGAAATTGATGAGGTATATGGGAAGTGGATATTTAACTCTAAAGTGGCTGTACACTATTGCACTTCCATTCATAATGTATTAGAGTTTCAGTTACTCTGCATCCTCAGCAGGCATTGAAATGCTGATTTTTTTTAAATTTAAAGATTCTACTGGGATGCAGCAAGATTTAATCTAGATTAGATTAGCTATTAATCTAAATCAAATTTGTTTTAATTTATCTGATAAATAATGATATTGAATATTTTTTTCTGTGTTTATTGGCAATTTACTAATTCTATTTTGTAATGTTTCCTCATGTTTTTATAGTGGGATGTTTAGTATTATTAGGTTATGAGTTACTTTGATATTCAAGTGTCAAATCCTTTCCACAGATATGTAGTGAAATGTTTTCTTCCATTATGTGACATGACTTTTCATGTCTTTTAATAATATTTTTGAAAAGCAAGTATTTAAATTTGCTGATCTCACGTTTGATTATTTACATTTCTTATTTCCTTTTTCACAAATGGTTTTACCTTACAACAGCTTAATTTCATTTATCTAATCTCCTCTTTTGGTCTTTTTTAATGAAAACTAAAAGTTAATAGTTAATATATATTAAACAACACCTGGCACTATTTTTTTTATTAGACAATATTTCTTTATAAAGAAGTCACAAGAATAAACTACTGTGTTTGTTTATGAAGCTCTTTATCTTTTCTTTCAGATCCAAGTTTTTATTTGGTATCATTTTACTTCAGCCTGAAGAACATCTTTCAGCACTTCTTGTAGTGCAGGTTTACTAATGACTGTCATTTTCAGTTTTCATTTATCTAACTATGTATTTATTTCAACATCTTTTGTGAAGGACATTATAATTAGAAATTATATTCTGGTATCTTTAAAATTTTATCTGCATTTTTTAGAAGTTTTACAATTATATGTCTAAATAATGGTTTTGTCTGTTTATTTGTTTGTATTCACCCTACTTGGGCTTCACTGAGTGCCTTGAGTCTATAATTTGATTATTTAAAGCAAATTTAGGACTACTTTATTCTTTATTTTTTATTATATTCCTTCCTTTCTTCCTTCCTCCCTCCCTCCCTCTTTCGCTCTGTCTTTTCCTTCCTCCTTCCCTCCCTCCCTCTCTCTTCCTTCCTTCTTTCTTTATTTCCTTCCTTCCTTCCTTTGTTCCTTCCTTCTTTCTCTCCCTCCCTCTCCCCCTTCCTCTTTCTTTTCTCGTTCTTTTTTCTTTCTTTCTTTCATTCTTTCTTCTTTCTTTCTTTCTTTGTTTCTCTTTCCCTTTCTGGTTTTTCATTATACTTAAATTAATCCATTTAATATTTTCTCACAAATTCCTGAGGTTCTGTTATTCTTTAATGCTATTCTCTCTATTTTTCAGAAGGGGTAATTTCTATTTATCTGTCTTTGATTTCACTGACATTTATTTTCTGATATCTTCAAGCTACTGTCATTGAAGGGCAAATTCAGATTTGTGTACCCATGGGCAGCTGATGCAGAACACTGACAAACAAATGTTTGGAGTAGAAAAAGGTTTATTTGATTTCTCCAAAGTGAGAAGACAATAGGGCAAGATCTCTCAAATTAGCCTTAACAGATAGAAGAAGGAGGGAGTTTTCATGTAGCCAGGGAGTAAGGGAGGGGAGGTTTCAGGGAATCAGAGGAAAAGGCTATATTTAATCAGTCTCAGATAACACCTTGAGCAATCAGATTTCTGTGAGTCAGCAGCTGGCCGCATTCATTCCTTCTGCAAAACCTTTTTGTGAACCTGAAATTATCTCTTTCTGCTTTACAAACAAACAATACAGCAGCATTTTATAATTACATTACAGGGGGAAAGATTACTGGGCAAAAAGCTAGGTCAGGCAAGCAAGGGCCTGCTCCTAATTTTTATTATTTAATTCACTAAAAGTCCTGGGATGCTGAACTCTCAAATGCCCTAGTAACACCATGATTGAATTAATTTTGGAAAAATTGCATATTTGTTTGGAGACTTTTTATAGTTTATTTTTTTGTTTGATGACATTCCATTTATTGATTATGATAAAAGATTACTATAATACTTTGAATATATATTTCTTTGTTTCTTTGAACGTATTTGTAGTAGTTGCTTTGAAGATTTTGTTCGTTAAATTTAACATTTATGTGATCTTTGGGTCAATTTTTATTGAGTAATTATTTTGTTGATACGGTTAGGTATATGTTTAACAATTTAAGAAATTACAACACTCTTTTCCAAAATTGTTGTACCATTTTACATTTTCATCAGTGTATGAAAGTTCCAGTTTTCCATATCCTTTTCAGCAACTCTGTGTGTTTGGTATTTTTAATTTTAATCTTTCAAATAGTTGTACAGTGATATCTCATTGTAGTCTTAATTTAAATTTCCATAAAGACAAATGATATTGAGCATTTCTTCATAACTTTATTTGCCAGCCACATATCTTTTTTGGTGAAATGTCTGTTTAAATATTTTCTTATTTTTTAAATTGGGCTCCTATTTTCCATTGAGTTTGAAAGCCGTTTATATACTGTAGGCTCAATTCTTTTGTCAGATGTACTATTTGCAAACATTTTCTCCCAGTATATAGCTAATCTTTTCATCTTCAGCATTGTCTTTTGAAGAGCAGAGGTTATTAATTTTATGAAATCCCACTTAACAGTTTGTTTTATCATCTATCATGCATTTAGTGCCACATCTGAGGAATCTTTACTATCTTAAGACTACAGTTGTTTTCCCCTATATTCTTATAGATCTTTCAAAGTTTTAGGTTATGAATTTTGACCTGTGATCTACTTTGAATTATTTTTATGTGTGGTGAAAAGTATAAATGGAATCTTTTTTGGTTTATTTTGCCTATGAATATCTAATTGACATGAGACAATTTGTTAAAAAGACCTCTGATTTTTGCCTCTTCATTGAACATGACCACCACACTCTCTTTGGTCTCCATCTCACTGTGCTTTGTTTTGGAAACTGTTCTCAGACAAAGTGCAGAGATATTCAAGGGCTTCACCTATTGAGTGTTTCTTCTTTCAGATATTGCTGTCTTGTGTTGATCGTATTCTAGTGCTGAAAAAAGAGTGACCTTGCATGTTTATTTAGTCTTTTTTTTTAAGGGAGAGGAAGAGAAAAACAGAGAGATTAAAAACTGATACTTTTGCTCCCAGAATCACTATATACCCATCTAATCACTCAGGTGAGACCATATTATTAAAATGCCTAAAATTCCTGATTCTGTGCCTAAGAAATTTGGCAATATTTCAGCGTTGAAGCAATTTTGATGAGTCATCAAGCAAATGTCTTTATTATTAACTTTAACTTTTATTTTTTCATTTATATAACCATTTTTTTTGGTGCTTAACCTTCCACACACTGTAATATAAGCCCTTTGGGAAGTGTAATATGTCTTCATTGACACAATTTTGCACTATAGTTATGTAATTCCAAATCAGTATGATAGAAAAATCTTCCAATCACTTTTTTTGAGGAATCTTCTTTTGTTTCTTGAATGTGAAACCCTATATATTATTTTTGTCTATGCTCAGCAACTGCAAATTGTTACGAGATGATTACTAGGCAAAACAGTAATAAAAAAACTATACTCTCTAATTACAGTAAGACAACATGACACTCCAGTTTCCATGAAAAGTTAGGAGAAAAATACAGTGTGAGTTGAGGGTGAAAGGGAGTCATCTACTTTGGAGCAGCCAGGGTAGTAGAATTGGAAGTAGAAGCTGTAGAAAGACGGAAAAAAGTATCATTTAAGTAACTTAGAAAGAAGACTTTGACTTGCAATAGGAGATTACTAATGAAAATAATATTTTTGTAGAGCAATCCTACTTTAGACCTTTAGACCAAGTAAAAGTAACTCTGAAAAAAGAAAGTTTTGTTAAGCTTGTCACCTATAGCTAATAAAGTTAGACCATAAATAATTTTTGAAAATTACTCTTTAGGCCTGTCTGTGTTTAATTTCCTTAACGTATGCATAATTTTTAAAGCAGAAAGAATTTTGTAAAGAACATAACTTTCGGATAAGACAGATGAGGATTCAAATCCTAATTCCAGCCCTTGTAAGTGGTGTTACCTTAGTAAAATTACCTTTGAGATTCCATGTCTTCTGTTAAAGTGGGTTGTGGTAGCATACAGAGTTGTGATAAGATAAAATTTGATAATTTACATGTTTTTGGCAAAACATCAATTGGGCATAGATTATTATTTATTATTATGAATGTTGCTATTATTTTCATCATCAATCAAGAAATCCAACCTGAGAGTTGGTGATTTCTATGATAATTTAACAACAACAAAATGATACAGAGGTAAAATACCTCCCAGGCAGGAGACTCAGGAAAATGCCTAAACCCCTAGAAGTAGGAAAGATGGGGAAGTAGACTGAGGACATGAGAAAACTATGGTGCTGACAATAAGCATGCAATGTAGACCATCATTTAGTATGAGAGCTATATATGATTCTCACTACCATATTCACCTTTACAAAAGTCAGCTATGTTTTACTGAACTTTAGATAGGTAAATTCCCATACTTTCTCTTGGATATGCCTATTTGGAAGTAAAGATTACAGGATGTGTTACATTTGAAAAGACAGTGGAATAAGAATGACTCATATTACAAGTGTTAATAGCATTTACAAAAACCGTATCAGAAAGGTAGCTAATACATTTCTGAAATTAAAATCAAATTGAAGGTTAAATAAAAAGGTGCAGCACTTTTGGAAGTAATTTGGCATTCTACACGATGAGCCTTAAACTCTCCATGCTGTGTGACTTAGAAAGAGTCCTTCTGGGAAGCCATTCTACAGATGTAATCCAATATTCAGGATAATCTATATGTATTAGCTTTAAAGTCTTAGTATTATTTGTAATATGAATTTTCTGATTTACTATAAATATGCGGCAACAAGGAAGTGATTGATAAATTATTAAAATCACAAAATTATTAACATCATTAAACCATGTTGTAATATAGCAATAAAACTATTTGATATATTAAATCCAAAATGCACTATGTTTACAAAATGATTATAACAATGTAAAATAAATACACTATATTATTTATTATTATTAATTTTAATAATAATAACATTATTATTAACATATCAGGATACTGATGTTATGCAAGTAGAGAGATTGGAATATTGTTTTTCCTTTATTTTTATTGTTTATCTAAATTTTTTAAATAATAAAATAATTCTCTCATACTTTGTTTTATGAAATCAGAAATGATTTAATTTAAAAATAAGGACTGGTGGTGCTTTTTCAGGAATTTACCATAAATTTACCATAAAGAAATATACATAAGTTTTAATGATTTGACAGAATCTGGTTTCAGTGAACTTAAAATTCATACAATTTAGATTTTAGTCTAATACTTATTTCTCCTAGAGTCCTCTCTATATCTCTTTCTAACTGGACTTACAGCTTTAGCACATCTCATTATAAAAGTTATATTATCTGATTTTTGGTCAGTCCAGTTTTCAAAGTAGTGAAAATTTTCTTTCTCCTGTTGATTTAAATCAGTTTCCTTATAGATTACATTCACATGTGAGGTCTAATCTCTGTTTTACATAGCTGTCTTCCAAATGTATAGATCCTAACCATACAAAAACAAAGCAAAACAAATACAAACCAAACAACAAAATACACCGATTCCCATTTACCTGACATTGAGTCTCCTCAGTTTGTCAGTCACACTATTCTTAATGCATTTGAAATTTATCTTTATCTTCTTTAAAGTTTATCACTGAGATTTGAGTACATTTCTGTAGTTTTGATCTAACTAGCCCAGAGCAGGAAGAGACCATCAGCTTTCTTCCATCCCATTAATAAATCTTAAAATCTAATTAGCTTCTTTTGGCTTCACAGGAAAAATGTTTTCAAAGGGGCATAGCTTATAAGCAGAGATTACTTTTGAGCTTTAAGTTTGATCATAATTGGCTTTCTAGTAAAAAAAAGTAAAATCCATTTCTATGCTTCCATCCTCTCAGCTTTCCAGAAATCAATAAGACTATGAAAAACACCCCACAAAACATGCATTCCATTCAATAAGGTGTTAGTGAATCAATGCAAGCAAAGAAAAATTATTTTATGGAAGCAAAAACTTATACTCTATTAAATTTAACTGTTTAATCATACTTTGCAGTACATTTTAAATATGTGTTTAGAGAATAAGAACTATATCAAAGGATTTTCTTTACTTTGCTTTTATATATTTCTTATAGCAAAGAGTATTAATCTATTTAAGACACATTTTTAAGACAATTTCCTGACCTAAAGATATGTTATTTATTGATTTAGACATATGAGTTTCATTCATCCTATTCCTTCTTTACTTAAGATGCTTCCTTGAATTATAGTTGTCATAAATTGATTTGAGGATTTCAAGATCTAGCTTCTTTCAATTCTCTTTAGGATCTCATTGATTATTTTTTCTTGGATTGAATCTCTAGAATAAATATACCATGTGCAATGTGTACCTGTTCTTCGTGCACATTAATAAATTAATAGCATTCTACGCTCACTAAAGTCTAGTTTTCTGAGAATTTTCAAAATAAAGACACTTGTATCTTATGTCCAAGTCATTAGGTTGGTCACTTATCTTTATACATAAAATAGTTTATCTACACTTAAAACAGTCCTGGCAAGGATATTATATTCTTTCCCTATATTTGAATACACAGTCACCCATGCAAAAAGACCATTTAGCGCAGGAACTTGTGTTTCCTTATAGTTTATCAACAGATAGGTTGCAGAACAGTAATGACTGCTCCAACGCACAGCTTTAAAGTTTGGTTTTAAATTGGGCAATCATTAATAATCACATTTTCAACCTGGAGCTTTAAACACAGTATACAAAAGAAAATAAGTGGGCTTGAAAAAACCATTATGGAGAGAAAGCATATTCTATTGAAATGAGCAAAATATATTAGCACCACTTGAAGCACTATGTAATAGGCAGATGTTTTTCATATAAACAGACCAGAAAGTAGCCTGCCTTCTCTCTGTAGTATAGAATACACAGCATTAACAAACTCTCAAACACTTTTTTTTTGAGGTTGTTAACTAAAATGTATATACATATTTCTTACAGCTTTTTGCCCCAGAGTTCTAATCTATTGCTCAAATTCTTATGATTACATGAGAATGTGGTTCATTTTTAGGCAATGATGGAGCTTTTGGCGAAGAGCAACACTTACTTATGTCTCAATTCTTCTGGTCTACAGAAAAGGCCTTCTCTCAACATTTGGCATCATAAAGAGAGTTCATTGTGATTAAAAATTAATCATAGGATGGGATACTTAGTACTTTAAAAACCTTGACATAATCTTTGACAGTATCATCAATTATATGCACACTCCCACACATGCACACACCCCATATTATATTTCTTAATATCATGAACCAAAATTATATTATTATTTTTAGGTTACTTATTTCTGCCTCTCCAAATAGAATACAAAGAAAAAGTTTTTACTGGTTCAACTCCTGGAGCCACAGTGTCCAGTAGAGTGTCTTGATTGCAGTAGGTAGTCTTATTTTTTATTAAATAACCTAATTAAAGACATTATATAGATATACTTAATAAGTAGGTAAATAAATAATCAAATGTATAAATAATTCAATAAATGAACTAATAATTGTAATAGTAGAACCCTTGTCTTTATTTAAAAACACAGAAAGGACTCACAGGGCTTACTTAAAATTTAAAATGGAAGACTACAAAAAAAATTGGCTCAATTAGCTATAGATTTTATGATATTTTGGGATCAGTGATTAAAATGGAAACTTTCATAATGGCAATTAGTTTGTTGGCATTAACTTCATACTAGTGAATATAAAGTAGCAACAGGAAAATCTAAAGAAAACTTTGAGAATTTGTAAATGGAGTCTTAATGAAAAGTAAGATGTAAAAGATCAAAATTGTGATCCTTTGTATAGATGAAGTTTTAGAAGTTATTGGAGTACTTATAATCACTGAGTGAATTCAAGGGTTGATTTTTTGGAGGTTTAATATGGATATATTTAATAGCATATACCCAGGTAACACTGGAAGTTTCCATCAGTTTTTCTGGCTGCTTTCCCTCGTTACAGACTTGAACATAATCTGAAATGCCATTGGTCTTCTCCAGTTGAACTCAACTTCTTAATTAGTTTTCCTTTTAGACTTTGCCTTTTGGGTTTATGCCTGAAGCTACTGCTATAGACACATATGGATGTATATTGAATATATATATTTACGTACTTATATTTTGTATTTCTCTGGAACTATCTCTGTACACATGCTTTATTCACATTGAGACCCATGTTGCCCTGCATTAAAAAAAAAGTGACAGAACCCAACTGAAATTTCCATATACTACTTTAATTTCATCATCTCCTTTTCAGGAATGATTCAGTGATGTGTAACTCAGCAAATATGCATTGGGCACTTTCTCTGGGGCAGATACTTTAGATCCTACAAGTATAATACTTAAAACAGACAAAGGTTCATGTTGTCATAGGACTCATGTTCTTGCAAGGAGTAACATGTAACAAACAACAGATCTCCTGAATAATAAGCAAATGATGTAGTTTAGTAGAAGCTGATAAAAGCTGATGGGAAATAAAAAAGGAAGAAGATGATGAGATAATCAGATTTATGAAAAAGAAGTGTCAGCAATAATTTTACATTATTAGAGATATGGTTATTAAGGATGTAGAATGTAAGTACAGCTATAAAGACTTTGATAAACTGCAATATATGTAAAATAATATGGAGACAGAAGTGACTGAGGCAGAGAGATCAGTAAGGGGAAAATCATGATTGCTCATTTTAATGACCATCAGGTAGTGCATTATTCAGAGACGTTTTGTATTTGAGATACCTAATGGAATAAACCTTAAGATATTCAGCCAACAGTTTGGAACTCAAGTGCAGTACTTTGCAGAGAATTTGAGATCACAGATGACTTTATATTCTGCGTCTGACCACCCTTTCTATGTTTGGGGTATCCTTTTACATTATGGAGTAGTTTCTTCCTCTAGAAACAAAAAGATGCCAGGAAAAATTTCCCTAGCCTTCTGTGCAGCTGTATTCCAGATACACAATCAAGGCTCTAGTGATAAGGTTTATTTATGCATATTTTAAAACAAAAAGTCAGTACATGAAAAAGCAAGGGTAATACATACTCGAGTTTTTGAGGGGGCAGAAAAGTGCCACGTACACAATTTTTCAGAGATACGAATAGATAAATGATGCTGGAATGACAAGATCTGCGCCTAGTCCTGTTTCCATGTGACCATTTCTATAACACTTTAGGAGAGTTGTTTCTGACCGTCTACCCCCCAAACCAAGCTCCGTAACCCTTCCCGCAAATTCTGTGTTTAGTAAAACGTCCTTTAATAAATTTGTTTTCTGACTGATTCAGGCAGAGTTACAATTGTTTAGGAATACAAAACAAAACTACTAACTGACAGTGGAACCAAAGGCATATATGAAGATGTCACATGTGAATACATGTAATAATTAAAATCAAAGCATAAAGAGTACAAATAAAATAATTGAGAACTAAAGAAAATACAGTTATGTGGAAATATATTTGGAAGGAGAACGAAAAACCTGAACAGGAGTAGTCTTAACATGGGAGAAAAACCACTAAATGCTTTATAAATAATAGTAAGATTAGAAAATATTTCAGGGAAGCCTCAAATTCCATAGAGATCATTGAAAACTTTATTCAGAATTTTTAAGAGCATTTATTTTAGTAAAGAGATTATTTAGTGACAGTTGCACAAACTCACATCTACCTGAATTAAGAAAGCACCATGAGGTAATCACATTAGTAATCTAACTAGTAGCACTTTTTGTATCATTCAACCACATTCACCACCTCAGCATCACATTGTTTAGTGCTTCATTCCTTAAAGTACACACACACACACACACACACACACACACACACACACACGTAAATTTGTCATGATTGCCTGGTAACAAATTCCAATAGGGTATGCAATATTATTTATATTTTCCTTATGTCCTGGTCTAGGATACTGCACCAGATGTTCTCCAGACTATGGAGGCTGTCTTTGTGTTTCACGGTATGTTCCTACTTACTTTTGCTGCATTAGGCTGTTTCTTGACACATGCAATTTTCCATACTGCATTTCAGGGCCAAAGTAGACTCTCAGTTATGTCATAATAACTTTGTGTTTAATTCAGGTCTTTGTTTCTTGAGCTGAACATCTTCTCTGTGCTTTGTTGTGTATATCTGTGCATTTTCTCAAAGCCCAAGGGAAGAATGAGACAGAAGTGCATGATTCTAGCACCTACTCAATACTAAGGTCTTTAAGTAAAGCATAGTTCCTTTAGCAATATGTCAGCAGAGCATAGCTCCTCTATAAATCTTAGCAAATCCCTTTGGGGCTCCACTGATTCAGTTGCCAAGAAATTTGTTATTCAGAAATATTGAGAATAGCTTTGGCTTCTTTCACTGACCTCCCTCTTTTAGATGAGGTTCTTGAACCACTTTGAATGCTGAATACCAGCTTCCTATACTGGTATTGAATACAATTGAAACCTCTGCTCAGTACTAACTCTTCCATGGACATATAATTGATTTCCAGAAATTTGTTCTTTAATTAAGGATAACAAAAAAATATTGCCCACCTCTCATCATCTCAATTGAAACTGACTCTTAACAGAAGCTCCAGAAGTAAACTCTCCTACAAGTTTGTCTTCAGCATCTGTTACCCAGGCTTTTCTGCTCATTAATTATTTTGAGTGTATTCATGAATAACGTAAAATTACTGAGCAACAAAACTACAAGATATAGTCCCAAAATTTCAATTTTAGATATTTCAGAAAAAAAAGAAACCATGACTTACAACCTTCTTTATTAGCAATTTCTTATCTGCAGAGTGACTGTATTAAAGAGTACCTTTGAAAGTTCGATATAATATATTGCAATTTCCTGTTAACAGCATTGTCTTCAGACCTATACAGAAGGGCAGCTGCTTTACACTCCACATATGTGGTCTGCAGCAACATGCCACACCCACACTAAAAGGCTATGAAATAACATAAGGACAGCAATAAAATTATTCTAATCAAATGCACAACTTTAACAGTTCAGATGAAATTCCTGGACTGTCTTAGACTTTACTAAATGAACATTTAATTATGATCAATATAATAAGAATATAAAAAAGATAATTATTTCTATCAATTTCACATCTCAGAAGAAACAAATGCAACTCTGATCTTTCTCTATTAGAAAGATAAAAAAAAATTCAGAAAATTAGCAAATTCTATGAAAACTCATGAAAATATTCATCACATCTTTCTGGCATTGTAAGAATGTTTCTATCAAAACATCCTCTGATTCAGTTAAATAATATAGAATTACTTTGAGTTACATAGCAGAAATTTCAGTATTTTATTTTGAATCATTTTTAAAATGTGTAAAAAAGAAAATATAGTAACTAGCTTTTAAATACTAACTTAGAATGAATGTGATGTGGTGCTGAGAATGTATATATTGTTGATATGGGTTCAAACTATGCTACAAGGCTAAAGTAACAAAAACAGCATGGTACTGGTACCAAAACATATAGGCCAATGGAACAGAACAGAAGCCTCAGAAACAATGCCACATGTCTACAATCATCTGATCTTTGATAAACCTGACAAAAACAAGCAATGGGGAAAGGATTCCCTATTTAATAAATGGTGTTGGGAAAACTGACTAGCATATGCAGAAAACTGAAACTGAACCCCTTCCTTATACCTTATACAAAAATTAAATCAAGATAAATTAAAGACTTGGATGTAAGCACTAAAACCATAAAATCAAAGGATTATAAATCATTCTATTATAAAGATACATGCACATGTTTGTTTTTTGTGGCACTGTTCACAATAACAAAGACTTGGAACCAACACAAATGCCCATCAATAATAGACTGGATAAAGAAAATGTGGCACATGTACACCATGGAATACCATGCGGCCATAAAAAGAGGAGTTCATGTCCTTTGCAGGGACATGGATAAAGCTGAAAACCATTATACTCAGCAAACTAACACAAGAACAGAAAACCACCATTGCATGTTCTCACTCATAAGTGGGAGCTGAACAATGAGAACACATGGACACAGGGAGGGGAACATCACACACCTGGGCCTGTAAGGGGGTGGGGAGTTAGGAAAGGGATAGCATTAAGAGAAATACCTAATGTAGATGACAGGTTGATGGCAAACCACCATGGCACATGTATACCTATATCACAAACCTGCACATTCTGCACAAATACCCTAGAACTTAAAGTATAATAATAATAATATAAAATAAATACTAATTTAAAATGCAATGTATTTTGCTTCTACTATTACGCTTTATATTTAGTTTTTCCAGTTCAGTTATCTATGGATAGAAACATTTGATACTCTATTAAAAGACCATGAATCCAATTGGAAACAAAACAGTTCATATTTAATTATAGAACTGAAGAACAAAGCTAACTAAATTTAAAAAAATCAACCATATTCAACCGAGACAAACACATTAGAAAACAGACCATTAGTATATTCTTAAAAGAATGATATCTTGTATCTACATGTAATCCCACATAATGTACACATTTTGATCTCTACTAGCATGGTGTATACTAGAAAAAAAAACATTTCTGAATTTATTATATACTGTATCGTCTTAAAATTTGACCCATAATGAACAAATTCATATGAAGGTTAAAAATAATTTAATGACAGAAATAATTCCTATGTGAGATGGAAAGTTCAAATTAATATTTATCAAATGCATAATAAATTTAGAGAATATGTAATATTTAAAATAAATAATTAGAAAAGATGTGACTTCTGGAATGGTAGCATGGTAAGTTTTATAAACCTTCTCCCTAGAAAATGATCATATTGAAGAAATTATTTTATAGAAGTATTTGGAAATTGTTTCATAGCAAAAAAAAAAAAAAAAAAACTTTTCTTTTTTTTCCTGTGGCCCTTAGCCGTTACGTGCTTTCTCCTTCTCTCTCCCTATCTCAACATTTATTTCTTTTCTTTTTTCTCAGACTCTCCAATCTGAATGAGTAGGAACAAGAAAATGAGGCTCTCTCTCTCCTCATCTCCCAGTTAAAGGATATGCTATCTCACCAGAAGAGGTAGGTTGCCAGCTTTTCTCATACCTCTCAGCACTAAGTTGCTGATGCTAAATTCCTAGCATTTGAATCTAAAAGTTTGAGTTTTTCTTCATCCACTGAGCCCTGACTAGTAGGGTGGAAGCTCACTCTTACTCACGGCAAGCCAAAAATATTGAGTAAATAATAATTTCTTCTCCAGCTCCCTTATACAGTGGAAGTACATGTCAGGGAGGCAACCTGAGAAGATGAGCAGTTACCTCCCCTACCAATATTATATCCCCATCCCAACATGTAGGTCCTTGGAGATGCCTGTAGGCACTGGTTGTGAAAGTTTTGCCTAATTTGCTCTGCCCTCCTGGTCCTCGAAGACACCCTACCCAGGGGCACTGGGCAGGACTTACACTAAAAAGGAGCTGGTGTGTCTCTGTCACTCTGGAAAAACTACACCACTCTCCTTGCTCTCACTCTAGAGCAGAGTTTCAAATGTTTTGTTATGGTAAAGAAGTCTCTATAAAGCAACTTCAAAGCTCTCTATAAAGCAACTAACTTAATTGGTAACTGACTGTTGGGAAGTTGAAGCTGAGAGTTGTTCAGAAACAATGGCAATTTTGGTGATAAGCAACTATGAGCAACATGCTAAAATATAGACAAAAAGCTTTACTAGAGAGAATCAGATGAAGAGACAACTAACAATATTCCTCCTGTGTTTAGAACAAACCACAAAGACTTGCCTCAAAAACTAGCTCTGCAATTGGTCTTGGTTTAATTGGATCAGACTGTGGGAGCAATTTATACTTTAGTGTATCATAAAAATCAACAGACCAATCAACCTGTCATTCATTAGTAGAGACTAAAATCTGGGTGTGATATATGCAGAGGCAGACAGCTTAACAGAGAGAGCAGGGAAATAGTCCACTAGAATTCTGCTAAAACCACTGCTATTCTAGGGTGATTGTCCTCTGCCTGAGGCTATGCCTTCTGAGAACATCTATGGCTTCCCGTTGAATGAGAAACAGACTTTACAAAAATAGTACAGCCAAGTCAATAAACAAGAAAGAAACGAAGTTGAAATTTATAAATATCTCACTGTGTCTTCTAAGAAGTGGATACTCTACGTGTAGAACTGAAAAAGATAACTATTTTCAAATTTACACCGTTACTTTATAGCTTGAAAATAAAGTAAAGTAGAAAATATTCATGCTTACATGACTGATAAAGAAAAAAATATATAAGCCAGAATTTTGGCTGAATATCTAGGAACATTGTGTGTATATATATATATATATGTATATATATATGATGAAAAAGTCCTCAACAATATTGAAGTAATGATATATCTTGGACCAACTCTAAGACTGTATGTGATATTTTCTGGATCTGCCAAAATATTTGAGCACCACACTGAGGCACAATATAGGAATGCAGACTAAATGTTGTTAAAGTAATTGTTTTAATGTATAGAAAAATATAAGCTCACTAGAAGTAGTAAGCAAAATAACAGAAAATACTTCAAGAATCATTCAAGAAAAACCATTAAATCTGTGCTATTCACAATTATTTGGAATAAATTATTGCTTACTATAATTGCTATGTCAGCAATAGCTTATAGAAAAACAAACAGGTCTAGAATATGCTATTTTGTTTTTACTATGATAAAATTTATTTGATTTGTTAATCAAAATAACTGCATGTGAAATATTCAATATATGTAGCAAAATAAGGAAAATGAAATAAAAATTAAAAATTTTACATGATTATGAAAGAAAATAGTCACATACAAATAATACTGAAATTAATATCTGCAGAATTTATATTCTGGCCAATATAAATTAAGATGTGTCCCTGATGAAAAAATAAGCAAATACACGAACAATAGAAACAGAATAAAAACTATTCTGACTCAGAATCTCACGTTCTTTTTTCCTTTTTGTGTGTGCATGTGTAATTAACAGTGGGTTTTCTGAAGAGGTCTTATTGCTAACCTCTTGGAATACTGTTGTTACCTGGTTAGAAAATACAGTATTAAACATCTGATTTATATGATACCATAAGTTCACATGCTAGGTCGCATTTACTCTTCTTCAAAATTAGGAATTATCAAAAATGTTTTAAAAGTCTGAACCATTCAAAAACAAGTTGAACATCTTTCTGTTTCATAGATGGAACAGAAAACTCAAATTAAGAAGGGGTTAAAGTTGATGAGATGAAGTTCTCTGGGGAGGAAAGCAGAAGAAGTATCCAGGAATTGAAACTTTAAAGGAAAATAGAATGAAATCACCTAATAAATTGTAGAGTGACCAGGACCTAATCAATGAAAATGGGTAGTGTTGTGACCTGTATTGAGTTATTGCTCAGGAGGACAAGATTAATCAGAAATAGCCAAGCAACCAGGACCTAGGCTGAGACATCAATATATAGGAACTGCCAATACATGATTTGATTCTGAATGCTATAGTCATATGCATCAGGGAGAAGTAATCAGAATCTATCAATCAGAACAAAAGGAATGAAGAAAAAGAGATTACAAAGGCAGAATAAAAAGAAGAAAAAAAATTTCCATAAATTCCTTCCTCTACTAACAAGAATGTCAAACTACAAAAAGCATTAATTAATTAAGAAAGCCAATTCACTCAACATAAGATTTTGCCATCTTCAATCTTCATACAATCAAGAAAATATAAAAAACAAACTATAAAAAGCACATACAACAGTATTATAAAGATAAAAGGAAGGAAAATATCCATAAAACCAATAAATTACTACAAAGAAAAATGAATACAATAATAAAGAATAGTTGAAGATTAAAATAACTAATTATAAATAATAGAAATTTAAAATTTTTATTAAAATAGAAAAAAAAGAGACAAGATATATTCTAGACTTTCCAAAAATAAAGAATAATTATTTCAAAATAATCTCAGAATTCACCCATAAATCAGTATACCACCATATGGAGAATGATATAATAAAAAAGATGCTAAAATATTGCATTTAAGATAAAAATGTCAAAGCATATCTTTACAGAAACAAAACAAACATATTAGAAAGCATGAGGGAGATTCTATCTTTAAAAATATGACAGAGAATTTTCCTGAAATAAAGAACAAATAATTTTTATATAGTTTTATTTAAAGTGCCAAATTGGAAAAGTAAAACTATCCACATAAGTTTATGTAGATATATAGTAAAACCATGTGATATCAAATACATAAAAGAAAAAAATTAAACCAACTGATCAAAGAATGGCAAATTATTCACAATGGAATGTTAATTATCTTGACAGCAAAAATATCTCATTAGCAATAGTAATTGACTAAAAGATTATGACATACTAAAACATGTATTTGGTCTCTGCCCTCAGTTTCTAACACAGAGCTTCTGAAACACTTGTAATTTTCTAAATAATAAAGTTATAGAAGCATCTTTTGTTATAATATTAGGTCTCAATCCTTGGTTCCTGATATAAGAATTTCTAAGAACCTTGTAACCTTCAGAATAATGCATACATTTGGTATGCTAGTGAGATGACTGGCAGTTATGAGTCACTAGACAGCTTTACAATTGGAAAGAACAAGGCATGATTAGAGAATTGGCACTGCCTGCCCCACCCTTTAACATTTGGGGAGAAGACAGGGGTTGGAGATTGAGTCATTATCAATTATTTAATCAAATAATGCTTATGTAATGGAACACCTATAAAAACACTAACAAGAGGGTTAGGGGAGCTTCCAGGTTGGTGAACACACACACATGCCAGGAGGGTCCCTCCACCCAGCCCCACTAGGACAGAAGTGTCTTGAATTCAGGACCCTTCTGGATCTTACCTTATGTACCTCCTGATCCTGCTATTCATCCATATCTTTTATAATAAACCAGTAATAATAAGTAAAGTGTTTCTCTGACTTCTGTCAGCTGCTTTATGAAATTATTGAACCTAAGAATGGGTTCATGGGGACCCCCAATTCATACACAAATTAGAAGTGTAGGTAGCCTAAGATATCACTATTTGCAATTGGCCTCAATCTTACAGGATTAAGTCCCTTTGTGAGGTCCATCCTGTTATAATTCCAGGTAGCTTGTGTCAGAATTGAATTAAATTGTAAGACACTCAGAATTACTTGGTGCAGAATACCTACACATTTGGCGTAATTGACAATCCGTCATTTTAAAAACTGAGAACAGAATAACATATATAAACAGCTTCACAAACTAAGTCAGTTTCTACACAGATATCTTTCCTGAAATTGTAATAACCTACCCTGAGCTAGCATTACTGACTCCATCTTAGCTGTAAACTCCAGCCTAGCTTCCCCTTCCCTACCACAGCCCCTCTGAGTCCATAACTGGGTCATGCTGCATGTAGATGCGTTGAAGCATACTGTTCTTAACACTTGTAACCATTGTAACCGCATCCTGCTTGGCATACCCCCCTTGCTACTGCAAGAAAAATTTTTCCCTTTGGTCATTGTGTAGCAGGAGCCTGATCACCCCTCCTTCTTGGTAATTGTATGGAAAACACCTGTGCCCACAGCCCCTTCCTCTAACCTGCTTTTCTGCTTCTGTAAAATTCCGCTTCAGCTAGGTACCCCCTCCCCTACCTAAATCAAGGTATAAGAGATAATCAAGCCCTTTTCTTGGGGCCCAGAGAACTTTGAGCATTAGCCGTCTCTCAGTCGCTGGCTATAAAAGGACTCTTAAATTTGGAACTCAGTGTGTGGCACATTTCTTCTAACTCGCTCAGTTACTACAAAATAAATAATAAAACATGTATTTCAGTCAGTAAAAAATTAAAGAAATAAGGAGGGGGGAAATGCAAATATTAATAAAGACCCTAGATAATGATAAAATATCTTGATAAAATAAATTTTATAAAATAGAAATAATTAAATCCAAGTTGTTTTTTGGGAAACCTATAAATAAAATGTTAGCCACTGTGTCATATAAAATAGAAAGATATATAATTAAATGCAATTAAAGTTCTAGTCCTATTTTGTTAGATGATACAGATACTGAGAAATTTTAGACTTAGATAAAACAAAGAAGAGAAAAAAATTACACTAAACAAAATGAAGCTAATATCATAAATTTAATTTCACAAAGATAAATATTAAAGTAAAAATATTAGGAAAAACAGAGAAATTACACAAATAAAATACTCCATTAAGATAATATAAAATTTATAAACGTGAATCAAGCCATAAAAATTAATAATTCACAATCATGAGATATTTTAAAGAATTCTTTTCAAAAATTGTCATATTAAGACAGCAAAAATATACTGAGTATAGATGAATTAAACACTATAATGAAAGACTAAGTTGTCACTAGAGGGACATTGCAGGTGTCCAATTCAGTCATTGTAAAGGGAAAACAAAAGAAACCATTGAAAAGAAATATGCCAAATGGTCAAATAGAGATAAAACACGATGAAAATAACAAGACAAAATATATAAATACAATGAATAGAACAGACAAAAATTAGTGATGAACATGAGTAGAAATGGTTATCTAAGCTAAAATTAGTACTCTGAAAAGATTAATAGTCAAATGACACTGGTGATGATGAAAAAAAGACACATGCACACATATGTTCTTGTGGTGCTGTTTATGGTAGCAAAGACCTGGAATCAACCCAAATGCCCATCAGTGATAGACTGAACAAAGAAAATGTGGCACATATACACCATGAAATACTATGCAGCCATAAAAAATGACAAGTTCATGTCCTTTGTAGAGGCATGGATGAATTTAGCAAATCATTCTCAGCAAACTGACACAAGAACAGAAAACCAAACACTGCATGTTTTCACTCATAGGTGGGTGATGAACAATGAGAACAGTTGGGCACAGGGAAAGGAACAACACTCACTGGGCTAGGTGGGGAGGTGGAGGGGACAGGAGGGAAGGGACAGCAGGGGGCTGGGTGGATGGGGAGGGATAACACCGGGAGAAATGCCTGATGTAGGCGATGTGAGGTGGTGCTGGGGGGGATGTTGCATGTATGTACTTATGCCACAATCCTGCAGGGTGCAGGATGTGCACATTACCCCAGAGCCCAAAGTACAATAAATAAATAAATAAATAAATAAATAAATAAATAAATAAAAATGGGCACAATAAACTTAAAAGGAAAAGGCAAAAGGGATAATTTTATGTAAAGTAATTAACTGTAAAATTCGCTCAAATAGAAGTAGAAAACCAAGTAAGTTCACAACCCATAATATTCATCATTTTAAAGTGTACAGTTCAGTGGGTTTTAGTATATTCACAAATTGTGGAAACACAATTATAAATTTCAGAATATTTTCACCAATCCAGAAGAAACTCATTACCCATTCACAGTTATTTCTGATTCCCATGTCCCACAGCCTCTGGCATCCATCGATCTATTGTTTCTTTTGAAAGATTTATCTATCCTGGACATTTTATGTAAATAGATCATAAACTAAGAGGTCTCTTGTGTTTGGTTTATTTCGCTAAGCATAATTTTTTCAAGGTTCATTCATGTTGTGGCATGTATCAGTGCTTCATTTCTTACTACTGCTAAGTAATAATTCATTGTATGCATGTAGTAATTTAAAAATCCAGCCTGCCATAGGTGGCACGTTCTGTAGTCTCAGCTGCATGGGAAGCTGAAGCAGGAGGATCACTTAATCCCAGAAGTTCTGGGCTGTAGTGCACTATGCCGATTGGGTGTCTGAACTAAGTTTGGCATCAATATGGTGACCTCTCAGGAGCAAGGGACCACCAGATTGCCTAAGGAAGAATGAACAGGCCCAGGGCAGAAATGGAGTAGGTCAAAACTCCTGTGCTGATCAGTCTGGCATCATGTCTGTGAACAGCCATTGCATTCCAGCCTGAGCAACATGGCCATATTCTCTCTCTAAAAAAATAAAGTCCATTCCTTTGTTAATGGACACTGTTTTTATTTATTGGCTGTTGTGGACAATTTGGTAATGGTCATCATTGTTCAATGATTCGAATCCCTGTATTCAATTTTTAAGGTAAATATCTAGAAGTTGATCATATGGTAATTTTATAGTTGTAATTTTGAGGAACCACCAAATTGTTCCACAGCAGCTGTGCCATTTAACATTCCGACCTGCAATGTATGAGGTTTCCAATTTCTCCATTACCTTGACAACACTTCTTAATTTCTATTTTTTGATATCCTAGTAGATATGAAGTGGTATATCATTATGGTTTTAATTTGCATTTTCCTAATGCCGAATAATGTCAAGTATTTTTAATGGGATTTTTTGACATTAGTGTATCTTCTTTGGAGAAATGTCTAAGTTTTTGGCTGATTTTTTGATTGAGTTGCCTTTTTCTTGTTGAGTTTTATGAGTTCTTAATTTGTTCTGAATATTAAACCCTTAACAGACAAATAATTTGCAAATATATTCTACCATTCTATAGTCTTTTGACTTTCTTGATTGTGAATCCTGATATATTGGATGCTATTTTAGAATATTATATGGCTTTATATATTATATAATATTATATGGAGAAACTTGCCATAGCCATTCAAGGTATTTACATTTAGCTGGTATTGTAATTGTTGTTCAATAAATAGGCCATTCCACTATTCTATCAAGACAACTGTTTTAGGTTGATGGGCAACATATAACACCAGTGAACTCCATGACCATTGTTTCACTTCATTTGCTGTGAAGTGAGTTACTTGGTCAAAGCTATGTTGTGTAGAATATGATGGCAGTGAATAAGATGTTCTATAAATTCACCAATGTTGGTTCTGTCATATGCATTGTTTGCAGGGAGGGCAAATCCATACCCAGAGTCATTTCCAGTAAGTACAACACACTTGTCCTTCCATAATAAAAATGATTTAATGTAACCAGCCACCAGCTAACTGGATGATCACCCTGGAGAATGTTGTGATTTTGGAGACTTATTGTGGAACTCAGCTTCTCGCATATTAAGCTTTCAGCAGTGGCTGTAACTAGGGTGAGCTAAGTGAGTGTAAGTCCATGTTGCTGATCTCATGTATAGTCTCCATCCTTGCCACCACTGCCATTTTGTTCTGGAGTAATTGGGCAATGACAGGAGTGGTTGCAACAGGAGACTGGCTTGTATCCACTGAAGCAGTCATCATTTTCACTTTATTTTTAAAATCCTCCTCTCCTGAGGTCACACTTTGGTGAGCCTTCACATGAAAAGGGAGGACTTACTTCTGCCATTTTGCTGATTGTTATCTATATGTCTAATAACTTTTTGTTCATCTTCTCTGTATTACTGTTTTCTTTTGTGTTGAATTGAATTATTTGTAGTGACACATTTTGATTCTACTTTCATTTATTTCTGTGTATTTATTAATATAGTTTTATGGCTACCACTTGGATTATAGTTAACATACTAAATTTATAACATCTAGTCCAAACTGATACAAACTTAACTTGAATAATATATAAAAAATCTGGTCCCTTACAGCTTCATCTCCTGGTCTCTCTTTATGTTGTCATTGTGATAGATTATATAATTATATGTTGTATGCCCAATAATATAAGTTTATAATTTCTATTCATTTATCTTTTAATTCCTATGGCAAATAAAAAGTAAAATTATAAACAAAATATAGTATTATATTGACTTTTATATTTGGCTGCATCTTTATCATTACTGGACATACTTGTTCATACAATTTTGAATTACTGCCTATTGTCTTTTTTTATTTTGTCCTTAATGAATTCCTTTAGCATTTCTTGTAGGGCAGATCTAGTACTAATAAACACACTCAGCCTTCGGTTTTTGGAAATGTTTTAAAGTCTTCTTATCTTTGAAGGACAGTTTGCCAGATGTAAAATTCTTCTTTGATAGTTTTCTTTTAGCACTTTGTCATTCCAATGCTTTTTAGGATTCATGATTTCTGAAGAAAAATTGGCTATTGATTATACACTGGATCTTTCAAATGCATGATTATTTACATTTCTTTGCTGCTTTGGAGACTTTGCCTTTGACTTTTAACAGTTTGATTATAATTTGTTTTGGTGTGTGTCTCTTTTAAGGGTTTAAAGCTTAAAATTAATTGCGCTTCTTATATTTCTAGATGCATATCTTTAATGAAGGTTAAAATATTTTCAGCCATTATTCTTTGAAATATTATTTCTGCCTTTTTGTTCCTTTTCTTTTACTGGTACTCAATAATGTATGTGTTTGTCTGCTTGATGGTGTCCTATGTGTCACTTAAGCTTTGTTCACTTTTCTTCATGTTTTCTTCATGCTCTTCAA
This sequence comes from Cebus imitator, assembly GCF_001604975.1. Taxonomy (NCBI): domain Eukaryota; kingdom Metazoa; phylum Chordata; class Mammalia; order Primates; family Cebidae; genus Cebus; species Cebus imitator. Next base: position 3,171,517 of record NW_016107486.1, on the reverse strand, counting down.
ATTTCATAATCTTAAATGTAATATTTTCAGGTGTGCTTATTCTTTCTCCTTTGTGCTAAAATCATCTGCTGAGGCCCGTTAGTACATTTTTGTACTGCTTGTAGTTTTAGCATCAGAATTTTCATTTGGCCCTTGTAAAAAATTGATTTTTATATCTATTGTTATTCTCATTTTTTATTCATTGATTTTTCTTGTTTTATTTAGTTATTTATCTATGTTTTCCTTTAGCTTCTTGCCCTTATTTAAAAACATTTTTAAGTCTCTGTGAAGTTTGATGTCAATATTTTATCAGGGATAAAATGAGGATAAGAATAATTTTTCCTATTATGACAGAAAATATGCTTTCTCCATTAAAAATATACATAAACATGGTAAAATTAATACAAAGGATAATCAAATGGAATGCTATTGTTCTCAAGAAAAGATACCAGAAATTATGCCAAAATAAATGTTTCAACTGATTCTCCACAGTCCATTAAACAGCCATCTAATACCTTCTGTTTATTTATTGATATGTGTCAACAATAACAGCAAGAAGTCCAAGCATAATAAGTCTTCCTAATCCCTCACCAGCAAAAAAACCTTTGACTAGGTGTATAAGAAGAATGCATGCTTACTGATCATTAATGATTTTTTGCACATTGCCTGTTTATTTATTTACTGATCTTCTTGATTTGGCATAATAAAACCCAAATTCCTTCACGATAATTAAAAATTTTATTTATTTTAGCAAAGTGAAACTTACTGAAAATAAATATATTTGATATTTCTCTGGAGGAGGAATAGAAGATCTTCAGAAAGCCAGGAGTACTTTTCAAGAAAGAGGGTTTACTACTTTCAAGAATAAATATTAAAAATACAGTTTTGTGCATGGTTTAGAGAAGGATCCACAGTTTGGTTTATCTATTTGTCTGCCAGTGGTATTGCTACTTTATATTTTTCTAGGCGTGAAAGTCCAAATAAGAAAGTCTTTATTCATAATCTTGCTTTCTCTTTATTGCATATTTTATGACTCTAATGTCAAACTAGCTGATTACATTGCTAATGGTAGATAACTGTGATTTTGGTCCTGATTATAGCATCTCATTTTACTGATACACAAAATTTGTTTTCTAGGTGACTTATTTGTGCTATATTCCTGTGAGGTATGCTTCTTTGTGCTAGGATAATCTGAAGGTGTGACCAATGGTTCTGGTAACATGATCCTTTATTATAATTTAATTAATTCCTAGGATTTTATTGCAATCAGGTGCTTCCAGATGAACATTTTGAGTTCTTCCATTGCTCCACTGACTTAACTCAAGTTCTGCAGTACTATTCCTACTTTTCTTGCTGGGTTTTTCTCACCTCAGTTTCTTATTTAAAATATGGCATTGGAACCCTTTTGTTAATATCCACCTACCAAAAAAAATTTATGAATGACATTCTCTGGGACTTATACTCTATTATCTTTCTCTTTATTCAGTATGGTGGTGTGTGTGTGTGTGTGTGTGTGTGTGTGTGTGCGCTAATATCAATTATTACTAAAAAATGTGAGTGTCATTTTACTAAGTTTCAAATAAATTCTTAATGAAAATACATGTGACACCTCCTAATTTGCAAAACTACAAATTAGAATTATTCAACTTTCACTATGTAATTACTACTCTGAGAATTGAAAAGAAGCAAAACATTAAAAAATTGTTGTCTCTAATTAACATTAAATATTATGCTCTGATGGTGTAACATGAATCCTCTCACAACAGACTTTGTTTACATCACTGGCAGATGTTTGCATTTACTTAGATGCAATATATAATGGCATGTTGTGGTGAAATCCAAAGTTCATTTCTCTGTTATTTTATAATAAACTATAATGTAATTTTGCATATATATTTTTTAAAACTAAATCTTCTTAAATCTTGTGGCCTATTATAATTTTTTCTGTTACATTTAGATGCAAAGTAATATTCTTTGACAGTAGAAGGTGTTGTATTCAAATGTTCATTTAAATGCAAGAATCTCCTGTCTATATACCCTTTATTAGAAAGGAAATTCAGTGTTGTAAAGGGTGGTCCATCCAAACCATATGCAAGATCAAATGATCCAGATGTTTCATTTTGTTTTTATTTTCTTTCACACTAAAATATTTCAATCATTCCAATCAGTCCATATACATCACCCTTTCTACATCTTTACACCTTGGTAGCTCTATATTTTACTTTATATTTTATTTTATTTTAAAGTTCTGGGGTAAATGTGCAGAAGTGCAAGATGTGCAGGTTTGTTACATAGGTAAATATGTGCCATGGTGGTTTGCTTCACCTATGGATTCATCACCTAAGTAAGCCCAGCATGCATTAGCTATTTTTCCTGATGCTCTCCCTCCCACTCCCCATCTCCCCAACAACAGACACCAGTGTCTGTTGTTCCCCTCACTGTGTCCATGTGTTCTCATCATTTATCTCCCATTCATAAGTGAGAATGTGTGACGTTTGGTTTTCTGTTATTACATTAGTTTGCCAAAAAAAATGGCTTTCAGCTCCATACATGACCCTGCAAAGGACATGCTCTTATTCCTTTTAATGGATGCATAGTATTCCATGGTGTATATATACCACATTTTCTTTATCCAGGTATCACTGATGGGCATTTGCATTGATTTCATGTATTTGCTATTGTGAACAGGCCACAATAAACATGTGTGTGCATGTGTCTTTATAATAGAATAATTTATATTCCATTGAGTATAGACCCAGTAATGGTATTGCTAGGCCAAATGATATTTCTGGTTGTAGGTCTTTGAGGAATCATCACAGCACCTTCAACAATGGTTGAACTAATTTTCATTCCCACCAACAGGGTAAAAGTGTTCCTTTATCTTTGCAGCCTCACCACATCTGTTGTTTCTTGCCTTTTTGATAATTGCCATTCTGATTGGCTTGAGATAATATTTTATTGTGGTTTTGATTTCCATTTCTCTAGTAATCAATGATGTTTAGCTTTTTTAAAATATGTTTGTTGGCTGCATAAATGTCTTCTTTTGAGGAGTGTCTGTTCATGTCTTTTGCCCACTTTCTAATGGTGTTGTTTGTTTCTTTGTTGTAAATTTGTTTAAGTTCTTTGTAGCTTCTGGATATTAGACTTTAGTCAGATGCATAGGTTGTAAAATTTTCTTCCACTCTGTAGGTCGTCAGTTTGTGCTGATAATAGTTTATTTTGCTCTGCAGAAGCTCTTTAGTTTAATTAGATCCCGATTGTCAATATTTGCTTTTGTTGCAATTGCTTTTGACATTTTTGTCATGGAATCTTTGCCCATATCTATGTCCTAAATGGTATTGCCTAGATTTTCTTCTAGGGTTTTTATAGTTTTTGGTTTTACATTTAAGTTTTTAATCCATCTTGAGTTGATTTTTTGTATAAGGTGTAAGTAAGGGGTTTAGGTTCAATTTTCTGCATATATCTAGCCTGTTCTCCCAACACCATTTATTGAATAGGAAATCCTGTCCCCATTGCTTGTTTTTGTTAGGTTTGTCAAAGACAAGACGGTTGTACATATGCAGTTTTATTTCTGAATTCTCTATTCTGTTCCATTGTCTATGTCCCTGTTTTTATACCAGTACTATGCTGTTTTGGGTACTGTAGCCCTGTAGTATAGTTTGAAGTCATGTACTATGATGCCTCCAGCTTTGTTCTTTTTGCTTAGAATTGTTCTGGCTATACAAGCTCTTTTTTGTTTCCATATAAATTTTAAAATAGTTTTTTTCTAATTCTGTGAAGAATGTCAATTGTAGTTGGATGGAAATAGCATTAAACCCATAAATTTCTTTGTTCAGTATGGCCATTTTTTTCTATTTGTTTGTATTCCCTCTGATTTCCTTGAGCAGTGGTTTGTATATCTCCTTGAAGAGTTTCTTCACTTCCCTTACTTGCTGTTTTCCTAGGTATTTTATTCCTTTTGTAGCAATTGGAAAGGGAGTTCATATGTGATTTAGCTGTCTGCTTGTCTGTTGTTGGTGTATAGGAATGCTTGTGATTTTTGGACACTGATTTTGTATCTTGAGGCTTTGCTGAAGTTGCTTATCCGCTTAAGAAGCATTTGGTATGAGACAACAGGGTTTTCTAGATATGAGATCATGTAATCTGCAAACAGAGACAGTTTGACATCTTCTCTTTCCATTTTAATACTATTTATTTCTCTTACCTGATTGCCCTGACCAGAAGTTCCAATACTAGGTTGAATAGGAATAGTGAGAGAGGGCATCCTTGTCTTGTGCTGATTTTCAAGGGGAACACTTTCATCTTTTGCCCATTCAGTATGTCATTATTATTTTGAGACATTCCTTTGATTCTAGGTTATTGATATTTTTAACATGAAGGGGTGTTAACTTTTATTGAAGGTATTTTCTGCATTTATTGAGATAATCATGTGGCTAAGTCTTTAGTTCTGCTTATGTGATGAATTACCTTTATTCATTTGCATATATTGAACCAGCCTAGCATCCTGGGGATGAAGCCAAATTGATTGTGGTGGATAAGATTTTTGATGTGCTGCTGGATTTGGTGTGCCAGTATTTTATTGAGGACGTTTGCATCGATGTTTGTTAGGGATATAGGCCTGAAGTTTTCTTGTTTTGTTGTAGCTTTGCCAGGTTTTTGTATCAGAATGATCCTGGCCTCATCAATTGAATTAGGGAGGAGCCTCTCATTTTTGATTGTTCAGAACAGTTTCAGAAGAAATGAAACCAGCTCCTCTTTGCACCTCTGGTAGAATTTAGCTGTAAATCCAACTGGCTCTGATGGGCTGTTTATTACTGCCTCAATTTTAGAACTCATTATTTATCTATTCAAGAATTTATCTTCTTCCTGGTTCAGTCTTGAGAGGGTTTATGTGTCCAGGAATTTACCCCATTCTTCTAAGTTTTGTAGTTTATTTTTATGGAGATATTTATAGTATTCTCTAATGGTTTCTTTTATTTTGGTGGGTCAGTGGTATTATTTCCCCTTTATCATTTTTATCATGTTTATTTGATTCTTCTCTCTTTTCTTCTTTGTTAATGTAGCTAGTGGTCTATTTTATTAATTTTTTCAAAAAACCAGCTCTGTCATGTCTCTGTCTCCTTCAGTTCCACTCTGATCTTGGTTATTTCTTGTCTTCTGCTGGCTTTGAGGTTTGTTTGTTCTTGGTTTTCTAATTATTTTAGCTGTGATGTTAGGGTGTTGATTTGAGACTTCTCTAACTATTTGATGTGGGCATTTAGTGCTATAAATTTTCCTCTTAACAATGCTTTAGCTGTGTCACAGGGATTCTGGTATGTTGTCTCTTCATTCTCATTAGTTTCAAAGAACTTCCTGATTTCTGCCTAAATTTCATTGTTCACCCTGGTCTCTTAGGAGCAGTCTGTTCGATTTCCATGTATTTATGTGAGTTTAAGTGAGTTTGTTTATCTTGAGCTCTAATTTTATTGCTCTGTGGCTTGAGAGACTATTAATTATGATTTCTGTTCTTTTGCATTTGCTGAGGAGTATTTACTTCCAGTTATGTGATCAATTTTAGATTAATTGCCATGTGGTGCCAAGAAGAACATATATTCTGTTGGTTTCTGGTGAAGAGTTCTGTAGATGTCTTATCATATGTACTTGATCCAGAACTGAGTTAAAGTCTTGAATATCTTTGTTAATTTTCCGTCTCAATTATTTGTCTAATATTGACAGTGGAATGTTAAAGTCTCCCACCATTATTTTATGGGAGTCTAAGTCTCTTTGTGAGTCTCTAAGAACTTGTTTTATGAATCTGGATGCTCCTGCATTGTGTGTGTGTATATATATATATATATATGTGTGTGTGTGTGTGTGTGTGTATATATATATATGTGTGTGTGTGTGTATATATATATATATATATATATATATGTTAGCTTTTCTTGCTGAATCAAACCCTTTATCATTATGCAATGCCCTTCTTTGTCTTTTTTGATCTTTGTTGGTTTAAAATCTGTTTTGTCAGAAACTAGGATTGTTAACCCTGCTTTTTTCTGCTTTCCATTTGCTCGGTGAATTTTCTTCCATCTCTTTATTTTGAATCTACGTGTATCTTTGCATGTGAGGTGGATCTCCGGCATATAGCATACTGATGGGTCTTGACTCTATTCAGCTTGCCATTCTGTGTCTTTTGATTACAGCATTTAGCTCATGTACATTTAAGATTGATATTGTTATATGTGAATTTGATCCTCTCATCATGATGCTGGTTCGTTATTTTGCACACTTGTTAATTTGTTGCTTCATAGCATCATTGATCTGTGTATTTCAGTTGTTTTTGTAGAGGTTGGTAACAATTTTTCTTTTCCACATTCAGTGCTTCTTTCAGGAGCTCTTGGAAGTGATGAATTCCCTCAGCATTTTCTTGCTCAAAAAGGATTTTTATTTCTCCTTTGCTTCTGAGGCTTACCTGGTTGTATAGGAAATTTCGTGTTGAAAATTCTTTTCTTTAAGAATATTGGATATTGGCCCCCAATCTCTTCTGGCTTGTAGGGTTTCCACTGAGAGTTCTGCTGTTAGTTTGATGGGCTTCCCTTTATAGGTGCCGTGGCCTTTCTCTCTGGCTGCCCTTAACATTTTTTCCTTCATTTTGACCTTGGAAAATCTGATGATTATGTGTCTTGGGGTTGTTCTTCTCATGGAGTATCCTACTGAGGTTGTCTGAATTTCCTGAATCAGAATGCTAACCTGTCTTACTAGGTTGGAGAAGTTCTGGATGACATCATAAAGTATGTTTTCCAATCTAGTTCCATTATTGGTCTCTTTCAGGTACCACAATCAGTCATGGGTTTTGTCTTTTACACCGTCACAACATTCTTGGATGTTTTGTTTGTTCCTTTTCATTCTTATTTTTCTAATCTTATCTACCTGTCTTAATTCAGCAAGATAATCTTCAAGCTCTGAGATTCTCTCCTCTGCTTGGTCTATTTGGCTATTGATAGTTGTTGCATTGTGAAGTTCTAGTGTTGTGTTTTCAGCTTCATCAGGTCATTTCAATTCCTCTCTAAACTGATTATTCTGTAATGTTTTATCATGGTTCTAAGCTTAATTGCATTGGGTTACAACATAATTCTTTAGCTCAGCAAAGTTTGTTATTACCCATTTATTGAAGCCTATTTCTGTCAATTCATCCATCTCATCCTCAACCCAGTTCTTTGTCCTTGCTGGAGAGGTGTTATGATCATTTGAAAGAGAAGAAGCACTCTGGCTTTTAGAATTTTCAGCACTTCTGTGTTGATTATGTTCTCATCTTTGTGGGTTTATTTACCTCTGATTTTTGAGGCTGCTCTGCTTATCTTTGGATGGGGTTTTGGTAGGGTCTTTTTTGTTAATGTTGTTGCTTTCTGTTTGCTTAATTTTCTTTTAAAAGTCAGGCCCTTCTTCCGCAGAGCTGCTGTCGTTTGCTGGGATTCCACTTCGGACCCTACTGACGTGGGTTCCTCCTGCACTTGGAGGTATCATCAGTGGAGGCTGCAGAACAGCAAAGATGGTTACCTGCTTCTTCCTCTGGGAGCTCTGTCCAGAGGGCCATTTACCTGATGCCAGCCAGAACTCTCTTGCATGAGGTGTCTGGCAATCCCTGTTGGGAGGTCTCACCCAGTCAGGAGGCAGAGATCAGGGACCCACTTAAAGAAGCAGTCTGGCTGCTCCTTGGCAGAGCAGGTGTGCTGCACTGAAGGGATTCCCACTCATCTGGACTGTCTAGATTTCCTCAGACTCAGGAGGTGGGAAAGACTAAGTCCATGGAACCAGAGATTGTGGCCAGTCCTCTCCCCAGGGGGTCCACCCAAAGGGACCAGAATTCTAACCATAAACTCCTGGCTGGTGGTGTTGCTGAAATTCCCATAGGGAGGCCCTGATTGGCAAAGAGGGATTGATCTGAGTTCCACCTAAGGAAGCAGTCTGGCCAGGATCTGTTATAGCCACTCTGCTGTGCTTTGGGGAGTTCCTCCTGGTACAAACTGCCCAGTCTCCCTGACAGAAACAGGAGGAAATGGCTGACTGGAGCAGCAGTGATGGTAGCTGCCCCTCCCTGGGGAAACTTGGTCATCTTAGACCATCTGCAGCATGCTGCCACTGGCTGCAACAAGAATGGCTGCCAAGAGTCTGCACAATTCTGTGCAGGGGACCAAAGGCCCTCGTGGCATGACCTTACAGGGCAATCTCCTGATCCACAGGTTGTACAGATCCTTGGAAAATGTGTGATTTCCTAGCATAATCATTTACTTCCTCCCTTGACATGGGATGAGAGTTCCCCTTACCCCTTGTGGCTATGTGGCTACTGGGTGGGCTGTCTCTCCACCTTGCTTTTCCTCGCTCTCTGTGGGCCACACCAACTGCCTAGCCAGTTCCAGTGAGAGAATCTGGATACCTCAGCTGAAGATTCAGGGTTCACTTCCCTATTTGTTCTTCTCAGTGGGAGCTGCAGACTGGAGCTGCTTCTCATCAGCCATCTTGGCCCCTGCCAACCAATAGTTCTTCTTTTAATAAGCCTGGTTTGCAAACACACCTTTTAAAATTTACTATGATTTTGACAATACAAGTGAAACAAGCAAACAAAAATGCTATTTGATTTTGTAAGTAAAAGTAATAATGAAAAAAGTTAATCCTGGCAATGTTCTATTTTATATAATAAAATGAACATTTAATTTCTGAATAGTTTCAAATTTGGCTCCAATCTGTCTTCAAGATTCCACATCTAGTGAATCTTATCTAAGTCAAGGCCCAGCCATGTTTCAGTGAGTAAAATAAAATGATCTTTGCTCTTGAGGATCTCAGAATATACTGCAGAAGAAAACATAAAGACATATTTTTAAGATATAAATCTAAAATCCTGATAAACCTGAACATACTTGTTTGGTTTTTAGTGTACTTCTTGGTGAGTGCTGCTGAAGGACAATGGCAGTGTTTCAGGGAAACACATTTCAAAATAGAAAAGAAATAGTACACTGCAAAGAGTGTCAAATAAAAGAAAAAGAGAACATTTAGGCAGAGATAGTTTTTGTAACTGTTAGGTAGAGTTTAAAAGTCCATGCAAACATCCATAAAAAAAAAATGAGAAAGAAGATGGCCACAAATATTCTTGACCTGAAACATTGACTAGGCCAATTCTAGTGAAAGAACATTTGCTACCTGGTGCTGTAAGAAGAAAATGACATTGAGAGATACATTTATGTTTGCTCAATGAACTATACTTTTTATACTTGTTAGGTAGTTTAATAATTTACTTAATGAATTTAGCCATTGATGCTTATTAGTTTCACATGTAAAGTTAACTATTGTTAACATATTTTATTTCAGATGATAAGGAAAAGTGTGTGAATGAACAAAATATTTGATAGAAACATATTGATATCAAAGTTTTAAGAAGTCATAATTATAGTCCTCATTTCTTCAGCTGGTCACATGTTTGTAGCTATTTTTATAACTATGTTTTTCCCACTACCCATTCCATATTTCCATTGCGTTCAGCAAGCATCTGAGCTTGTTGTAATTCTTTACCTGGTCAGATAAATGTATATTTCCGAATGTTCTAGGCCAATAGTAGTCCTGTCTGACTTGTTTAGATGTGTTTAGTGTAATCTAGTTTTCCATTACTTTTATTACAGGATATGGGATGGATAAGATACATGTTATGAGATGCTCTATATTCCAACATTTTCTTACTTTCATTGATTGTGTAGTATAAACTTAATTTTAATCTGATAGGATCAGTGATCCCAGATCTCTGGTGAGCCTGTTGATTCAGTGGCATAAGAAGCTTAAAGTCCTTGGCAGCCTCAATTTTCACCAGAAAGCAAAATTGCCTATCACTGAGGGAAATAAGAATAGGTACCATTCAATTTTCATCCCTTGAATCCCCGATTTGTGAATACTCCCTATGGAAAAACACTGAAAGCTGACTTACAGCATACGCCACATCCTAGAGGGTATGATTACAACTTTGAAAGATGGCATCTATCCCCTATCTTTACCATACCATGAAGCCATTACCTCATGATAATGAAAGACATGGTAAGGCAGTGAATTCTGTGAGTATAGGCCTATTGCTACACTTCAATTGCTGTGAAATTAGTTTCTTCTTCTTGATCAGCAGTAATGCTGTGTGGAATACCATGCTAGTGGAAAAAATTATAATTTCTAAGATGCTGATTTTAGCAGAATTACTGCAAACCAGGAAGGCAAATTTTGTCCAGAGTAAAGGTATTTTCCTGCAAAAATAAAACACTCTGCTTTCCAAGATGAAAACAGTCCAACATACCCAACTTGCCACCAGGTAACTGACTGATCCACCTTGGAATTGGTGCCATTTTGGAAGCTCAGTGCTGACCTTGCTGCTGGCATATAGGCACTCAGCAGAGACTATATGCAGACCTGCTTGTTTAGTGGAAGTCCATGATTCTTGAGCCCATGCTTAGTTTTTGTTTCTGTTGCCATGGCCATGGCCGATTTGTTCATTAGCCCATGGAACAATAGCAAAATTGGCTTGAAGAGAAGTTGACTGAGACCCACAGGTTGGGTCATTTTATCTACCTTATGAAAATCCTTCTCTGCTGAGGCCACTCTTTGATAAAAATTCCCATAGGACACAAATATCTTCACCTTCTGTTCCCCTTCAAAGAGGTTCATCCACAGACCTCTTTTCTAGTACTCCTTCTCATCCGTTTTGCAATTATATTTCTTCCCAGCCCTGATCAGCCAGCTAAACTATTTTATCACAGCTCATGAATTGATGCAAACCTGCACCTCTGGCCATCTGTCCTTCCAGGAAAAAGGATCAGCCAGGTACACTGCTAGAAGTTTTTCATTGAGAATATTTTCCTTATCACCATCTTTAGAACTATCCCAGAGTGGGGTTACAGGGCTGTCACCATCCACTTTTGAGGGGTGCCTGTGTATCAATATGTCATGCAAGATCATCTGTAAACCAAGACTGTGCTTTCTCTTCTCCTTTTAATTAGTTATTGGAAATTTGCCGTAAGTCTATACATGCAAGTAGAGGGAGAGGGTAAAATGCCATGGGTAATGATTATGGATGTCTGAACTACTTTCTTATGCAGCTTATTTGTGCCTTCAGGTCCCACTTTAACCTCATCCCCTTTATACCATTTCCATTTGATGAAAACATTACTATTTAATTTCCAACTTTGGTTTGTTGGGCAACATAACACTCAGTTCATGATGACTATATCAGGTTGCATGGTAACTGGGAAAGGTTATAGTTGAAGAAAGTCCTTGTAAAAGAAAAAATAAAATAAAAAAGCATGGGATCCAGAATTTAAGTGAAGGCCTTAGCCTTCAGTGAAAACTACATTTTTTCTTAGAAACCAGAAAGAAAGCTAATAGTGTAGCTTAGTGTTATTCAGTTTTGATTGTAAAATGATGAGGAAGTTTTAATTTGTCAGCTTCCAATTTTGCAGTGAAGCTCAAGGATATCTCAAAACTTAATTTTTTCTTTCAAAAGTTATAAACTCAGACAACACCTTTACCAAAAAAACTGTAATTATTTAAACACTGCCTTCTGATTCAGTTTAAGTCCACCACCTAGGATTTCTGGTATCCCTTGGTCCCTAGCCATAGGGTGGGTTCCTTCATAATCCTCTGACTGATTGGTCTGCTGAAGCCAGAAGGGGAAAGGCTGGGAGTCAGACAGTAAACGGAACAGATCTTAAAGCTTAATATGCCACAGCCAAGGTGCTTGTCTCTGCATATTTTTTGTGATTTAATCCCCATCCAGAGTGAAGTAGAGATTGAAACGTGATACTTTTATTGCCAGCTTGAAGCACCCCTTTTCCATTATTTTTATCCCTTCCTCCTCTCCTGGGGGCAAGTTTATGAATAGCTGCTGTATGTCTTTGGGCTGTGTGCTCTAAACCCCACTGTTCTCACCTGTAAAATGGGCATTATAATTCCAATTGTACAGGTTTACTGTGAGAAATCTATGAATGCTTGCTTTTTTCCTTGTCAGAATTTGGAAAAGCTAAGTTGGAGAATAGCTGAAGGAACATTCACATGAAAAATTATTTCTATCGAGTCCTTTTTGATGAAGGATTTCATCAAACTGTGCCTTCATGGGCCTGCTTAGGAAGGGATGAAGCTGAGGTTTTTCTTATTATTATGTGTAGCTGTCACTGTTAGAAAGCTATCCCCAACAACTTCCCTGTTCTGCAGGTAACTTTGGTGCTCAGTGTATAAATCTATGGAAACTGGCCTCTTCCCAACTCACCCCAGGCACAACTAGGCCTTTAATTAACCTTAAAAAGATTAACTTCCAGTTAATTGTATTCTTTTTTTAAAATTGTTACACTTCAAGTTCTGGGGTACACGTGTAGAGCATGGAGGTTTATTACATAGGTATACATGTGCCATGGTGGTTTGCTGCACCTATCAACCTGTCATCTACATTAGGTATTTCTCCTAATGCTATCCCTTCCCTAGCCCCCCACACCCTGACAGGCCCCAGTGTGCGATGTTCCCTTCCCTGTGTCCATGTGTTCTCATTGTTCAACTCTCACTTATGAGTGAAAATATGCAGTGTTTGATTTTCTGTTGTTGTATTAGTTTGCTGAGGATGATGGCTTCCGGCTTCATCCATGACCCTGCAAAGGATATGAGCTCATCCTTTTTACAGCTTCATAGTATTCGAAGGTATATATTTGCCACATTTTCTTTATCCAGTCTATTGTTGATGGTCATTTTGGTTGGTTCCAAGTCTTTGCTATTATGAATAGTGCCACAATAAACATACATGTGCATGTATCTTTATAATAGAATGATTTATAATCCTTTGGGTATATACCGAGTAATGGGATTGCTGGGTCAAATGCTGTTTCTAGTTCTAGAACCTTGAGGAATCACCACACTGTCTTCCTTAATGGTTGAACTAATATACACTCCCATCACTCTCAGCGAAGTGACACAAGAACAGAAAACCAAACACTGTATGTTTTCACTCATAAGTGGGAGTTAAACAATAAGAACACATGGATACAGAGAGGGGGGTGGGGTTTAGGTGATGTATAGCAGGGGGTGAGGGGCCAGGAGAGGGATAGCATTAGGAGAAATACCTGATGTAGATGACGGGGTGATGGATGCAGCAAGCCACCATGGCATGTGTATAGCTATGTAACAAACCTGCATGTTCTGCACATATACCCCAGAATTTAAAATATATATATAAAAAAAAGTTAAGTCCAGAATGTGAGGATAAGGGGGAAAATGTGGACAGCAAGGCCAAAAAAGATGTAAAGCCATGTGATGGAGTATGTTTGATTGTGTTTTGCAATGGCCACTGCTTTAGGCTAAGCCTCAAAAAGACATAGATTAGATTGTTTGCATGGCATATAGGGCCTTTGAAATGGTTGCAAGGAGAAACCCTATCTGTATTTGTCAAGGAGTATTTTTACTCTGCTTGCTGAATTATTTGAAAGGTAGATAAAAGAAAGGAACACACTTGATCATATCTTTTGAAATGAATTTTTAAATCTTTCCTAAATCCTAGTACATTTCACTTCATTTGCCTTATACTGAGAAAGTAATATAGTTATTGTTTAAATACATGAACTATGGAATCCAAGTACTTGGGTTCAAGTCTACACACTGCAGCTCAACAGCTGTCTTCTGCAAACCCTTTAGGATTGTTTAGCAGATTAAGTGAGTTAATATTTGAAAGTTCTTAGATCGATGCCTGGCAAAGTCAGTGCCCTGTGTGTATCTGATTAAATATATTGAGAATACAGACTCAAAGCTATGATTTTCAATCTTCCAGAAACTTGCAGTTTCTCCTCCAAGATGTGATTCTTACCTTTTTTTTTCTAGAACTCAGAGCTCTTTGACATGTTGTCCCATATATGATCATCAACCTATGAATCTTGATAAAGTGTGCCACTGTAAGGGACACAGACTGAAATATACACTCTTTACCTTCACGTACACACATTTCTGCTTCCCTTAGGAAATGGTACCTACCCCAGGGGGTACCATTAATCTGTCCACTTGGGATTTGGTTTACCTGTCATCCTCCTTCTCAATAACACAGAGGCAGGCTATTTTAAGTCAGTCACTTTAGTGGAGTGTTTCCCTGATGCAGGTGCTTGAGAATTGCTTGTTAAATGAGTTGTCAGTGCTTCCTATCCCAAATTACTCATTTGCAGACATGTCTTATTTCCTTCTCTTCTCTGTAAAGAGCATGAAGGCAGGACTTCAATCTTTATTAGTGATGTTGAAATAAAAATTTCATTTAAATTATAAGTAATTTTTTATAACAGAAGCAGTAATGGGATCCTGATTCATATATTGGCCAATTTTTATTTTTGCTTTGGGAAATAGCTCATATGAAGCTTTTTATATACACAATTCATGCAAAGTATTTTTTACTACATTTTACATGAATATACTTTTGTTCAATATAGCAAAATAGAAATTTCTTACATATAGAATCAAGTACCATTCACTCTGGTACCCAGTTAGTTAATACTTTAGTTTAACATATTTTAGTTTAATATATAATTTGAAGGTATCTGGTATGTATCAGGCACTGTGATAGATAATGATGCCACAGAGGTGAAGAAGACAACTTAATTTGTGAAAATGTTAACGGAATAAATACTAATTAAGTAGTTGGGTACTAGAAATATTATGAGAAATATTATTTTGCGTGTATATGCATATTTATATTTATTAGCACAGTAGTTTTTCTACCTTTTTATTAAGGGCATACCTATGAAAGATTTAAACTGTTTAATTTTGAAAATTACTTATGCCTAGTTAGTTACACACATTCAAAATTTAATGTTTTCATTTAGTGAAGCATTATTAATTTGACTAATTTATTTGGGTTTTAAACATATATTTCTTTTCTGAGAATGGAAAGGTGGTAACATGCTGTGAATTCCTTTGTGTCATATTGAATCTGTTACTGTGTTTCTGGAACAAAATGATATCTTTATTGTTTTACAAAGGTTACCTTCAATTGTACATTGCTGATATAATAGTCCATTTTGAAATGAAAATTTAAAGGCATTGTAGAGAAAGAGATAACTATTTTAGTTTCTTTAACAAATAATCTCAAATGTGAATTTTAGGAAGATAAAGAATGATAAGAAAAAACAGACGCATGGATAGAAACTCATTTCATTATGAGTTAGACATAGCTCTTTTTCTAGAGAGGGATGTTTCTTGTAAAAGCCTCAAAATCTATATTAAATTTCTCTCTTAGCTTAGGCTTCATAATCTGTAAAATAGGGACAGTAATGGTAAACTTAATATGATTCACTTAAAATTGAATAACATAATGTATGCAGTAGCACAATACCTGGTCAAAGCAAGCAGTCATTTTTAAGTTAGCTACTTTATTGTTATCTATACAAATAGAGGAAAGGTCAATGTTAGGCATCAATTTCCTCCCATTATCTTACTTAAGATAGAAGGAATTTTTAGCAGCCACATTTTTTTTTTTTTTTTTTGCCATAGTACTAGACTTTAACATTTACCAGCACTGGGAAAAAGAAAATTGACTTGCAAAACAGTTAGTTAATCAAATTGCTATGGTTTATTGTTTGTCTGACTATACATAATAGATAATAAAATGTTTGAATGTGGAGCTGCACATAAAATTGAACAACACATGAATTAGAATGAATATTTTGAGATCTTAATTTATTAAGGGTTGTGGCAGGCAGAATTATAAGATAGCTCCAGAGATTATTGGTCCTTGTTAAGATTTTCCTGTATAATCACCTCCATAAATTCAGATGGGCCTTACCAAATCAGGTGATCCTTTTTTTTTTTTTTTTTTAAATAATCTGGATGTTAGAGACAAGAAATTAGAGACAATCAAAGTATAAGAAACAGGCCTATGTGGCCTGACATTATGAGCAATTTCTGAGAGCTGAGGACAGATCCCAGCCAACAGCATGAATATAGGGACCTCTGCCATCCCACTGCAAAGAAGTAGTTCTTTAAATAATTTAAGAGAGCTTGGAAGTTGATCTTTCCCTAACTGAATTTCCAGGATAAGGATGTACTGCGTCAACACTGTGATTTCAGCCTCATGAGAACCTGAGCAGAGGGCCCAGCTAAATTATGCAAAATTTCTGACCCACAGAAATTGTAAGATAATAAATGTGTGTTGTCTTAGGGTAACTTTGTGCAATTTTAGGCTAACTTTGTGCACAACAACATAAAATAGACATAAGTAGTTATTTTAGTTTAACATATAATTTGAGGGTATCTGGTATGTGTCAGGCACTGTGATAGATAATGATATCACAAAGGTGAGGAAGACATCTCAGTTTGTGAAACTGTTAACTAAATAAATCTGATGTGCTAATTGTATGGTAGAGCATAGGTGAAAAGGAAGCGTAAGTGAGGCTTTGGAAGCAGGATGTTCTCAGAAACTATTTTCCTAAGAACAGATGCCAGAGGAAGAGGGCATTCCAAGAGAAGACCATGTAGAAAGGTAAGTACTTGATCTCATATATTCATCTGTCAGAGACCAGTTTAAAACTGGGTACAACTAACAGCTTTCCCACTGTGTCAAGATCTGCAGTGTGCTATCTACATCTATCTGTATCTATAATCTATATTTATCTATATCTATACCATCATCTAATATAGCTATATTAAAAAGTGTATATAAATATTATATGTGGATTGAATTTTTGGATTAAAGAGTGCATATATCTATATTAAAAAGTGAATACTATATATGTAATTATAAGTGACTATATTACATATATTATTTATTATATATGAGTATCACATATTATTATATATGTTAATTTTTTTACTTTTTAATTTAGATATATGAACTCTTTAATCCAATAATTCAGTGTCTTTCAGAGTATGGTCCATGCTCTCCACACCCAGCTCTTTTGCTTGCCCTGATGAGGAGGCAAAGAAAATAACTAAATAGAAACTTTGTAGAGGGTCAAATATCTTTTGAGAAATTACAAAGTCCAGGAAAGTTATTTATGTTAACAGCAGCAGTTGTCAATACTAACAATAGCAGAATGAGTTTTGTAAGATACTGCTATGGTGTTGGTTCTCTGATTAGTATGGAAAAGAATCTACTAAGAACTTGATAATAATAAAACTTTTCTGAGCCCCAACCCAGATCTACTGAATCAAAATTTTGGAAAATGGAACCTAGTAAATTCATTGTTTTCAAGCTAGTCAGTGATAATTTGCCACACTAAATTAGAGAACCAGTACTATCTTTTAAATGCCATTCCATTTTTGCTAATGTAGATAACTTTCTAGGTTTCTATTATTCCTTGAGAATTCTACACATGTCCACTCAGTTAATTTCCCCGTTTCCTCTCCAGCAAGAGGTAGATTCCTGAATTCCTATTCTCAATAAAACCTGACTTAGACCTGCTAAATGTTTCTGTCAGATGCCATTGAGTCAGATCAAAATTGCTTTGGCCTCCTGAGGAATGACCATTGCACTCATGTCAATCTACATGCTTAGTTTGACAAGACAACATTTATTAACTCATGTCACAGGCTAATAAAACACAATGACAATAGAGTCCTGAGAGAGAAAGATGAATGTATTAACAATAGGGCTTAGCTCTAGGAGAAAATAAAGAGAGAAACTCCCCAGATCCACAGGTAACAAAGCATGAAAAAAAAAAAAAAAAAAGAAAAAAAAAAGAACATAAGAGCTGTTCAAAATAGGCAGAACATTGATTATCCTCCATTATTTCTGTTTATATCATAGAGAGCAATATTGTATGTAACTCTCAGCCTTGCTTCAAGAACAGTCTCCACTTAGTTTTCTGTCAACCAAGTGTCTTCGTTCAGTGTTTCCTCATAATTGGACCTAAGTCCAATCTGGAGGAAATATCATCCAGAATATCACAGAAGTAATGCTGTATTCTTCCACTGCATTCTACCAGGTACCAGATAATGTTGATGTGTCCCATTACTAGTAGTCTTACTTTCATCATTCAGTTATTAAGATGAAATCTGATAGACTATAAAGTTACATTTCCCCTGGGTAATAAACATGTTTTCCCTTTGTAATATTTTATATTACAACATGTTAATTTGTAATAAATGTGATGAAATATTTTCAGGCTATATATAATCCTGTTTCTCATCTCACTGTCTCCCAGCATTTTAGCACCTATTGATGTTTTTTCCTTGCTTAAAGTTTTTATATTGTTTCCCAATAGTGATTATTTCATTCTGCTATTTACTTATAATTAATAGTTGGCTTTTATTGTCAGAAAGAGCATTTCCTTACCTTCTGGTTATTTATTTACTTATTTATGGATTCCTCATTTATTTAACATTATAATTCACTCTTATCATTACATGTTTTCTTCTGAAATTACTTTACAATTGGCTGTTTGAGTTTCTTTCATTTCATCCCTGTATCTTTTTGTCATGTCCCCATCATTTTTGAGTGTTTCTCACTCCTGCAGATGTTCTACATTCATCTTTTACTTTCCCTGTCCCATCCCTAGATCCACCATTTTCAAAAAATTCTGGATTCTTTCCAGGGAGAATATAATTAGCAACCAACATCTGTATTCTAGATGTACTCATTGCTACTGATGTGTTGCTCTTCAGGTGCCTTTGCAAAGTAAAGGGCTGGAATAAATGTATATTTATATGTGCATATATTTATATCTATAAGCATTCATCTCTCTATCCATATCCATATTTCTATCTCTATACAGTGAAACTCATGTGATTATACCAGCAACTCTATTTCTAGTGCAACAATGCAGAGTTCATACTAGTTGTGTCTCTCCACCTATTTGTACTTCCCTTTTCCAAGAGTAAGAAGCCTGAATCCCATTGTACTCAGTATAGTTTCTTTGTGCTTAACTGTCCTAGTTCTAAGTGTAGCAACAAGGCCATCAACAGGTTTTGTGGGGCCACAGAAAAATATTTTAGTGGCTTTTGTCTATATAAATATTTTGATTAAAATGATTTAAAAACTGCATGACTTCATGTAAGGTATGGAGGCATATCAATAAATAAAAATGAGTAGTATCATGTATGTATTTGTTTATTGTCAAATCAGTGTATGTGAATATTCATGATGTCTAGACACTATTTCTTTCTGTACAGATCCAGAAATCAGATTTTTCTATTTTGTTTTGTCAAATGTACCATTCCTGGCTAATTTTATATCTCCCAGGAGAAAAGAGCAGTGCTGTTATTACTTGAAATGCTTTCTGAAGCCATCTGTATTGAAATGATATTAATAATCTTCCTCCTGCAGTTTCCTAATAACACTTATTTATTGCTGACTACATTATTTCTCATGAGACTGTATCATCCACCTCGCAGCCCATGAACTTTGGCTTTTAATGACTCATCCAAAGTTCATTACTATGTTTCATTGATAGTGACTATAAATGTGAGTTATGCCTGCAAAATATGAATGATAGTTCATTTTCTGATTATATTGACTTTACCATACAGAACTTTATAGTAAAGATGGCAAACAACACATCCTTCAACCTCTCTTCTCTTGAATTCTGTTATCATTGTAATCAGAGAATATAATCTCTTTCGATTTTAATCACATTCCCTACCTTCCTACCCTCCAAGCAATAGTACTAAGTGGCAGAGTAGGGAAGAGTTTCTACACAGAGCTAAAAGACTAATTTTATTTGCACAAGGAATATTTATCTTTCCTTTGGTATGCCTTAGACTTACATAAAAGAAAGCATATTATTGGCAAATCAGTGGTAATAGAGTACATTGATAGAAGTAAGTTGTTGATGGTCATGAAAACCCTCCAAGGATAAGCTGAGACACTCCTTAAGGGTTGCCTGATATATGGTTGGGAACCTGTGAAGAGCACCAGTGATAGTAAACTCCTAGGAACAGGATGACTACTGCCATCTCCTCAGCCTTCAGGGCCTGGAGACCATAGGCAGCACAGCAACTGGAAAGCAAAAGCGAAAGAATAGGCATACTGGTCACACATTTGGCTACAGTCCGTAAACTGTGCCAGTTGCCCAAAGTCCTGAACTCTCTCCTCTGTTGAAAAGAAAGAACTCAGCATCTCAGCACCTTTCCTGCACATCAATCTTCTGCTCTCTAGTAAAAGAAATACAGCCCCTGCCTGTGGGTGTGATCCTTGCCAGTCATCTTTCTGAAACCATAATAGAAGTTATGGGTCCAGAAACCATCTCATAGACATGAATCCTCATGGTACTTGGAACACTTATGCAATCTCACTTGGGGTTAGGAAGGTATAAAAGGTTAGAGTGTCTCCAAGGAGAGAAACAGAACAGGCTTACACAGTTGCTGGCCTAGGGCTATAGCCCCTGTTTTTCCATGCAAAGAAAGATATTCTAATGTGCAGGGCCCCTGAAATGTGTGCCCAAGGCAGAGAACCTGCATGCCCAGGTCTAGGCATTCTGTGGAGCTTAACTCCTGCTGCTCCAGGTCACTCACTGTAAGATGCCCTCCTGGCCCAAGTGGGGCCTCCAATGGGCTGCCTTCACCTGTGTGCTTTCTTTTGGACCTAGGTTGCCTTCCTGACTCTAAATCAATTTTTAACCTTTTAAAATATCTAATATCCAGGTTATTTTCAAAACTGTTGTTATAAACACTGTGTGTTAAATTGAATATTATCTTGCAGCCACCACTGATTATTTTCTTATTGTACTTTCTTGGAAGTGGAATTTCTATGTCAAAATATGAGCTGTAAAGACATTGGTAAATATTAAAAAGGGTTTGCAGAGTAGCTATGAGGATTAACTCAAAAAGGAAAGAATTTTTACATTGAATATATACACTTTACTTTTACTTTCCACTGTTATTTAAGAAAATAATATTTTCCTTTACATTTATGTATAATTACTTTTGTGTCTTATTCGTTTTTAATAAATTCCTATTTCTGCTTGATATTTTTTTTAGAAGTGTTAGTATTACCAGTATGATATCAAATTCTAAGGAAAAGGCTAAACTAAAAGCCATCTGAGCTATTAAATCTTCTGTAAAATGACTTTGTATCCACATTTAGTTAAACCATATAAAAGCTTGAAATTCGCAGATGGTCCTATTTATAATAATCTTGAAAAGAATGATGGAAAAAATTAGTCTCTCTAAGAATTACTTGGTGAAAATCAATAGCTTAGAATCCAACATAGTTGACAATTACATTTAAATATTTAAAATGAAATATATCTCTGTATACATACTACATGTGGGAGGGATAAGCATGACAATTTGAATTTTTTTTCAAACCTGAAATTAATGTTTTATATTTCTAGTTACAGATGTTATAATAAAATCTATACTGTATCTTTTATAAGAATTTGATTGATTTATTGGATTCCTTTTTGATTAAAACTGAATTATTCAACTGTAAAATATTGAGTGGTTTATCACTCATTTAAAAATTGTCTCATCTCATCTTTTTATCACCAGGTAAAATTCATCTTCATGGAATATTTTTTAGTTGTGTTATTTTTGTTTTGATTGTTTGTTTGTTTGTTTTTTGCTCTATTACCACAAGAGATTTTTTTGTCTCTTGTCCTATTTTGTTTGATATCTAGTTAAAATCACATTTCTGCTACAATCCACTGGATTGTATTTGTCTGAGGCTGGAATCTATTTTGTTTCTTGGCTTCAGTTTGTATTTCTTCAGCTTCTACTTAGAAATAATGCATATCACTTAATTAGTTTCAACAGTTAATTATGTTCTTTGGTTATTAATTTGACATTAAAAATTAAACATTTGCCAAATCAATAAAATTAGTTCATTCCTTTTGTTTCTTAACTTACATATATTATTTCTCACTGAGTTTTATTTTTCCTTATGAATTATTAACATTTTAAATAAAGCATGAATTCATAGACCATACACTTATACACATACACATCAACCAGTTATACTTCTATGTTTACAAAATTCCTAGTCAGTAGACTGTGTTATTTCTTTTGAAATATTTGAGAAATCAGTTGCAATGGAGATACTTACATGACTGATATGTGTGGACACTTTACATTCAGTAAAAATTAAGCAAAATATTTATAAACAGACATATAAAGTTTCTGATTTTCACAATATAGGCAATTAATTCCAAACTCCTTTCAACCATAAAAACCTACATATGCTAAACATCATCCTGATACCAAAACCTGGCAGAGACACAACAAAAAAAGAAAATCTCAGGCCAATATCCCTGATGAGCATCGATGTGAAAATCCTCAATAAAATACTGGTCTTAAAAAAAAGCTTATCTACCACAATCAAGTTGGCTCCATCCCTGGAATGCAAGGTTCATTCAACATATGCAAATCAATAAACATAATCCATCATATAAACAGAACCAAAGACAAAAAACACATGATTATCTCAAGACATGCAGAGAAGGTCTTCAACCAAATTCAACACCCCTTCATGCTAAAAATTCTTGATAAACTATGTATTGATGGAACATATCTCAAAATAATAAGAGCTATTTATGACAAACCCACAACCAATATCATTCTAAATGGGCAAAATCTGGAAGCATTCCCTTTGAAAACCAGCACAAGATGAGGATGCCTTCTCTCTCCACTCCTATTCAACATATCATTGGAAGTTCTGGCCAGGGCAATCAGGAAAGAGAAAGAACTAAAAGGTATTCAATTAGGAAAAGAGGAAGTCAATGGTCTCTATTTGCAGATGACATGATTGTATATTTAGAAGAACTCATCATCTCAGCCCAAAATCTTCCTAAGCTGATAAACTTCAGCAGTCTCAGGATACAAAATCAATGTGCAAAAATCATAAGCCTTCATATACACCAATAACAGACAGAGAGTTAAATCATTAGTGAAATTCCATTCACAATTGCTACAAAGAGAATAAAATACCTAGGAATACAACTTAAAAGGGATGTTAAGGATCCCTTCAAAGAGAACCACAAGCCACTGTTCAACGAAGTAAGAGATGGACAGAAAAAATATTTGAGGAAATAATGGCCTAAATTATTCCAAATTTGTTTTACAAAACTATAGCTCCACGTACCGAAGAAACTCAATGAAATAAAAGCATAAGAAACATGAATAAAATGACATCAAGATACAGCATATCATCAGTAAAGAGAAAATCCTAAAAGTATCCCAAAGATTAAAGACATATTACATATTAAAAAACAACAATGATGATCTCAAATTTTCTGTAGAAAATAATAACAAGGGAAAATATGGTAAAATCACATCTTTAAAGTGATCAGGAAATAATACTGTCCCACTAGAATTCTCTAAATATATTTTTCAAAAATGCAGGTGAAATAAAATTGATTTCAAAAATACAAAAATTAAAAAAGATTATAACCATCAGAGCAACACTACAAAAAATGTTTAAATAAAAGTGTTTCAGACAAAATTGAAATTACACTAGATGGATATATGGCTTTACACAAAGGAAGAAAAGCACTGAAATTTGTTCCAAATTTGGTATTTATCTCCCTAAACATCTGGAAATTGCCTAAGTTCTGCTTGACCATCCAGTCTCCAGACATGTTGTGGGAAAGTGGAGCTGAATATTAGTCTCCTCTCGCTGCACTTTGCCTCTCCTCAAAATTTTAACTAAGTCCTGGCTGCCTTGTTATCACCAAAATGCTTTCAAGCTGTCTCCCCCCAAATTTTATTGAAGTGTATTTGACAGATAAAGATTATACATATTTAAGGTGGACAACATGATGTCCTTATATATGTATACATTATGAAATGATTACCAAAATCATGATAAATACTATATTCATCACTTCACATAGTTACCTTTTTTGTGATAAGAAAACAAGATGTACTCTCTTAGCAAATTTCAAGCATTCATTACTACGAACTACAGTCACAATGTTGTACATTAGGTCTCCAGAAATTATGTATCTTATAACTGAGTTTATACCCTTCGGCCATCTGCCTATTTTCCCTGCTGCATTTAAGCTTGATAACTACCCTTTTACTCTGTTTCTATGAGTTTGACTTTTTTAGATTCCACATATAAGTGAGGTCATGGAGTATGTGTCTTTCTGTGTCTGGCTTCTTTCATTTAGCATAATGCCCTCCAGATTCATCCATATGGTTGCAAATGGCAAGATTGCTTTACTTTTCTAAGACTGAACAATATTCATGTGTTTGTGTATGTAAGTACATTTTCAGCTTCTCTGGTTTGTCTGGAATAAGAGACTTGCAGGATATACAATTTTACATTGTGAAAATATGAAGCCCAACACTGATTATCTATTCTTTATAGTATTTTCACACAAATATAATACATATATTTAGCATGATTGTATATGGACCTAATTATTTCTTTAAAAGTGGTTTCATATCTCCATAAAGTCTCAAATTTAAATATTATTCTAAATGATTTCATAAAGTTATCTGCTAATATAAATATAAAATAAGCAGTTTGTTCCCTATAGAATTGCAATAGCTAACCTCTGCTGGAGGTCCACTCCAGACCCTGCTTGCCTGGGGATCATCTGTGGCAATTGCAGACCAATAAGGGTTGCTACCAGTTTCTTCTTCTATCATTGTCCCAGAAGGATACTCACCAGATGTCAGCCTGAGCTCTCCTTTATGAGGTGTCTCTTTGGATATACGGTGGTTAGGAAGCTGCTTGAGGAGGCAGTCTGTCCCTTATAGGAACTCAAGTGCTGAGCTGTGAGCTCCGTTGTTCCATTCAGAGCTGCTGGGCAGATATGTTTAAGTCTGCTGCAGCAGAACTCATAACCACCTTTTTTTCCCAGGTGCTCTGTCCTGGGAAGGTAGGGCTTTACTAATAAGTTCCTGATGTGCTGCTACCTTTTTTTCAGAGATGCCCTGCCCAGTGAGGAGGCAGCCTAGTCACAGTCTGCCAGCAGAGGCATCGCTGAGCTGCTGTGGCCTCTGCCCAGCTGCTGTGTGAACTTCCTTGCAGCTTTGTGTATAGAGGTATAGTTAGAACTGTCTCGGTAATGGCAGTCTGCCTCAGTAATGGTGGACTGCCTTGGTAATGGCAGACGCCCTTTCCCCCCCGCAAAGCTGGACTATCCCAGGTCCAGCTGTGCTTGCTGTGAAACTCTCAGAGTGTTTCAGATTGCTGGTCATTTTAGGGGTGGGATCCACCAAGCCAGATCATCTGGCTCCCTATTTCAGCCCCTTTTTTTCAGGTGAATCAGCGACTCTGTCTCCCAGGTGTTCCAGGAGCCAGTTGAAATGGGTGTCCCAATTTGTGTGAGTTTTTGTGTGGAGACCCACTGCACTGACTGAAACAGCCATGCTGCAGACTTGTGGTGCTTTTCTGCTCAGGAATCTTCTGGTGTGTGGGCAGTAAAAATTTGTTTGGAAATTCGGTGATCACTCACCCTCTGCATTGCTCTCGCTGGGAAATGCACTTCAGAGCTGTTCCTATTCAGCCATCTTGGATCGCTGCCAAAGTTAGTAATTCTTAACATCAAAGCATGAATGAATTGTGCCCTTAATTAATTCATTCATTTATTTTTAATACCAACTATATTCAACATCAAGCCCATTCCAATCCCTGGGCTACAATAGTCCGTATGTGAGAAATGTTCTTCTTTAGATATTCAGAAGTCTGACTGTATCTTCCTTGACAATCCTTAAATGGTAGTATCCCTATTATTCTCTGTTCCCTTGTGCTATCATTGCCTGTCTAAGGTCATGTCTGGACGTTGTTTTTTTCTTTGATTCTTTTTGCATCTATTATCATATGCTGCTAACAAAAGTGTTTGCATGTGTGACATTATAACTTCTTAAGAGCAGAAACAAAGACACATACTCCTTATCACATAGATGAGATGAGTAAATACTCTCTAAATTTAAATGTATACTTAAATTTTGTGGTAGACTCTCCCATAATGGGGGAAAGAAATACAGTTAATAGTAACACTTTTTACTGGAAATCAAATATCATTTATATGAAATCAGCATCTGTGGCTCTATTAGAATATCAAAATGTCTGAAGTGAAAATATGTGGAATAGGTAATATTAAATGCTATGTAAATTTAAGACATTATATTAAGGATAAAACCAAAGATATATTTTTATGGAGTAATGAGAGTTAATGAAAGATGCTAGCATCATTCTTTTGAAGTCAATGTGCAAATAGAGTATGCTTCAATAAAATCACAATAACGCTATAAAGACTGAAAAATACATAGAATTTTATATCTTCCTTTATATGAAAACAACCCTCAGAAGAGCAAAGACACAAATAAGTGACTTGGGTCAAGCTTAGAAGGTTTGTCTTCACAAAAATGATTTCTATGCTTATAGAAAAATATGCTTATAAAAACTTTTCATAGAGAGGGATATAATAGAAAATAAAATTTTTAAATCCTTTTGTTTCTTTGCCCAATTTCTTTTGATAACAGATAAGTTCACCAAGAAAAACCCTCCCAATTGGAAATTTATAATAAAAAATGTTAATGGAAATTATAGTAGTGATTTTCCTTCCTACGAATTATTCTAGCTATTTTATATTTCTTAGTTCCACTGAAAACAAACTCACTAGAGGAAATTAGAAAATAATTTATCACATTTTTGCTCCTGTATCTATGAATCCTTAAAAAAGGATTCTCTTTTAGCTCTTTCCTAAGTAAGCAGAGTCTTTTGACTACAGCTGCTTTATAAAAGCTTATTTAATAACTGGAAAAATGTACTAACTGGCAATTATGCAGTTGTAATTCTGAGCTTACGATTTCTTTTTGGTTAATTTAGTAAATATATAAGCATATTATAGAAAGTGTTATCATGTAAAGTTATAATTTATGACAAGCCAGAAGACTCTATCAAATTGGATATAATGGTTTGACACTCTTCCCTTTCCCTTCTAAATAGTACTGCAGAGTAATTTAAGAGGATTATTTTCTATACTTACTCTTGAGGGTCTTCTGAGATGAAAGGGATAGAATGTAACATGTTCTTGTTTTTGGTTCTGTCATTTTTGAGCTACAGTAATTGTTTTAATTCTGAAATGCCATAAAAATATAAAATGAGGAAGAGATTGCCTATTATGTAAAATTAAATTAATTACTTTACTGAGAGATAATTTTATGGCAGGCATCATTACCCAAAGTTGGAAAGTAGAGATTCCTTTTCACAAGTTTCTGTAACCATCTCTTTACAAATAAGCCTTCCTCGAGCCCCAACCTTGGTTGTGCTAATGGTATATAAAACTTTATTTCACTTGATATAAATATTTTTCTGGCTGCCTGAATTATCATTCTGCAAGATGGCTTAAATCTAGTGCTCATGACTACTTGACTGTTTCACTGTTGTAATAGCAATACCAGGTTTCTGTCAAACTTGATTGAATGTGTATGACATCCATTCAACATCATTGATTGAGCACCTTCTATGTATAGGGCACTGTATTAATCACTGTAGGTAAAACATAGCTTCTGTCTTCTCCAAACTTATGACTTACTAGGAAACAGAGACAAATATATCAAGGCACACAGGGCGATGGGAGATAATATGGGAAAGAAAGATAAAGGTACAATGAGTGCAGAAAAAAGGGGAAAATTAATGTAGACTGGAATAGCCAGGAACCCTTCTCAGAAGTAATTATTGAGTTTTACCATGACTAAAAAACAGAATTTGTTTCAATGAAGGCATGGTGAGAGTTTACCACTTTAAGTAGAACATATAGTTTTCTCTTCTAAACTATATGTTCTATTTTGTTTAGAAGACAATCCAACAATTCTTAATTGGCTAATTAAGGATTAATTAAGCATAGCCAATTAAGAATTATTGGATTGAATATGTTTTCAATGTATTTTAACCTACGTGGTACAAATATTATTATAAGTTACTCCACTGAATACTTTAAATTATTGAGTCAAAATAAATATGTAGCTGGAGATCACCTGGCCAGTGTCTGAGAGCTAAAGTGGCACTAAAGCTGAGACTTTTGATATTGTACTTGAGCCTACTTTAGCCTCTATTAGAGACTCAAAAAGCAAAGTGAATTGACATGGACCCTAGGAGATAAGGATGGAAGTGCCATAAATCACATTTGTCTTTTCTGACCATATCCATTGTTCTTCCCTAGATCTTGGTTATTTTCTACAGTCTATTTTCAGGAGGTAAGCTTGAAAGATTAATTGTCTGAGGTAGAGAGACATAAGGGAGATAACAAATGCTGCTTAAAGACAGGATTAAGTCTGCAGAGCTCTACTTTTGCTTCATGGAATACAAATGCCATTCATCTTTACATTTAGTGCATTCACTCAACAAACATTTATGGAATATCTACTATGTGGTAAAATTCTCTGCTGGGATTCACAGATGAATCAAACTTACTTTATACCTTATACTTTATACCACACTGAAACTCATAGCTTAGCAAAGAGACTGACCTGTATTCACATAAATGAAAGGAATAGACTGGAATTGGCCTATTGATTAATGCATGCATGAGTTAGATGAGCTGAAGGACATAGAAGGTCTGGCTTCCAGCAGGAAATGATGACTGAGCTGCTTCTAGAAAAGCCAGAAAGTAAGTGTTCAACAGGCTGATGAGAACATTTCAGGCAGTGGCAAAGCATGAGGTGTGTGGCAGACTTGGTCATCGCATTTGTATAAGAGTTGGGTGGGATTGCATAAAAAGAGCTAGTAGTAGCAGAAGACTCTAGAAAAGCATAAGGAGGCTGACATCACACTGAGAGAAGAGCTTAGTCTTAGTATAGAAGATGAAAGGGGGCATTAAAATGATGACAGCTTGTTTGAATATAACTGTGTACATGAATATCTATGGTGGCATTATTTGCAATAGTGAAAAGGTAGAAATAACCCAAAGGTTCACCAGTTGATTCATGGATAAACAAAACATGTGTACACTGTGTGTGTATGCACATACACACATACACATACGCACAGTGGAACATTTCTCAGTCACAAAAACATGGATGAAGAATGAAAACAGTAGGCTAAGTGAAAGAAGTTAAACTTAAGGCTACGTATTGTGTGATTTCATTTACATAAAAAATCTAAAGTATACAAAGCAAATTGATAGTTACCAGTGACTGAGAGAAAAAAGAACAGTAAGTTACTGCTTAACGAGTACGTAGCTTACTTTTGGGATGATGATGTTCTTGAAGTAGGTAGTGGTGATGATTGCACAACTTTGTGAATTATTAAATCCCATTGCAGTTTACATTTTCAAATTGTTAAAATGCTAAATGTTATATTATGGGTATTTTATTATAATGGAAAAATAAATAAATATATTAGTGGCTTAAAACTAGGGAAGATGGCAGGGATAGTGGTACCAAAAAACACAAAATGACTGATGAACAGTCACTTTGTTAGTAGCATCACACAGTTGCATGTGCAGGATTCTGGGGGAGATGCCTGTTTTTCAAAACTGACAAGCAATAATGTTTCTAATGGGACCTCTCCCAGAACATGGATGTCATTTTTATCCACTTTGAATCTTTGCCCTTTGTTAGTATAGCCACTTAGATACCTCTTTGAATATGGGAGCTATGTCTATTATTCTGGTACTAAAGGTAATGCTAGATTCACAGTAGACATTTAAGAAACTGACTCCATGATTATGTCAAAACATGGTTTTAGTGTTAATGTGTCCTTAAAATTAATATATTGTAAACTGAAACCCCTACGAGGACAATTTCCCTACATGGCCCTTCCTCATTCTCTTAAGAGGCTATTCTTCACTTTCCAATTAAATTGAGTTTACTTTTCTTTTCAAATTACTAAATAGTATACCTTTGTAGCTTGTATCATAGTTTGCTCTTCCTTCAAGGTGAATAATTTGAATAGCAATTTCTCTCATGTTGTCTGCATTTTATTCCAGTTGCAGAATGTGTAAGTCCTGGGTGAACCATGCTAACATAATGTTATCAACATATATCATATCAATCTAGTGAATTGATCAAATACATATTAACCTTAGATTTCAAAATCAGAAAATTAAGGCTCAAGGTAATTAAGTGGGATGGCATAAATAGTAGAGGTCGGAGTCTGTGCTAAGACTTGGGACTTCACTTTCAAATTGGCAATTAGAGGTACTCAGTCTAAACCCAACAGAGACTAATCCAGGGTCCTTCATTCCAGTAGGCTGAGTCTTTCAGTCAGTTTTAGGCTTGATTGTGTAAAGTGACTTTAAGTTTCACCTAACTCATAATCTCCTTCCCATACTGCTAATACTCTAAACAGGAATTTAGGCCATCCTTTTCTATCCTCCTTAAACGCCTTAATCTTAGTCTCCTCCTGTGAGTGATCTCAAGCTTTGGGAATACGTATCCAGAGTATAGGAATGTTTGGAACTCATCTTATGGTATCACTGGATTTTAAGAAATACTTGTGACCTTGGAAGCGATGCAGTTCCTTCATGGCATCAAAACACACAGCACTAGCGATCTCATGGATTGCAATGAATAAAGCAATCCATGCATTACAGGAATTCATGAATTACAAGAATAATTTTTTATCCACAACACCTTTTATAGGACTGAGTTGCTATACCTACCATGAAATCTCTCTCACTTTGGACTTATTACTTTTTAAATGACCTCATTATTATTATTATTATTATTATTGTTATTATTATTATTGGCTACTTTAAGTTCCAGGATACATGTGCATAACATGTAATGTTAAATAGGTATACATGTGCCATTGTGGTTTGCCACACCTATCAACCTGTCACTTAGGTTTTTAAGCCCCACATGCATTAGTTATTTGTGTTGATGCTCTCCTTCTTCTCACCCCCGAACCCTGAAAGGCCCTGGTGTGTGTTTTTCCCCTCCCTGTGTCGATCTGTATGCAGGTGTTCTCATTGTTCAACCCCCACTTATGAGTGAGAACATGTGGTGTTTGGTTTTCAGTTCCTGTGTTAGTTTTCTGAGGATAATGGCTTCCAGCTTAATCCATGTCCCTGCAAAGGACATGATCTCATTCTTTTTTATGGCTGTATAGTATTCTATGGTGTATATGTACCACATTTTCTTTATCCAGTCTATCATTAATGAACATTTGGGTTGGTTCCACGTCTTTCCTATTGTGAATAGTGCTGCAATAAACATATGTGTGCATGTATCTTTATAACAGAATGATTTATATTCATTTGAGTATATACCCAGTAATTGGATTGCTAAGTCAAAGACATTTCTGGTTCTAGATCCTTGAGGAATCACCCCAGTGTCTTCCAGAATGATTGAACTAATTTACATTCCCACCAACATTCTAAAAGTGTTCCTAGGCCAGGCATAATGGTTCATACCTGTAGTCCCAGAACTTTGGAAGACTGAAGTGGGCAGATTACCTGAGGTCAGGAGTTCGAGACCAGTCTGGCCAATGTGATAAAATCCCATCTCTACTAAAAATACAAAAATTAGCTGGGTGTGGTGGTGCACACCTGTAATCCCAGCTACTCAGGAGGCTGAGGTAGGAAAATTGCTTGAACCTGGTAGGCAGAGGTTGCAGTAAGCTGAGATTGCACCACTGCACTCCAGCCTGGGAGACAGAATGAGACTCCATCTCAATACATACATGCATACATACATATATACATACATAATGTGTTCCTATTTCTCCACAGCCTCACAAAACCTATTGTTTCTTGACTTTTTAATAATAGCCATTCTGACTGTCATGAGATGGTATCTCATTGTGTTTTTGATTTGCATTTCTCTAACTATCAGTGATGTTGAACTTTTTTTCATACGTTTCTTGGCCACATAAATGTCTTCTTTTGAGAAGTGTCCATTCATATCCTTTGCCCACTTTTTGATGAAGTTGTTTTTTTTTTTTTTTTTTTTTTTTTTTTTTTTTTTTTTTTTTTTTTTTTTTTTTTGTACATTTGTTTAAGGTCCTTGTAAATTCTGGATATTATTCCTTTGTCAGATGGGTAGATTGCAAAAATTTTCTCCCATTCTGAGGTTGCCTGTTTCTCTTCCATGATGGTTTGCTTTGCTGTGTAGACGTTCTTTAGTTTACTTAGATCCTATTTGCCAATGTTAGTTTTTGCTTCAATTGGAAATTTCATCATAAAATGTTTACCCTTGTCTATGTCATGAATGGTGTTGCTTAGGTATTATTCTAGAGTTTTAATAGTTTTGGGTTTTGCATTTAAGTCTTTAATTCATCTTTAGTTAATTTTTGTGTAAGGTGTAAGGGAAGCGTCCAGTTTCAGTTTTCTGCATATAGCTAGCCAGTTTTCTCAGAACCAATTATTAAATAGAGAATTCTTTCCCCATTGCTTGTTTTTGTAGATTTGTTAAAGATCAAATTGTTATAGATGTGTGGTCTTATTTTTGAGGTTTCTATTCTGTTCCATTGGTCTGTATGTCTGTTTTTGTACCAATACCATGCTATTTTGGTTACTGCAGCCCTGTAGCATAGTTTTGAAATCATTTTAAATGATCAGGTCATTTACATAATGTGAATTGAACACCAAAAATATGGTAATTCAAGGTACCTGATAATTGTGATTACTTGTGCTGATGTCACAAATATGTTCTTCCTGCTACACTGAAGAAACACACACTGCAAATAATAAACCAATCTATAGATAGATATGTAGATAGATAGATAGATAGATAGATAGATAGATAGATAGATAAAGAATCACATATCCCTGGACAAGTAAGTAGCTGCACACCCTGGTATTGATTTAGACATTTAGGAGGCTACATTAAGTAACTACTTAAAGGCTATTACAAATTACTTTTCAGACCATCTGAATGGCAACATCTGTATTAGCATTGGTACATGGCACTTGATCACCTATACATTTACTTTGGTTTTAAATGTGATTAAATCAAATCAACTATTTAGTATCTCTGTAATAATAGGTTCTGGCATTCATAAACCAGTCAAGATTTTAGACCAGCTAGCTTCTGCATTTCATCTATATTGAATTCTATGAATCTTACTGTTTATTCCCACAATTGTAATATTTTTTCTTCTATTATTAGTTTTAATAGAGGCAATTTAATGAGTATACACATATATATTTTGTGCAAACCACTGTTACATACATTATTAAATTCTGGAAGCAACACTGTGAGGTAGATATTTTGCCATTTTTATAAATAATTTAATAGCATTCAGAAAAATTACCAAGTAAATAAGTTAAAAGAACAAAAACAGACTTGGAGCCTAGATTTTTATAACTCCAGAGTCCTTTCTTATAACCATTATTCCATATAAGTATTCTTATATTTCGTAGTCTACATAAGTATATTCCACATTTTATGTAAGTATATAATTATAGAATTAATCAATAATATCATAAAACATTATTTGCATGCTGATTGATGGAGTACTGCTCTGGCCTCTCACCAATCCCATATTTTTGTATTGTGTGTCTTTGACTATGTCCTGTCCCAGTGGTCAGATAAAGCTCCTGTTCTGAACAGAGTTGTATCAGTTGACACTTTTATTTTGTCTTTGCACATGACTTGAATCTAGGTAGAGTTTAAGATCCCAAAGGATGAATCATAGCACATCCCAAAGGCCAGGACTCCTCTGTGAAGCAGAGTGCAGGGGAAAACATAACTTCAGAGTAAAATGCCACCACGCAGGCCCATCCATTCTCTCCATCAGACTTCCCTGGGGGCCACTAAACTCTCCTGATAGTTGTCAGGCTGTCAATGATCTCCAAACCTGTGAGTCTTATGAAGAACACTTGTAGTACTTGTTGTAAGCCTTGTATTCACCCCTGGGAGAAATCCTGTGGTATGAAGTGTTTGCTTAGTGTACTTCACAGTTGCTAATCCAGCTGCCATTGGCAGGAATACTTCATTCTTGTCTTCCCTAAGTGACAGCATCCCACCCAGGCAGCTTGTAAATCTACTCACCTTTCTCTTCACTGCTTCTCTCTAATCTCTGTGGGAAAGTCATGATCAGTTTCAGATTTCACTGTCTGTGCCTGTGATCCTCTGCAGAGAGATATACTGAGGCCTAGCCCTCATCCTGAGTCTTCATAGCATTACCCCATGTGATAGCTCTAACAATCTCTTCTACTTCCTCAGCTAGGACCTCTGTGGTCAGTCCAAGTCTCTGATTAAGCAGCCCTAAATACCACAAACATACACTTTGCTTTGATTTATACAGTTTTGATTCAATCTAAAAAAGAGTTCTAGGATCTTGGCCCCTGACCTTTTTCACCTTGGCATATTGAAAGTCTACTTATGCAAGGACAGAAATATTTGAATATTTACTTAAGGAAGAGTAGAGATTCTCTACCCTCAATTTAATGAATTTATTAAAAGTGAAATATTTTCATTAGTAAAATAATCGTTTTTAAATGTTTTCTTCCTTATCCTTTTCTGCAGTTTTTGTATCTAATTTTAGAAATGTTGCTTTTATAATTTTAAAGTAATTATTTTGCTATTGGGCTTATTTTATTCTAATTAGTTTTAAATTTTAAAATTTTATAGTAAATTTTTGTTACTTTTTTAGAAGAAATTGCACACAAAACAAGGAACATTTTTGTCATTTGTATTAATTGATCTGGATTTTTCTATTTTGGATTGAAAACCTTAGTAGATAGTTAAATCTAAGTAAGAAAACTAAGAAAAATCTCTCTGAGGTATGTGCCACACGTTTTAGTTGTAAAACAAGGATGCCTTTAAGATGTCTTTATCATCCTTTGGTCTTCTCAGAATTGTTTGACTGGTCTTGGAGCCATTGCTCAGAAAAATATCAGGAAATACTATTATCTCTGTAGAGATTAATTTTTCTCTGATCCCTTTTCAAAAAGATAATTTTGACTAATTTTCTAACATAAGTAATAATGAGGTAGAAAAGTTCATATGAATCATCTTATCTGAATTCCATTTTATAAGTCTGTTTTTAAAATAATTTTCACACATCACAATAGAAGAGGACTAAATGGAAATCAAAAAATAAGTTAGTAAATAACTTTTTTTATAGCTTTAATAAGTAAAAAACTTATTTCTTAGATTTATAACTATAGTCTATCACACTTTTAAACTATGATTAATATTGAGATATATTTTTTATTGCATCTTAGTACATAGATGAATTTATATTCAAAACCAAAATTAGTTCATGAAACAAGTATCTTTTCATGGGCAATACACTAATCTTTATTCTATTTTTTTTCTCCCTGTCTATGAACACATAAATTGACTTTATAAACCACTAATGGGAGCATATTACTTGAGTAATACTCTTATAGCACATTTCTGTTATTTGTTAAGTGAAAGCCTACAGACAATCATTAAGAATTTTAAAATAGGGCCTCATGGCAAGATGGCTGAATCGAAACAGCTCCGGTCTGCAGCTCCCGGTGAGACCAACACAGAAGGTGGGTGATTTCTGCATTTTCAACTGAGGTACCCTATTCATCTCATTAGGACTGGTTAGGCAGTGGGCACAGCCCACAAAGGGCAAGCAGAAGCAGGATGGGTCGCACTAGATTTTATTGCTTACATCTAATTGCATTTTGTACCCATTAACTGATTGTCTTTATTCTCCTCTCATGCTATTCATCCCAGCCTCTGCTACCCACCATTCCACTCTCTACCCTCATGAGATCATTTTTTTAAAGCTCCCACATATGAGTGAGAACATGTGATATTTGTCTTTCTATGCTTGGCTTATTTCACTTAATGTAATGTCTTCCACTTCTATAGATGACATTGCAAATTACAGGATTTTATTCCTTTTTAATGGCTGAATAATATTTCATTGTGTATATATACTACATTTTTAAATGCATTCATGCATTGATAGACACTGAGGTTAATTCCATATCTTAACTAGTGTTAATACTGCTGCACTAAACATAAGAAAACAGATAGCTCTTTGATATACTGATTTACTTTCTTTTGGATACATACCCAACAGTAGGATTGATGGATTTATGGTAGTTTTGTTTCAATTTTTTGAGGAAATTCCATATTCTTTTCCGTAGTAGTTGTACAAATTTACAAATTTATATTCCACAAACATTGTCCAAATTGTCCCTTTCTCCCTATCTTCATCTGCATCCATTATTATTATTTTTTGTCTATTTGATAAAAGCTATTTAACTAGTGTGAGATAGCAACTCATTGTGGTTTTCATTTGCATTTATCTGATGATTAGTAATGTTGAACATTTTTTTGTGTATCTGTTGGCCATTTGTGTATGTTCCTTTGAGAAATGTCTGTTAAGATCTGTGGGGAATGCTCCCATGAGAGGCCCCCCTAATGTGTGGGCCTCACCAGACGGTGAGCTTGAGCCCAAACACAGTTTCCTGCTGGAGGCAGTCGAGCTATGGGAAAGAAGGAACTGAGAAATGACTGATGTTGCAAAGGTTTCTACTTCTGACTGCAATGACGCTTGGGCAAGTGTCGTGTGGTTTTGTCAGACGTTATGTCTCCATTAGGCCTCTGCTGACTTTTACGACCTTGTTTTTCAAGAAGCTTAACCTTATCCCCATGACTACCTTGAACCCTAGATAATGACTTTATGGCTTACTTTGTGACTCTTAGGTATTGTTATTTACAAAAGCGTGTTTTGGTAAAAACAGATAAAGCATACCACCTGCCCACTTTTATGATCCTTGAATGTCATGCTTAAGATTGTTTTTGTGATCTTATATTTTGTAACTTTCCATTGTTGATTGTATAAACACCTAAACACCTTTGATCTTAAGGTTTATATTGAGACCCTGGACAAAAATAAATTCTCTGTTTAGGCATTGCCTTTTCAGTCCTCCCGACCCCAGCTTTTTTGTCTCTCTTTATTTCTGCACACCTCCTCTTTCAGGTCGGGACCCTTTTGCTGGCCAAGACTCCCCAGCGGATCTTCCATCGCCCACAAGATCTTTTGTCCATTTTAAAATTTGGTTAGTTATTTTATCTCTTGCTCTTGAGTTGTTTAAGTTTTTTACATATTCTGGTTATTAATCTGTGACCTAGTTGAACAGTTTGCAAATGTTCTGTCCCATTCTATAGGTAATCTCTTCATTTTTTGATTGTGTCCTTGGCTGTGCAGAAGTGTTTAAATTCATGTGATCTCTTTTGTCAATTTTTTCTTTGGTTGTGCTTTAGAGAACTTACGCAAAAAAAATATTTGCTCAGACCAATGTCCTGAAACATTTCCCCAGTGTTTTCTTCTAGTGATTTGCTAGTTTCAGGGCTTACATTTAAATATTTAATCAATTTTGATTTAATTTTTGTTTATGGGGATAGAGGGGGATCTAGTTTCATTCTTCTGCATATGCACATTCAGCTTCCCCAGCACCATTTGTAGAAGAGACTGTCCTTTCCCCAATGTATATTATTAGGGACTTTGTCAAAAATGAATTGACCATAAATGTATTTATTTCTGTGTTCTCTACTCTATTCCATTGGTCTATGTCTGTTTTTATGGTAGTGCCATGCTATTTTGGTTAATAGAGCTTTGTAGTGTAATTTGAGGTAAGGTAATGTGATGCCTCCATCTTTGTTATTTTTGCTCAGGATTGCTTTGGCTATTCTGGGTCATTTGTGGTTTCATACTAATTTTAGCATTTGTTTTTTGTATTTTTGTGAAGAATGTCATTGGTATTTTAATAGAAATAATATTGAATCTATAGATTTCCTTGAGTAGTAAGACTTAATAATTATAAATCTTTAATTTAAAATGTTGATTCTTTAATACATATTTCAATTTTTTTGTGTCCTTTTCAATTTCTTTCATCAATATTTTATAGTTTTCATTGTACAGATCTTTCACTTTAAGTGAGATATCCTAAGAGCTAATAAACTTCTTAAGTGAAGTTTATTCCTATGTATTGTTTTATTTGTAGCTACCACAAATGGGATTGTTTTCTTGGTTTCCTTTTCATATTGCTCATTGTTAGCCTATACAAACACTGCAGATTTTTGTTAATTTTGTATCTTTTTTTTTGTATTTTATTGAACTCATTATTAATTCTAATATGGTTTGGCTCTGTCCCCAAAGTTCATCTTGAATTACAGCTCTCATAATTCCCACATTCTGTGGAAGGAACTCAGTGGGAGATAATTGAATCATGGGAGCAATTTCTCTCATACCATTCTCATGGCAGTGAATAATTGTTGTGAGATCTGATGGTTTTATAAGGGGCAATGCCTTTCACTTGGTTTTCATTGTCTTTTTGCCTGCCACCATGTAAGATGTCCATTTTGCCTTCTGCCATAATTGTGAGGCCTCTCCAGCCAGGTGGAAATGTGAGTCCATTAAACCTGTTTTTCTTTATAAATTACCCCATCTCGGGTATGTCTTTGTCAGCAACTTGAGAACAGAATAATACAAGTTGCACTAGTCTTTTGATGGAGTTGTTTGGTTTTTCTAAATACAAGATCATATCATCTGCAAGCAAGGATAGTTTGACTTCCTCTTTTCCAATTTGGGTGCTCTTCTATTTCTTTCTTTTTTTCTAATTGCTCTAGCTAGGACTTCTAGTACTATGCTGAATAAAAGTGTTAACTGAGCATCCTTGTCCTTTTTCAGATGATACAGGGAAGGCTTTCAGTTTTGCATTCTTCAATATGATGTGGGTTTGTTGTATTTGGCCTCTATCCTGTTGAGGTTTATTTCCTTTATATCAAGTTTCTTGCTTTTTTTACCGTGAAAAAATACTGAATAGTATTGAATGCCTTTTTTTCCCCCATTTATTTATTTTATTGCATTTTAGGTTTTGGGGTACATGTGAAGAACATGCAAAATTTTTGCATAGGTACACACCTGGCAGTGTGATTTGCTGCCTTCCTCCCCATCACCTACATCTGGCATTTCTCCCCTTGCTATCTCTCCCCAGCTCCCCACCCCCCACCGTCCCTCCCCTATTTCCCCCTAACTGACCCCAGTGTGTAGTGCTCCCCTCCCTGTGTCCATGTGTTCTCATTGTTCAACACCCTCCTATGAGTGAGAACATGCGGTGTTAGATCTTCTGCTCTTCTGTCAGTTTGCTGAGGATGATAGTTTCCAGCTTCATCCATGTCCCTACAAAGGACCCAAACTCATCGTTTTTGATGGCTGCATAATATTCCATGGTGTATATGTGCCACATTTTCCCTATCCAGTCTATCATCGATGGGTATTTGGGTTGGTTCCAGCTCTTTGCTATTGTAAACAACTTTTTTGGCTTCTATTGAAATCATCATATATTTTTGGTTCTTCATTCTGTTGATGTAAATTTTGAGATAATTTTTGTACCAAGTATAGATTTAGGTCCAAAATTACATATTTGCAAGTAGATATGCAATTACTTCCTTATCATTTGTTGAAAATGTTAATACTTTTCCATTAATCTGTTTTCACATCTTTGACAAAAAAATTGATTAGCCACATTTGGGTAAATCTATTTATGAACTCTATATTTAGTTCCACTGATTTTTTGCAAAATACAGTTATAGTAACTGTTTTAATTCCCTGTCTGCTAATCTAATATTTGTGGGTTTGTTTTGATCAATTAATATTTATTCTCATTGTGGATCACAATATCTAGCTTCTTTGTATTGCTAGAAATATTTCATTAGATAGTAGACATTATAAAATGCACTTTGATGTTGGATGTTTTTATTCTCCTATAAATATTCTTGAATTTTTTCTGTGAAGTCAAGTTAAAAATAGTTTGATTTTTCAGATCTTGCTTTTATGATATGTTGGGCAAGACTAGATGAATATGTAGTCTAAGGCTAATTATTACACCTTACTGATGCAAGGTCCTTCTAATTAATTTCCCCAATGTCCTACAAAAGATAAACATTTCCAATCTGGCTGAGAATATACAGTTTTACCACCTCTGTAGAAAAGATAAACTGATCCTTGTAATCTATCAGACAGTTCATCCCTTGGCTTCATGTAGTTGAATACTGAAGAGAGAACCTTTACATATTTTCATAGTTCTTTCTGTGCATTTCTCTTCTCTCCAGTGTTCTGCCCTTCACAATTCAACTAACTTGTTCTCCAAGGACTCTGAGCTATGTCCTTCAACTTAGAGAGATTCTCTGGCTCTGCTTATGTACTTTTTTCCTCTGCTGTGTCCAGGAACCTCTTTCAGTGCAGTAAGTTGAGGCAATCATAGTTTATCTCATTTGTTTCTCATATCTCAGGATCACTGTGCATGATTGCTTGTTTTTTGCAGTTTTGTATATCATCGTTTTATATATTTTCTCTGTATTTCTTTTCCATAGTTTCAGGTGGGAAAGTAAATTCAGTTCCTTTCATTCCATCAGGTGAGAGGCTTAGATTTCTACAGGTTTTGAAAATGATGATATAAATCTTTTATTTGAATGAAGCTGTGTCATGTTTGGAGAAAAATTGAAAATACTGTATTCATATTAACATACATAAAAATGTGACTTTAATTATAATAACATTTATAGTAAAATGGGAATCTTCCTTCTCCAGGGACTGATTTTTAGATATTGGTTAAAAATTTAATTTTAATCTTTTATGAGGTAATTTGCACACACTTGAATTAATATGAATTCGTTTCTTCCTCTTTTTTCAATACTCAATATGACTATTGAATACTCAATATGACTTTTTTCAATACTCAGTTACGACTTCCTCTTTTTTCCAATACTTAATATTCAATACTCAATTATGACTAATTAAGTCACATTTATCAGAATACCTAAATAAACTTCAATAGTTTATTTCAATTTTTGAAGCAAGTGAATAAAAGTCTTACCTAAAAGTATGAGGTAAAAAAGAAAAAAAAATAGAATTAGACCATTTAGAGAATGAAACAAAATTTTTTTTGAACAGTGTTTTATAATTTGGTAACGTTCAGTCAGTTGGCACTTTTTTTCTTACCTGGACCCATAATAGAATAACATCTCTAAAGTGTAAAAAGAAAATCTCCAAAATAAGTTAAACAGCACTTAGTACTGTCACCTTAGCCTTTAAAAATTGCTCTTTAATTTATTTTGCTTTGCTTATATAACTTGAATAAAACATGGTAAGCTTAAGAGAAATGCAACAAAGAAATGTCTGAAATCCTGGAAAAGATGCACAATGCTATTGTCTTAAAGTCCAAAAGTTGAAGAGAATTTGTGAAAGTGCTTTGCATTATGGGAGAAATTTGATATTTCTGCCAAGTTTAAGCAATAACAGCAAGAACAACAACCAAAAAAGACAGGAAAGAAAAAAAATACTATAATGGTGAGAAGGAATAGAAAAAAAATAATATGGTTTATGTTTTTCTAAAAATAACATTTAGATATTTCTCATTAGGCTTTCTCTTTCAAAGTAGGGTAGCTCTTACGACTGTGGAACATATGTTACACATTTAGAGACAATAGCTCAATCATTTTTTATCAGGTCAGATAATTGTGTTTCCAACCATAGAGATACCATTTGACCCACTTTACTCATTCTCCCTGCACCCAGCATGAGCTGCTTTCAGAATCACTTTAAACAGGCCTCAAAAAGACTGACATATAAGTATTAAATGGTAATGAGATTGTTTTAATTATGCCTATCTTTTGTTGGGTTAACAGGATAGTAATTCAATAAAACACAAAGGTAAATATATTAATTTTATGATAAATAATACAATTAGGAATGACAAGTATGGGTCTTTTCCCTTTTAATAATCACATATTCTCTTTGGATGTTTGAAAATATAGGGACATCTTATTTTCTTCAAGCATATGTTTACAAAATAGCTCACTGCAAAGTATTATATGGTGTGGAAATATTACAAGTTTTATGTATTTGATAACCTTTGGATAGATAGTATTTGCCAAATGAAAGAGACCCCAGAAGGTTTTGAGTGTGACTTTATTTAGAAACAATTTGATGTGTTTTTGTTTGAAAACCTGCTCTATAAAGCAGGGTATAAATCGGTTTCTCTTTCTCAAAATTTACAAAATCATCCCAGTATTTTCTGAATGTCTTCTCATATTTTTAATATAACTATTTTCTGACATATTTTACATAGTTTTCAGTAACATAATAACAGATGCAGACAAACATTAATAATAAGGAGAAAATTAATAAGCCCATATATGCAAATAAACAACAAATTAAAGAAAATTTAAAAATTGTAAAGTCTTCTCTATAAATGCTAAAGGCAACAGCAAAAACAGAAGTGTTTCAAGCCAAGTCAGTAATTACATTCCAGAAAGAATAATATGCTGCTTGAATTTAAACTATCTTCAGGCTATTAGGTATTTGCTGTCACCTAATTAATTAATTATGTCAGTACCTTGACAAACGCTATAACTGTTCTAGGAAGAAAAGCAAAAGATTTCAGAAATTATTGACCATTCTACATGTATTGTTAATGTGACTCAACAGGTATCTCTCTACCATGATAGTCTATCCCCAAATTATGTAGAATTTCTACTTCTTTGAGACATTATGAGATTCTTTGCAGGTTTTCCTTTGTTGGCTCTCTGATCTGAAAGATATTTCAATGTCTTAACTCTAAATTTTATTATACTTATATTTTTTAAAATATTTAAAATTACAGGATTAATTTAAAAAATAAAATTGTAAATACATATAATTTTAAAGATGAAAGAAGCTTTAACAGAATCTATAATTTAGAAGATTAAAAAGATGAAAAAAAGAGGTTGATACCAGCAAAGCAAATTGATAGACTACTGCTTGGCTTTGTTTTCTCCAATCACATGAAGATTTGATGAATCAAAGGCAAATGATATATATTAGATAATGTATATCTGAAAACATTAATAATAATACATTTTAAATTACATAAGATAGAGGCTTTGAAATGTAGTCAGGAGTGATTGCAAAACTGTTGGCATAATAAATGCATATGCTGGATAGTAAGCATGCAAACTTTTATTGGTATATTTGTGATATGGTTTGGCTGTGTCGCCACCCAAATCTCAACTCGAATTGTATCTCCCAGAGTTCCCATGTGTTGTAGGAGTGACTCAGGGGGAGGTAATTGAATCATGGGGACTGGTCTTTCCCTTGCTATTCTAGTGATAGTCAATAAATCTTACAAGATCTGTTGGGTTTATCAGAAGTCTCTGCTTGTGCTTCTTCCTCATTTTCTCTGGCTACCACCATGTAAGAAATGCCATTCACCTCCTACCATCATTCTGAGGCCTCCCCAGTCACATGGAACTGTAAGTCCAATTAAACTTTTTTCCCCAGTCTCAGGTATGTCTTTATCAGCAGCATGAAAATGGACTAACACAATTTGCTTTACATTTTCATTTTTATAAAAGTAATTCTGACACTAATTTTTGAATGCCATGGAGTGTTCCTTTAAGAGGTATTTAAAAATTCTCACATAAAATTAAATTGATACTTATTCCATTACTTTGTATGTGTAATGTCCATATGCATAAATATATATATATATGAATGATACACACACATACACACACCCATATATAAGTATTTGTCATAAGACTAGAAAGTTAGAAATATGAGGAATTTACCAAAATTTAAAAAAAAAAGTCAAAGAAACAAAACAAACAAACCACCAACATGATTGGGTGTCTCAGTTTGCAAGGTATTCAAACGCTAATCTTACTTGGCAATCCTTGCCCCATGCTGTGTTTGTTCTCAAT
This sequence comes from Cebus imitator, assembly GCF_001604975.1. Classification (NCBI taxonomy): domain Eukaryota; kingdom Metazoa; phylum Chordata; class Mammalia; order Primates; family Cebidae; genus Cebus; species Cebus imitator. The sequence goes on along the minus strand of NW_016107486.1, from coordinate 3,127,999 downwards.
AAGTACATGTCTGTTTAGGATTACCCAAATCATCACTGAGGACCTAAGGCAAACCACACTTCAATATAACACCTTTCAACTGTGATTCCATACCTACATGTATGTATCATTTATTTCAGGTAAAATCAAGTTAAATGAGCATTATGGAAGCCCTTAAAACAAGTTGAATTTGAAAATGACACTATAATATGTAAAGGGATTTCTCTGGATGTAGGAAAGTAACGAAATATTTAGCCTGGGAAAAAGCGTTGAGGATTGTGGTTGTATGTCTCTGTCTTTTTGGTTTCCCTTTGATATCAATTTCAGTTAACTAATTCCCTTTAAAGTCCTCTAAAACTGTTGACCTAGAAACAACAACTCCAAGTTAAAAGTGTCTAGGACCACTTTGTTTAATCATATAGTTGCAATAAATATGGCTTTCCAAAAGTATTTATTGAATCCTAAAATAATGTGAATATAGTGTTTTATGTGAGAAAATGTTGTCAGTAAATTAAAAATAATATCCATTCATTTATACATCAATCTGTATCACTACATTTCTATACAATGCATATTTATAAATTATATATACAGTGAGATTAAAGAAGCAAAGAACTAAAGAATTGCTGAATTTTGTAGTAAGAATGTAATACAAAGACAACATATATAATTATCACAAATACAATAATTCATGCACTACAATATTTACTGTGGTTCAAAAGGAAGCCATTGAGGCTTGAAATAACTCATTTGTTTTAAGTAAAGCAGAAAAAAATGAGCATAGAGTATAATTACTGTGAGTTAAAACAAGCAATTTGAAGTCAATTACTTGGAAATGCATGATTTAATACTTTGTTGTTGTTGTTGTTGTTTTCCAGTAAGGTTTGTTATTTGTGGCTTCTCCTTTTGATTATCTTGATTTATATGAACTAATTTTAATAGCCAACATACTGAATTCACATTCATGTTTGCTATTGTTGTAATACTTTGTAGGATGACTTAAATCTACTCCTGATTTCTGTCCTTGCTACACAAACCAGTTGTGCATGCTAAATATGGAAACCTTGTACTCTTTGCTACTGTTCCACCTTCTCTTGCCCCCAGTTTCTCCTCTCATATATTCAGGTTAGGAGAAGGGAATAGAAAGTTTTAATAACAAAGAACGTTCAATAATAACTTACCTTTTCACGTATCACTGTTCCTACAGTTATTCAAGGAACTTGTAAGGTCCTCTAAACCTTAGAACATCCCAAAAGCTGGCTGGCGGTTGGAGTTATCTTTAGGTTTTTGGGGAAATAATTTGTTCAAGGTCAAAGGAAGAAACAATTGCCAAAAATCTCAGTCTCCTCATGAATTATTTTTACAACGTGTTGTTGTCTATATTAAATACTATAGGATGACTATTTGAGGGCAACTGAAAAACATCATGATAATGGAGGCAGGGAAGGACTTACAATTTACATATTTTTTAAAGAGTTTTGCTAGTAATTCTCAAACCTAATGAACCTAAAAACTTCTGTCAGCCTGCAAAGGTGTGTTAATTCTTAACATTTTTTCAAGTAGAGGCAGATGACTCTTCTTACCATCTTAAATTTCTTTACCTTTCCTCTGGAGGTAAAATCATTGGCATATGCCTCCTGGCAAAACATAATAACCTTGACTAATGGTTAATGAAATCCTTCTTAAATACTGGAAGAGTAAAGGAAAACAGAAAATTTACTCATAAAATAAACCAATATAGATTTCTGGGTGTTCAGTAATATTTGAAATTTTGAAATCATGAATATAGAAGCAGAATACTTTATAAAAACAATGACAACAAATGTTCACTTATTGCAAGTTTACTCTGTATTAGTGATGGACCTAAGCCTGTAACATGATATACTTCTTAGAAATACCCTAAGATTGTTACTTGATCTTTATTTATTAGTACACAAATCTGAGACACAGAGAGTTTATCTTGTGAAGGTCACCATGCACTACTTGCCCATGAAAATGTATTTTAATATGTGGGACTTAGATGGTATTTTAAATCTTACTTTACACAGAAAAGCATTCTCTAAAATAGCAGTATTGCCTCAAAATTCTACATATCACAAATGAACTGAAGTCCGGTAAATAATCTGATTATTTGTGCCTATATATAGTTATTTGAAGTTAACAATATTCACAATACAAAGTCTCATTAATTTAATTATTAATTGCAAATCAATCTAAATTGTTTTACAAATTAAAAAGTTGTATGTAATAGCCAGGAGCAGTGGCTCATGCCTGTAATCTCAGCAAGTTGGGAGGCCAAGGTGAGCAGATCACGAGGTCAAAAGATCGAGACTATCCTGGCCAACATGGTGAAACCCCGTCTCTACTAAAAATACAAAAACTAGCTGGGCATGGTAGTGCGCCTTTAGAGCCCCAACTACTTGGGAGGCTGAGGCAGGAGAATCGCTTGAACATGGGAGGCAGAGTTTGCAGTGAGCCACGATCATGCCACTGCACTCCAGCCTGGGTGACACAATAAGACTCCATGTTAAAAAAAAAAAAAAAAAAAAATTTAAAAAAAAAAAAAAAAAAAAAAAAAAAAAAAAAGTTGTCTGTAACTTGCATATTTGGAGATTCTTGAATTTGAGCATTGATTTAATAATAGGGACCTTTCTGTAGAAATTTTTGGTTATATTTCAGATAATATTCTCTTAGATATGAAGGTACAAATTACATAGCAAATAATGGGATTGCTTTTAGGAGTGGATCAATGTATTATTTGAAATGTTCCATAAATCTTTTGCAGTTCAGAAAAAAATAAACATTTTTATGTGTGCTGAATATTTATCTAATTATTAAGCAACATTTATTTGGCAAACATCTGTTATGGATAAAATGTCTGCTGGGATATGGGTTCAGCATTGTTGATAAGAGTGATTAATATAACTTGATTTCTGCCCTTGAGAAGCTTACAATATGTCCATATATATATATATATATATATATATACATATATATATATGCCCATGTGGTGAATTAAGTTCATAAAGCCTCCATCAAGAGTTACCACTGTGAAGAAGTAGTCTGAAATTCATTCAAAATGCCATCCTGCTTCCATTGCCTTTGAAGATTATTGAGAAAAAGACATCTATACAGCAATACTGTTTCAATACATAAAATTTATTTTTCTGGAGATCCCAGTCCTGGACAATTCTGGTACACCCGCCTGGAAGACTATTTCCCCTTTCTGGAGATAATTAGTGAAGGGGAGGCTAAGAAACTTTTGGGGGACAGGGGATCTGATGCCCCAGAAAAAAAAATTATACCTTTGTTTTATCCTTAAACCTCCACCCCAACATTTTATTTTTCCTACTCTGAACCCAATGGTTGTCTAATTCTTTGACATCACCCTTAAGCCACAAAAAGTAACTCCCCAAGAAAGGGCTGGGAAGGGCTGTGTTAATGAAGACTTAAGAGGTTTAATAAAAACAACATGGCTAAAGCACAGGTATTTGGCTATCATTCCACCATGATTCACTGAGAAGGTGGGTATAATTAACATTTTTGAGAGATTAAACACACACACACACACACACACACACACACACACACACACACACACAAATCAGCATTAATCATGTTGGTGTTAATCCCTAAAGAGAAATCATAAATAGACTGCAGATCTGCAAATGGCAGTTGCCAGAACAGCTTCTAGGTTAGTTAACACCTATATGTGTCTCTGATTGGATTTGACAGAGCTGAGCACTGAGTTCTACCAACCCGTTGTTCCAAAGTCCTCTTTGACCTAGCTTAGCTCATAGGCAGTAGAATCATCTTGCCTCAAAGTCTTGCAGAGTTCTGGCTGGGGAACTGAGCCAGCAAGACTAGAGCATCAGAAAGGATAAGCAGCATCTCTCTTTACAGACAGCATGATTTTAAGAGCTTCACATGACAAAAAGGACTGATGGCAGCAACAGCAACAAGGACTAAAGAGATTTGGTGATTTCTGGTGTTGGCTAGAAATTAGACTGTTCAGATTCTCATGTGCAAGTTCATTATCTGGCAACATTTCATTTTATAATAATTTCATAATGGAAGCAAATTAAGGTTTTTGCATTTAGACAGATCTTTGTTCAAATCTCGATTCTAATAGCTATACTACTTACCCGCTCTGAGAAAACCACTTCATTTATGAAAGCCATGGTTCCTTCAACACAAAATGGTAATAATTACATTAATTATATCCAACATTGGTGGTTCAATAACATCATTATTTTCCACAAAACTTTTAAGTGGTAGGCACTGTGCTTGGTGTGAAAAATACACACATGCTAAGAGAAAAGTATAGGCTAAGTTATTGGTTGTTTTGATGATATGAACAGTTTTCTTTAGTGCAGTTCATCCTTGAACAACAGGGGTTTGAAATGCTTGAGTCCACTTAACATCACACACCAGGGCCTGGGGGGTGGGGGACTAGGGAAGGAAAAGCAGGGGGTGGGGGGATTGGGGAGGGATAGCATTAGGAGAAATACCTAATGTAGATGACAGGGCGACGGATGCGACATGTTACACATGTATACCTGTGTAACAAACCCACATGATCTGCACTTGTACCCCAGAACTTAAAGTATAATAAATAAATTTTTTTTAAAAAGGAATCCTTGGTCCACTTATATGAAATTTTTTAAAAATGAAAGTTTTACCAAATATGCCTGTCTCTCAACTTCCATTTCCTTCGACTTTTCTACCTCTGCCGCCTCTGAGACAGCAAGACAAATCTGTCCTATTTCTCCTTCTCTTCAGCCTATTCAATATGCAGACAAACAGGATAAAGAACTTTGTGATGATCCAATTTCACTTAAAAAAGAAAATACATTTACTCTTCCTCCATGATTTTCAATAACATTTTCTTTTCTCTAGCTTACTTTATTGTAATAACACAGTATAAAATACATATAAAATACAAAATATATGTTAATCGACTATGTTGTCATTAAGGCTTCTAGTCAGCAGTAGGCTATTAGTAGTTAAGTTTTGGGGGAGTCAAAAATTACACATGAATTTTTTACTGTGTTGAGGGCATCAACGACCCTAAATCCCACATTGGTCAAGGGTCAACTGTAATTGACAGAAGCAGAATCATTACATCTGGGGTTCTCAAGATCATGTTACTTATCACTTACTCAGTGATAACTTTATGATTTCTTTGATTGAAGTTTGAATTTCTGTTAAAACCCCATGATACAAGGATATTTCAAAAGCAATTTGGAAAATGTCTATAGAACCATATTCATTATTTGTCCTCATCCATTATGAATTTTAAGATCTTGGTACCATGGTCGAAACTTTGCCTCAAGTTTTTCACCTATGATAGGGAGGATATTAATTAAAATATCTTTTCTACTTAACTCACAGGGTTATAAACCTCAAGTAAAATAATATATGTAAAATTATTTTACAAATCTTAAAACTCTAGGCAAGTAATAGGAAATGTTTACATTTTGCTGTTAGAACCAGCAAGACACCACTGTCTCAAAGAGATTTATTCACTATTCCCTTTAAAATACCTGTGAATTTTATCCCTGTATTTCTTCTCCTCCCTTTTCACTATTTTTTTTTTCTTTTTTTTTTTGAGACAGAGTTTTGCTCTTGTTACCCAGGCTGGAGTGCAATGGCGCGATCTCGGCTCACCGCAACCTCCACCCCCTGGGTTCAGGCAATTCTCCTGCCTCAGCCTCCTGAGTAGCTGGGATTACAGGCACGCACCACCATGCCCAGCTAATTTTTTGTAGTTTTAGTAGAGACGGGGTTTCACCATGTTGACCAGGATGGTCTCGATCTCTTGACCTCGTGATCCACCCGCCTCGGCCTCCTGAAGTGCTGGGATTACAGGCGTGAGCCACCGCGCCCGGCCCCCTTTTCACTATTTAAAATTATCCTTACTACTGCTGTGAGTCCAAATCCTTTTCTTCTTATTATTATTCTTTCATCTCGAATTCCAAATTCTTCATGAATTCTAGAAAAAATAATTAGAGAACCTGAATTCCCATCTCAACCATTAAGTTATTTAACGTTCTGAATCTTGGTTTTCTTTCTTACAAAGTATGGTTATTTATTTCTACTATTACAAGAGATTAAATAAATACTAATATATGTAAATCACAAGCATGTAAACACAGAATACGATGTGGTGTTTTCTTTCTCTCATCTTTTGCGTCACTCACATTCCTAGAATATTGATTTTGAAAAGCAGTCGGCCTTTGCTATTGAGTTATTTTATTTATATCTTTAACATGTTCTAAGCTCCTTGAAGGCAAGAGCTATGTTCAATACACAGTTATGTCATTACCAGTTCTGAACTGTTATGAACTAAATATTTATGTCCCACCCAAGTTCATATATTGATACCTTAACCCCCAATGTGATGGTATTAGGAAGTGGAGTCTTTAGGAGGTAATTAGGTTCTGAGTTTGAAGCCTCCATAATAAAATTGTTGTACTTCTTAGAAGAAGATAAAAGCTACCCCTCTTTAATCTCTCTGCCATGTAAGGACACAATCAATAGACAGTCATTTGTAAAGAATGAGGCCTCTAGCATAATCCAGCCATGAGGACACTCAGATCTTGGACTTCTAGTTGTCAAAACTGTGAATGAATCAATAGGGAAACTTCGAATTGAATCAGTAGGAGAATGCCCAGTAAATTATTCAATTCATTCTGATGGCTGACTTACAGCTTGATTAAAGTTAAGTGCCTCTTGCCAACTTTATTCCTACAGTAAAGTTAAGCTTTCTCGCCACCTGAGAAGACTATGTCACAAATGGAATTTCAGGGGTCATGTGACTTTGCAAGCCCCAAGTAATAGGAGAAAGGTCTGACCATACTGGTGAGAGCATTGCATTAGTTGTCTTGAGGACACAGAAGAATTTGGAAGAACAAAGGAAAATGACGCTTGAATGTGGTGAGACTTCTCACCTAAAGGTAAAATATCTGGCAGAAGTATAAAGAATAAACATAGGCTTCCAGCAATGTGACTTGCTATCACCAGCGTGACATAAACGCAATAATGGCTTGCTCTTCTGTAGGGTAACCCAATCAGCTGACTTTACCCCATTTTTAAAAGGCACTTAACTTTAAACTGTGCACGAGGTGAAAACCTTTCTCATCAATGAGTCACTTGCTATTTCAATGACAATGTCTTTCTGCCCCTATTTATCCATGGTAGTGCTGTCTGTCTTAAATATAGGAGCCAGAAGGACATAGACAAGCTCTCTGGGATTATTATTTATACTTAGCAAGGGCTTTGCTTCATTGATGCTGCTTAAGTGCCGAGGACGGAGTATCTAAAGTTAGTGCTGATTTTAAACAAAGGACCTAAAAAGATTTTATTTCTTGGTACCATAATAATACTAGTAAATTCTGTTGGATAATTTCTTGCAGATAATTTCCAGTGATAAGAAACAGATCAAAGATAGAAGAAATGTCTTTCTCTGCTCTCTGGAGAGATGCTGGAAGTTATGGTGCAGCACTTACAGCTGCTGAAAACAGATCAGAAAGTTAAAGGGCTTGATATCAAACCTGATTTCATTAAAAAGTCCGTGCTTTATTAATCTTGTTTGTATGTTATGGTTTAAGTCAGGAGCCAGACAGCAGAAGGATGAGAAAGAGAGAGCAGTGAAACAGAAGGGGCTTTTAAATTTGCTCTGGAGTCACCATGAAAACCTTAGTCTTGGGCAATTAGGTAAGGTGTCAGTGTCCACATGTATATGTAGCTGTTGCTATTGCACTTCAACACCATATAGTCTTCTGAAATGTCCCTAACATATGTAACAATCATTCCAACTCATATGATGCATGCATGTGATCTAAAGATAATGCAATATTTTTACCAAAAATAATGGATAATTGCATGTTACCAGAGCAAATATATAATTTTTTATAACTTTGCTTCTAAGGTAAATATCTAATTAATTTTGCATGCATTAACTTTATTGAATGCACAGAGGTAGACACTTGGGTTCCATAATGATCAATAAGAATAATGAGAAATCCTTCCTCTAAGTCATTTGGCTTACTGATTATGAGTGCTTCTCCAAGTGCTTCCATCTATAAGTGGAAAGAGACAACAGAAAATAACACTGATCTATGCCTTGGGATATCTGCAGGTAACGTAGAAGCTATTAGATTATCCAAAGGATGACTTAGGAAACATTTTATAGCATACCAGCTTGGATTCCTCTCTGAGTTGGTTAGTTTGCACAGGGTGACTTAGGATTACATACTTGGAAAACTCTCTCCAAAGTAATTTTAGTATGTACTGATATTTTAAAACTCTGCCAGTAATATAACATTTCTGCTATGTATTGCTGACAAACAGCCTCTTTGAAAATTAGTGGCCTCATTTGCTGATATCTTGTATTTTCATTATTTGATTCCAAGGCTTACATTCTCTAGTGCACTAAAGTTCTCTGAGTGTATTGGAGAAGATCTCAGACAATGAAACAGCCTTGTTGATATTGTAATTTTTGTAACTGTTGAGTTTTGAAAATACCAAAAATGATATTATTTGGTGTTTTAGTGATCCAATTACATATCTAGGTCATAAGACAGCAACTTTATATACTTTGTATAAAAGTTAAAAGTACTCTAATGATGTAACATATTAAATTGTCTTTCTCATAACTTAAATGTGTCATTTAAATTCAGAACAAGTTTTACCTTATGGCATAGACATACGTCTTTGTCAAGGGACCTGAAGGGCACAACTCTACTATGCGCTCTGTCTGAAAATCTGTCACTGACCAAAAGTTTCTACCATAAATTTATTCTTTAAGGATATGTATATTTACCTATGCATACATAGATTTATTTAAAAGTATTGACTCATCCAGTTGTAGGGACCAGCAAGTCAGAGATTTGTAGGGTAGGCCCATAGGCTGAAACACATAGGCTGAAGTTGATATTGAAAGCTTAAGCCAAATTTCTTTTTTGTGGGGAAATCTCAAGTTTTGTTCTTAAGGATTATCAACTAATTAGATGAAGTCTATCCACATTATCAAGCATAACCTCCTTTACTTAAAATAAGCTGATTGCAGATGCTAAGTGTATTCATCAATGCCTTCATAACAACACCTAGATTAGTATAAAACTGAACAATTGGGTACTATAGCCTAGCAAAGTTGACACAAAAAAATTAAACATCACACTTTTTGATAACGTTTAAATAGGGAATACAACAGAAAATATTTTGTTGACTTTTTGTCATTGTAAATTTTAAATATATAAACAAATAAAATAGTTTTAATGTAGTCCTTCACATCAACAGGCTATAAAAAATAAAAATTACATAATCATATTAATAGGTGCAGCAAGCATTTGATAAGGTTCAACACTCATTCATAATAAAAACAAATCTCAGAGTAGTAGGAATAGAAGAAAACATTTTCAACTTGATAAAGAATATTAAGAAAAAACCTACAGCACACATTATACTTAAAGGTGAGAAATGGGAAGATTTCCCACCAAGATCAGAAACAAAGCAAGGATATTACGTATTGTCATTCTTCTTCAACATTGTACTAACAGTCTAGCCAATGCAATAAGACAAGGAAACAAAATGAAAAAAAAAATGAAAGCTTCCTTTGAAAGAAAAAAATAAAACTATCTTGGTTTGTAAAGGATATGCTCATGTATATAGGAAATCCCAAAGACTCAATGACAACAACCACAACAACAAAATTCTCCAAGAACTAATAAATGATTGCAGCAAGTTTGCAGGATACAAAGTTAATATGAAAAAGTAAATTGCTTTCTTATATATCAGCAATAAACAAGTAAAATTTGATATCAAAAGCAGAATGCAGTTTACATTAGCATTCCCCAAAATATAACATATAGGTATAAATCTAACAAAACATGTACATGATCTAGATGAGGAAACCTAGAAAACTCTCATAAAAGCAATCAAAGAAGAATGAAATAAATGTATACAATTATGACATGTCAGATAGATTAACATAAATAAATAAATTAGATATTTCATGTTCATGGAGAGAAAGACAGTGTTTTTAAGATGTCAGATCTTTCTAAGTTGGTCAATAGATTCAATGAAATTCCAATCAATGTCTCAGAAAGTTATTTTGTAAATATTGAGAAAGTGATTCTAAGGTTTATATGCAGAGGAAAAAGGCCCAGAATATGCCACACAATTGTTAAGGAAAACAAAATTGGAGGACTGGCACTATCATATTTCAAGATTTACTGTAAATCTACAGTAATTGAGACAGTGTGGTATGGAGAATGAACAGATAAGTAGATTGATAGAACAGAATAAAGAGCCCAGAAAGAGAGCCAAATAGATGTATTCAACTGATTTCTTACTAAGGAGCAATGGCAAGACAATGGAGCAAAGATTGTCTTTTAAACAGTGGCAAAACAACAATACATCTACATGCAAAAAAAAACAAAAATGACTCATACTTTATGCCCTTCAAAAAAATTAACTTAAAATGGATTATAGACGTAAATGTAGATGCAAAACTATAAAACTTCTCGAAGATTACCAGAGCAGAAAAATTAGATGAACTTTGGTAGGTTGATAACATTTTAGATACCATATAAAAGGCACAATCTATGATAGAAATAACTGATAGGTTGAATATTGTTAAAATGAAGAACTTCTGGCCAGGCATGGTGGCTAATGCCTGTAATCCCAGCACTTTGGGAGTCCAAGGCAGGTGGATCATTTGAGGTCAGGAGTTTGAGACCAGCCTGGCCAAAATGGTGAAACTCCATTTCTACTAAAAATACAAAAAGTAGCCTGGTTTGGTGGCACATATCTGTAATTCCAACTACTCAGGAGGCTGAGGCAGGAGAATTGCTTGAACCCAGAAGGTGGAGGTTGCAGTGAGCAGAGAGATCATGCCACTGCACCTCAGCCTGGACAATGGAGCAAAACTCTNAAAAAAAAAAGATGTCAAGAGGATGAAGATACTAGCCACACACAGAAAGAATGTATTTACAAAAGTCCCATATGCTAAAGGACTATTATTCAAAACATACAAAGAACTCTTAAAACTCAAATAACCCAATTAACTCAATTAAAAAAAAAAGAACACAAATAACCCGATTAAAAAAATAAGAACACAAATAACACAATTAAAAAAAAAAATTAGTCTAAGACCTTAGGAGACATCTCATTAAAGAAGATATATAAATACAAAATAACCATATGGAAAGATGGTCCAGACCATATGTCATTAGGGGAATGCAAATTAAAGTAACAATGAGATACTACTACAAACCTATCAGAATGGCCAAAATATAGAACTCTGACAACACCAAATGCTGACAAGGATATGGAGCAACAGCAACTCTCATTCACTTCTGGTGGAAATGCAGAGTGGTACAGCCACTTTGGAAGACAATTTGGCAGTTTTCTACAAAACTAAGTACCCTATTACTATAAGATCTAGCAATCCTCCTTGGTAACTATTCAAAAGAGTTGAAAACTTATGTCTGCACAAAACCTGCACACAGGTGTTTATAGCAGCTTTATTTATTGCCAAAATTAGAATCAACTAAGCTGTCCTTCTGTAGATGAATGGATAAACAAATTGTACATTCAGATGATAGAATATTATTCAGTATTAAATAGAAATAATCTATAAAGCCACTAAAAACACATAGGAAGCTGAAGTACATATTACTAAAGTGAAAGAATCTAATCTATAAAGGCTACATACTGTATGATTACAACTATGTAACATTTTGGAAAAGACAAAACTATAGAGACCAAAAAAAAAAAAAAAAAAAAGAAAAGAAAATTAGTGGTTGGCCAGGAGTTAGCTGAGATAAAGAGATAGCAGGTAGAGCTCAGAAGACTTTTAGGGCAATGAAAATGCTTTGTGTGATACTGTAATTATAGATATGTGTCACTATACGTTTGTCCAAAACCATAGAATGCGAAGCTCCAAGAGAGAACCTTAATGTAAACTATGGGTTTTGGGCTATAATGAGGTGTCAGTGTAGGTTCATCAATTGTTAACAAATGTATCATGCTCGTTGATAATGTACAGGGGCAGGGGATTTGGGGAAATAATCTGTACCTTCCTTTCAACTTTGCCGTGAACTTAACACTGCTCTAAAAAACAATTTTTTAAAACAACAATAACAACAAATATGAATAATATAGTGGGATGCCGTGTCCACTTAGTTTTAACAGTTATCAACTCATAGACAGTATTATTTCATCCATAATGCCAGTCCATCTTTCGCCTGCCCAATAATTAATTTTAATTTAAGTCCTAAACACCATGTTATTTCATGCATAAAATTAAATGTTTATGTTTAAAATCTTCTGACTCTCCTAAATAACATAACTAAAACACCATTTGACCTGCAATAATAAAACTGTTGATAATTTTTAGTTTCATAAAATGCCCCCAAACTGTGTATATTTGATAGAGGAAATGTATGAGAGATTATATGGAGACTGGAACATTGCTCAGAAAAGAAATGCTGGGATTTCATGAATCAATAGAAACACCTTAAAAATAAGGAGTAGAGTGATTAGTGTGGATAAAATGGAGGCTAGAAACAAAAAAGAAGTTGGCTGGAGAATTTCCTATACTTTATACTTTTTATTTCTGTATAGTTGGCTTGATTAGATATATGCTAAGATATTCAGGAAAACTTTGCGTAACACTTTCCACTTTTATTGTCCATTCTTAAAAAAAAAAAAGAAAAGGAAAGGTACTTCTTTTCTTCTCCAGAAGAGTCCATTACAAATGCAGAGACATTGCTTGTTTAGAGCACACTAGTTTTGAAACTCTGCGGAGGAAAACTCTATGGAGGATTTGTTCCCCTCTGAAAATGGGCCTAAACATAGACCTTGGCACATAACAGGCCAATAAATACTTGCTTTTAGAATCTCAAAAAAATAGTTGTAATACAGTGTAAGAAAATGTCAGTGCAGAGAGCTACTGTAGTGGAGTAGAAAGGAAGCTTTGATGTTATTCCATGACAGCGATTTGAAAGCCAGGGCTGGGAGGGAGGAGTGTAAGGGAAGGTTCCGGTTATCAGAAGCTCCTGGGCATCGTTATTAACAGACACCTGCTCTATCCACAAGTGAATTTATGGATCAGAATTTACAGGATAGAGGGGGACATTTGTGTTTTGTTAATACAATAAATAAATAAAGTTATTCAAGTAATATTTGTAAGCTCATTCTTAGGAAAGAAAAGTAAATGCTGGCCTACTTCAGATATTATGAAAATAGAAACTCTGTTGACAGCTTGTTTTGTCCCTCTTTTCCGGGTTCCATTATGCCATTAGTATCCAGTCACAATTATCTGAAGCCTTGGCGGTAAGGACTTTACATCCACTTTTTTTTTTTTTTTTTTTTAATGTCTTTCCTGGCTAGTTCCTCAAAAGCACATATTTGTTACCTGGTGTGTAGGGGTACACTGAAGAAACCACTTGGTGTTATCCTAGTTATTGAGGGAGATGGTTGTCATGTTTGTTTTTCATTTGATGAAACAAATCTTTAGTGCTACTATGAAATTCTTGGAATAGTCAAATTGTTAGACTATGTTAATCTGGTAAGTAGTAACAAAGGCACATTTATAAAATTATATCTTACTGTAGCTCTGTACATCAGAATAACTGAAGCCTATTATATTCCTTGAAAATGGAATGATTTGACTATTTCTGAGAAACAGTTTCATCTCCACCTTTTATTATTGGAATTATATAAGCGCAGGCCTGGGAAGGGTCAAGTTTTAAAATGTTTTAAAGAGAATTTTTCTCCTTTGATAACAGAGATCTAAATATGTGTTTTTGGTTTTGTCCATTGTGTAATTATATCTTCCCTTTATCCACAAATGTATAGAAAGGCGATCCTTTTGAAAACCAAAAACATCACCACCAATTAAAAAAAAATAGAGTTTTGTTGTCTAGCAGGGAAATAATTCCTGGCTAGATTTCACATAAAACTCTTTTCATCCTAAATCACAGACACAGATTATATGGCTCTGACCACTGTGCAGATCAGAAACGAGCAGGATAACTGAGACATAAAAATCAGATGATGCCAGTTATTACTGAAGCCCATAAAACAGAACTCCTTAGAAGTAGTTAGAATAGAGGAATGAGATTAACATGATATTTAAGGAGTAGTTATTGTGTGCTATGACTTACAAGTATTGCACAAATTCTATAATATTTTGAGAGGCTGGGTACCAGTGGCTGAAAGTGAGAAAGGAGAGACTGGTTGAAAGCTTCTCCTGCAGCCCAGTAGGAAGAACTGCATAAGTGGCCCAGGTTTACACAAGCATCAGGTGCCACAGGAAAAGGAGATCTCATCTTCCAGGATCAAAGTTATAGTAACATTAAAAAAAAAAAGAAAAGGTAAACATGCAAAATTGGTAAAGCAAAGAACCAATGTAAGAAACAAATTGCCTATAATCTCAGCACTTTGAGAGGCAGAGGCAGGCAGATCACCTGAGGTCAGGAGTTTGAGACCAACCTGGCCAACAAGAAAAAAACTCGTCTCTACTAAAAATACAAAAAAAATTAGCTGGTGGTACATGCCTGTAATCCCAGCTACTTGGGAGGCTGAAGCAGGAGAATCTCTTGAACCCAGGAGGCAGAGGTTGCAGTGAGTGCAGATTGTGCCATTGCACTCCAGCCTGGGCAGCAGAGGGAGACTCCATCTTAAAAAAAAAGGAGGCGGGGGAAGAAAAGAAAGAAACAAATTAAACAGAAACAAAGACATAAATTTTTGTAATTTTGACCACATCCTAAATAATAATGAGGTTTGAGAGATCAGGTCATCATCAATAGAGAGAGATTCTACAAGAGAAACAGAGAAACAGTAGAACATCATAGTGAGAATAAGAAGAATTAGATAGTACTGAACACTTGGAATGTTCTAAGATCTTATTAAGAAATGTAAAAAATTTCATCCATACTACAAATAAGACAACTGAAGAACATAAGTAAAAAGAAGATCAAATCTAGGAATAAATCTTAATTTCTACAGACCATGGAAAAAATACTTAAAATAAATAATATATATTCATTAGTATTGACAGTGGTCTGAAAATTACTCGTGAGAGGCTGGAATGAAATATTCTTTTGGGCAAGGGCCACACCAGCTTCATTAACCACTCCAGGTCTTCTGGAACATTTTAGGTTTCCAATAATGTCTGTCAAATGAGAGAATTCTGTAATGATTTGTAGAAAGAATACTAGACTGAGAGTCAGAAAACCTGGGTTACAGTCTTCCCTCTTTGGCTTCTCACTTGTGAGCAAATCACTTAATCACCCTGAAACTAGATTTTATTTACTGTAAAAGGGAAAATCAGGCTTCATGTATCTTTTGAAATAAATTCCTTACAGATGCAGTTAAAATGGAATTTACATTTTCATACTGCAAATACAATATGAATGCACATGGTGATATGATTTCACAGTGACTTGAAAGTGGGGTTATTCCCATTCTTGGCAGTCCCTTTGTATACTTCTCCACGCCACTGTACAAAGTTCTGATTCATGTAGGGCACTCCTTTCCCTATAGCTATTGTGATCATCCAGAACTGACAACAAATTACGTCATCCTCTAGCTAAGATATCCTGTGCCGAATTTTAATGAAAGAACAAAAATTGCTTTATGACAAAAGCTTTCATTTGCAAACTCTCCCTTCTGATAAATTCTGAAAGTTTAACACCTGCTTTGCCTTCAGGGCATGGTAAAAGTAAACTTAGATAATTGGTTTTGCTAGTATCAAGCTTATATCAGGATGTGGCAATTCATGTTGTTACTAATAACACATTGATGTATATTAAATAGATATGATTATCACGTAAATGACCATGGGGGGATGTGTTCAATAAATAAGTATTCACTGAATATTTTCTAAATTCCTATGGAAACCTAGAAAGAGAAATTGTGCTTTCAGCTAGTGGTATCTCAGAGTTTTGTAGAGAAATGCAATGGTTAGATATTTAAAAATTCAAACTAGTAAAATGAGTATCAGAATAATTGAGTGTTTTACTAATAAACAAAATAAATTTTCCCTGAAATTACTTGAGAAAGGGTTAACAAGAATAGAGCTTAATTTATATCTGATATTTTATAGTAGCCAAAATTTTATTTGAATTGCCATGATTATAGAATTTAAGAAATGATGTTACTAGTCTACAAAACACTGCTTGGGAAAATACTTCAAAAATTATGAGTAGATCCCAATTAGTCCATTGGCAAATAGACAATACATGTGTCCAAATATGCTTATAAAATCAAACTGTGACTCTACAACACATATGTTTGCCATTCCACAATCTAACACAGTTTGAGACTTGGTCATATTTCTCCTCATATAAACTACTTTTTCCACCTGATGACACTCAAGGAAGTTGTATTTTGACCCTTTCTATCTAATTCTACTGAACTATATCGTTAGTTATCCTAGGCAGTGTGTTGATTAATTTTGTGTCAACTTGGCTGGGTTATGGTGCCCAGATATTTGGTCCGCTATTATTTTGGATGAATCTGTGAAGGTGTACTTATGGATGAAATTAACATTTAAATTGATGAACACGATTTGAGCCAACTGCCCTCACTAACGTGGGTGGGGTTCATCCAATCAGTTGAAAGCCCAAATAGAACAAATACTGATCTCCCATGAGCAAGAGGAAATTCTGCCAACACACTGCTTTCAGACTTGAATTGTAGCTCTGTCTTGAGTGTCCTGTTGGCCCATCTTCCTATCAAATTTTGGATTCACCAACCCTCGACAAATCACATTAACCAAGGCTTTTTTTTTTTTTTTTTTGAGATGGAGTTCTGCTCTGTCATCCAGGTGAGAGTGCAATGGTACAATCTTGGCTCACTGCAACCTCCACCACCCAGGTTCAAGAGATTCTCCTGCCTCAGCCTCCTGAGTAGCTGGGATTACAAGCACGTGCCATAACATCAGCTGGTTTTTGTATTTTTAGTGAAGATGGGGTTTCACCATGTTGGCCAGCCTGGTCTTGAACTTCTGACTTCCAGTAATTCACCTGTCTCGGCCTCCCAAAATGCTGGGATTACAGGTGTGAGACACACACACACACACACACACACACACACACACACACACATCCTAATGGTCTTTTATATGGTTTTGCTGTGTCCTCACCCAAATCTCATCTTGAATTGTAGCCCCCACAATTCCCACATGTCATGAGAGGGGGCCAATGGGAGGTAAATGAATCATGGGGGTGGGCATTTTGTGTACTGTTCTCCTGGTAGTAAATAAGTCTCATGAGATCTCATGGTTTTATAAAGAGGAGTTCCCCTGCACAAGCTCTCTCTTGCTTGCTGCCATGAAAGACGTCCCTTGCTCTTCCACTATGATTGTGAGGCCTCCACAGCCATGTGGAACTGTGAGTAGGTTAAATCTCTTTCCTTAATTACTCAGTCTTGGGCATGTTTTTATTAGCAGCATGAGAACAAACTAATGAAGTCTTGTTTCTCCGAATAAACTTAAATGAAAATCTTAGAGATG
Organism: Cebus imitator; assembly: GCF_001604975.1. Taxonomy (NCBI): domain Eukaryota; kingdom Metazoa; phylum Chordata; class Mammalia; order Primates; family Cebidae; genus Cebus; species Cebus imitator. The sequence goes on along the minus strand of NW_016107486.1, from coordinate 3,110,490 downwards.
CTTTTGTCTCTTTTCTGATCTCTTGATCTAGTCCATTTCTGAATGAGCTCAACCAGGATAATCTTAAGGAGAATGTGTAAGCAATAGATCTGCATCCTAGATTCCTCAAAACCAGGCTCATATCTAGTGAGCAAGCTTCCACATTTCTTCAGTCCATGATCCTTTCCAGATTTCTGCCATATGAGAAGAGTGAAAGAGATGACGTAGATATGTGAATACATGATTTAATATCTGCATTGACTTGACTGCAGTAGGAGGGGAAAACAATAGGCCAATAGAAACTAGAAGTTATTTTGTATTGAAATGGCACTCATCCCCAATATAACATCATTTTCTGAAACACGATTTCTACCAAACACTTCTCTGGACCATTCTCTAAGGTCCAACCAGCTGGACCACACAAGTAGCTATGCCTCTTACTGCAATTTAGTTCCTTTAAATATGGTTGAAGTTTCCTTAACTGATTTTTTTTCTTTCTTGACTCTTCCCTTATTATGTCATTGCCCATTCCCCCATTACCTGTAAGGCCAGACTTCCATGTCAGAGCAGGAGGGTGTAATGAATATTTGACTCTGGTTAATTTCCTACTATATTCTTGGTTGCCCATATTTTTGTGATTTAAATAATTAAAACTTTTTTCATAATTCTGCCCATATTCTTTACTTGTTTTCTTTCTCTTCTACTTTGGCTGAACTGTTCAGCTACTGACAAGTAGTTTAACATCTTATATTTCTACTAGATAACTTTGACGCTTTTTATTCCTTTTCTATAGTATAATAGTCTGCATTATGATTAATGGTTTCCCAGTCAATATATATATATATATATATATATATATATATATTTAATCACAGTCTCTCTAAAAGACTGGTTTTATTACAAATTATAATCATTCATTCATCCTTTTCTACCTTTCTGACTCTCTTAGCTAACAAGAAATTACTTCTGTGATATCTGAGTAGAGCAGCTGATTATTTTCATCTCATAAAGACCTCAGGATTAAAAGAAAACCATAATTCTATGTACAATTTCATTAATATTTTCTTCACATAAGATTAACATTTTAAGGAACATTTACATTTGTCTTTAGCTGTTAGGTGAAGTATCTGCGTATTTTGTGCCTGGAACAAGACAAGTCCACTGGATGTGACAAGGCAGGCAGCCTGTAAAAGTGAGCTTGTGTATGTAGTCTTATTCATAGAAATAGTTTCCTTTCCTCCCTCCCCCTGGCCTGCCCTTCCTTCCTTCTTTCCTTCCTTCCTTCCTTCCTTCCTTCCTTCCTTCCTTCCTTCCTCCCTTCCTTCTTCCTTCCTCCTCTTCCTACCTTCCTTAAAATGGAATTTACATAAAAGGATTTTCATACTGGAAATACAATATAAATGCATGTGGTGATATGACTTCACAGTGACTTGAAGGTGGGGTTATTCCTGTTCTTGGTAGACCCTGTGTATGCTTCTCCAGGGCACTGTACAAAGCCCTGACTTCTTTCCTTCCTTCCTTCCTTTGTTGCTTTGTTTTGTTTCCTCTGACTCCATTCATTATTCCCTGTTCTATTTCATTCTGTTTCTGGACTTAACCTGGTTTCTGACATTTTGGATCTCTCTCTCTCACTCTCTCTCTCTTTCTCTCTCTCTCTCTCTCTATCTCCCCCTTCCTTCTTCCCACCCCCGCCCCACATTCTTTCTCAAATACTTCTTTCTGGGTAAAATAGCACCTGAGAATGGTTGCTGGGAAAAAAAAAAAACGACTTCTTTGGTTTTTAACCTTTAATACTCTCTTAGGTTAGACTTATAACTTTTGCAATGACACTTCTTTTTCCAGATAACCACTGTAGATAACCCCAGGTGACTTCTTCTTGCATTCATATAGTGGGGCAATTCCCAATCAATTCTACTGCAGTTTCTAGAGAGGAAATTCAAACAATGGGTAGCATATTTTACTAACCTCATTTTAGAGATGAGAAAATTGAGACAGAAAAAAAAAACTTACATAATTTCCTTGAGGCTGAATAACATACTAGAAACAGATAGCTATAAGGCTTAGCTCTTTCTGATTAACATCATTATTCCATATTTAGTTGCAACTTCTCCAGGAATAGAAATTCAGAAAATAGATTTTACTTCTACAGTGATTAGATTCAAAAGCAAAGAAAGAAATGCTTATTTCACTTGAAGTAGAAATTTATTCACGGAGCTAGATCCAGACGTGGTAAGCACATTACAGATGTGATATAGCCCTTTCTAGAAATGGTAGGTGAGAAACATAGAGGAGTTTTCACTGGTCCACTATAAATTATTCATTCATTAAATCTTTTGTAGGCACCATCTGTTACAGACCCTGAGATAGATGTTAGAGATACAAGTGTGAGCATGTCAGCATCCATGATTTAAATGGCTTTATAGACTATAGGGTAAAAGTAAAAAAAGAAAATAAAATATTTCTGAATTCATTCTTGAGATAATATACACAATGGCAGTGATTTACATGTAAATGGACAGGTTGATTTTTTTTCCCCATAAGTTTATAAATGACTTAAAAGATGATGTGTTGTTAATCATGTAGTCCTCATGGTGGTAATTTTGCCCCAAAAGGGAGGGAATTGGTTATGGGGGAGGAAAACAATTCCTGGGTATTACAATGACTTGTGTCCCCCACAAAGAGCAACAGTACCTAAGAAGATATGCAATATATCTGTGGAATTAGAATTTCATTTGGAAGTGGAGGTGATTAAGAAAAATATGTTTTAAAAGTCTCTTTAGGAGGGAAATATGAACAAATGTTGAAAAACACTAGTTAACATCTTTTGGTGTTTGAGTCATTACCAGTATCTTCACTGGTTTATTGGAACTATACTAAATTATTACAAGTAGCATGGAATATATTTATGATTCCTCTGATTAGAAATAAATTGCAGTTTAATATCATAAAAATAAATCATCTAAATTATCCCAAGTATTTTCTTTGGGAGGAAGGACTCCTATTCTAACATTTATTTTTTAGATCTGGTAATGATTTTATTTTATTCTGTGTACAACTGTGACTTATAGTCATTACCCTCTGTTTTTATGTAACTGGCTGTATCTGGAAGACTAGAAGATAAGAATTTGGGGCAGAAAATCTTAAGCATTAAAAAACTTTCCATTTATAAAATAAAATACAGTTTACAAAGGTCCTCATTATATAATACTGCCATCAGAGGCAGAAGCTTAATTTCGGTGGCCCTTTACTTGGGTAATTTTTCATTCACGGTTTTGTGTTCTATTTATTAGAGAAGACTCCCTAATTTGCACATAATTCAGTTCCCTGCAAAACCTGGATTAATTCCACCCTGATGGCAGTAGTGACTGACTCTCAGTCCACTAGGGTTTCATGGCTCAGTCTTGGTGAAATTCCAGCCTACTTGATACAAGTGCCAAATCGATCTTTTCTCTTGCCTTTCCCTCAAAAATTCATCCTACACATTCCTACCAGCTAAACTTCCTAATGTCTTTTTCTGCTTCTATAACTTTATTTCTCAGGCATGTTCAGTTCTTTCCCTGGTCCATAAAATTAAGTTCTTACTCTGACTTTCAGTGCCACCTACAAAATGGCTGTCATCTCCATGTGTTCCTCTTCCTGCTAATCCACTTTGTATAACCTACTGTATTAATCAGGGTCCTCTACAGCAACGGAACTAATAGGATAGATGTATATATGAAGGAAAACTTATTAAGGAGTATTAAATCACACAATCACAAGGTGAAGTCCCACAATAGGTGTCTGCCAGCTGAGGAGAAGGGAAGCCAGTCCGAGTTTCAAAATCTTAAAAGTAGGGAAGCCAACAGTGCAGCCTTCAGTCTGGGGCCTGCAGCCCCAAAGCCCCTGGCAAACCACTGGTTTAAATCTAAGAGATCAAAAGCTGAAGAAGTTGGAATCTGATGTTCAAGGTCAGGAAGCATCCAGCACAGGAGAAAGATGAAGACTGAAAGAGTCAGCAAGACAAGTCCTTCCATGTTCTTCTGCTTGTTTATTCTAGTCACACTGGCAGCTGATTACATGATGTCCACCCAGATTGAGGGCGAGAGTCTGCCCCTCCCAGTCCACTGACTCAATTGTTAATCTCCTTTGGCAACACCCTCACAGACACACTCAGGAACAATACTTCGAATCCTTGAATCCAATCAAGTTGACATAATATTAACCATCACACCTATTAATTGAGTTAGGCTTTCTCCCCAGTATGGTATGTATATCCATGAAGTGTTTCTTTTTAAATTTATTTTCTTATTTTCTTGAAATGCTTGCTAGGGTAGCTCTAAATAGAACTGAAGCCATATTCTAAGCTTCCCAACAAGGACAGGGGCTGATGAAAGCACATGGAGTTCCAGCTGGCCCAAGATTCAGCACTGTTAACCTGCTCCAAAGTAACTCTGGGGCTGTCTGCACTGCCTTTGCCCATGACTACTTCATTTTTCTCTTGGTTGGCATGCTCATCTCAGATTTTTTAATTCTAGTTATGGGACAAGGAGTTAAGCACCAGCTCTCTAATATAGCCTGCATTCGTGTTATGAACAGATGATCATAAGATGCAAATAATTTCAAGAGATTGACACAGATTTTTCTCAATCAAGAATTCAAGTTTGAGTACAAAAGATATTTATCTGATTTAGCTATATGGATTATTATTCTGTTTTGTAAAGAGATTACAATTGGGAAAAGACAATGAATTTTAACTGGAGACAAATATTTCCTGTGGATGTATATATTTGGTTAAATGTAAAACTTAAGGCATTGTATTGTATATTTCTTACGTGGTGTTTGGAGTTCCCAAGGACTGCAATATATCAATTTTATTCAGGCTCTCTTTGCCTTCCTTTAGGTTACCCAGGGATCACAAAGCATAACAAATACTAAAAAACAAGCACTTCTAACAGCAACAATGGTCTCCATCTTTCCAAATCTACCTGTAAAAAATTCTTCCAACAGGCTTGTGCTCAGCTTAACACCTTTGACTTGTAGGATTTCCTTAGTCCCCACTTAACATGCTACCTTTTGCTACTTTGGTTTTCCCTTTAAATTTAATATTTCTAAAATATTACCCATAAAATTAGCTTTCATATTCTTTGAAGGCAGTACTCTCAAACCAGCATTTTGTTCAACAGTGTATACTCTGAAGATCTTCTAGGTACAGGTTAAATGTGTAAACAGGTATTTGTAATCTTTCACTTTAAAATATGCTTCTGTTAAGACTTTTCCCCAAAAGTTTCTGCTCATCTCTTTTTTTATTTTATCAATTTTAGAGTGTTTCAATGAATTCTTTACTTCCCAAGTCTTCACATTTTTCAGGGAATTCGATGTATTTTTTATCCTCCAGGTCATAGGCAGTTACCTCCTTTGATCATCTTCCATTTGTCAGTGTCCATGATGCCATAACTTCCTTGATGTATTTTTAATGACTGAGTTGCATACACACACACACACACACACACACTCTCTCTCTCTTATAGCTACACATATATTTATGAGTGTTTGTATATATTAGGAAGAAGTCTAAGTACTTTGTACTTGGAATTGGTTTGGTTTGGTTTCTTGTTTTGTGTATTACTAAAACTTGGTATTGCTGTTTTCTATGTAACTAGTTCTTCCTCTCCAGGCATTGTATTGTATCTCCAGATTGTTCAGTTGCTCCTTTTGTTACCTAAATCTCAATGTTTTTTCCCACTTTATTTGTCTACCAATATTTCTAAGCTATTTTGTCTCCCTGTTGTGACTTCACAGTCAACAGTGGTGTCAGAAAGACAGTTTCCAATCTGTTATCATCTGTGAATATCATTAGTGTGGTGTTACTTATATCCTCTTTTAGCTCACTAATGAAGATGCTGAGAGATTGCACCATGCATCAGTTGTCTAGAGACAACACAGAGTAAGTTGTCATTTTCCTTTGTCTTTCATTTTTAGTCCTATATCATGGCTTATTTACAAGCTTATATTTAAACTTGAGAAGCCATCATCCTTGGAGTGTGCATAATTGCATTAATGCATCATTTGTAAATTTCATTAAAAAATAGTCATGATAATTCCCTGAGGGCAGAGATTTAGATAACCTTGACTTGAATCCTCAATTTTATGGATCATGGAAAATCTCAATATTTATTACTCACAGAACTTTGCTGAAAAATTAAAAGACTATGGAGAAATAGTAGCAAGTTGAAAGTTGCTTAAATATAGGCACATTCCATAAATTTTATATCTTAAAATTATACCTCCACCCTGCCCTCTGCCAACTACCATTAAGACAACTGAAATTAAAAATCTAAGTTAAAACTGTGTGGTCTCAGCCATGAAAATTCATCTCAAGTCAATTCTACCAGCCTCCTCTTCTCATCAGATGACCCTCTTGGAGTCAAAACCCCATCAACACTGTCACAACATAAGGCCTATTCCTTCCTATGGTATTGAGATTTCCTTTTCTTTCTAGCTCATTTTGTTTAATCCTTTCTATTTGAAACAGCAATATGCTAACTTCTTTTGTGACAAGGATGCCTGAGATTTGTCTTAATTAGATGTGATAAGACACACAGACACAGAAGCCACTGTCATGAAGGAAGAAGGTTCCATACACATAGATCCCTAGAAACAGGCACAGCACATCATGCAAGGTCACATGGGGAAATACCAGAGTTGGTCAAGAGGCGAAGCAAGTGAGGGTAAAGAGGGCTAGAGCCTTTATTGTGCTTTCTATGGGAAGGAAGAGGCAAGGTAAGGTAAGCAGATTTAGGATTGGTTAGTTTAAATAATTTCAGTGGGCTTTGGGACACAGGAACAGTTCCTAGTGGTCTGATATCTGGTCTGGGAATTAATGATTAAGGCAGGTGGAGAGTGGGCCAGAGTATAAGCATACTGTGAGTCTGATAAAGGAAGTGGTTGGGGATACAGGCTCTGAATTGATTGGTTTGTCTATGAAAAGTGCACTTGTAAGCAAGTCTTTTGCTATACCTAGCATTTAACTAACCCTAGAAGGGGCAGTCTTTGCAGGGTCAGAAAGGCCCCAGGATATCAAAGCATTAAATACAAAAACTAGAAAATGTGGTTATTACATCTTTTCTTGTCCAGTGTGCTCAATCTGGTCATACCTTCCATTAAGAACATTTAAAAATTGATTTTTTTCAAACCAATACATATCTATTGTTTTGTGAAGTAATGCATGCCAATTTTGCTGTACATGATGATTAGTAGTCTTTTGTGGGTTTATATTTCATTTTAGTAAACATCTGTAACCTCTGTAAATGCTCTATATCTCCTGCTTACCACCTCATTTCAAGGTTGCAATGTAGCAAGTTTATATACATATAGCATATGCACATTAGATATACACAGAAGCAATTGTTAGTCAGTAGGCACTGAAAGTCATGTAATCTGCTTTGTAATTTTAAAGAAGCCTCAGCTCATTGTCCTTTTTAGTACTTTAATAATACATCTTATAAAAAGTTTACCATAGGAAAATTAACAAAGTCCTAAAGGTAAGTTATACTGACAATATAGAGGATTTCAGAACAAAAGAATCAACTGAGTTAATGGCCAGACACAGAACTGTTTCTGAATCCACTCTCAAGTGCCTCTCTGATATTGGAGTTTCTGTTTCCTGGTGGCCGGTTTACTCAAGAACAATCAAATTTTCTCTGCAATATTAGTTTTAACTATTCCTCATATCTTGAATGCCAATATCTCATCAAGAAAAAAACATTTCCAACATCAACAGCACTAGTTAATAAACCATGCATTGCTGATCTAAGAAAAACATAGCTACATATCCAAGGTATGCCTCTGGAGTATGGAGGCAACTAGTAACCCCTGAAATAGGTATTCTCAATTATGTGCACTCACCATTCCTAAGTTGTAGATTGGAACTAACAAATACTCACACATATTGTATTATTCTCAGTGCTTTGAAGGAATTACAGACTGCAAAACAACTTCCCCAGTGAAATTCTAGCATCAGCCCCTAATTCTTTTACTGTCTTGGTGTGTTCTTTCATGGGATTACAATTTCTGTGCCCAATATGGGTAAATCTTAAATAAAAGGAGGATGGGGATTTCAATGGGTCTAGAAGTGATAGGTGGAAGAGTCTTTGTGGAGTAAAAAGAAATGAAATGTATTAAATAAAAATAAGACTTGTCAAGTAAACAATATGGGGAGAAGTACAAATTGAAATAGGAATTAGGGTGCAGAGTAACAGATTAAAATGAAATCTGAGTTAAATAAAATTTATTTATATTTATAGTTTTCTTTGATAGCAATTAGTGAGTGAATTGAAAGCACAGTTTGTGTACTCCCCAGATCTTTTGCTTACTGTTTTGGGACATTTCTATGAATATCAATTTCCTTATCTATCAAAGAGATATAATAATCCATTTATCATGGTGTTATTGGCAGGATAAGAAATATCAGACATGCTGAGGTCAGGAGTTTGAGACCAGCCTGGCCAAGATGGTGAAACCCTGTCTCTATTGAAAATACAAAAATTAACTGGGTGTGGTGGTGGGTACCTGTAATCCCAGCTGCTCGGAAGGCTGAGGCAGGAGAATTGCTTGAACCCAAGAGGCAGAGGTTGCAGTGAGCCAAGATCCCACCATTGCACTCCAACCTGGGTGACAGAGTGAGACTCCATCTCAAAAAAAAAAAAAAAAAAATCAGGTATGGAACCTAGGAATCTGTGACTTTCATATGTTTCCCAGGTCACTTTGGTGTATGCTAAAATTTGAGGGCCCTGAGATGAAGGGAAAAAAAATGCAATTTTATTTGCAGACCAGGCTTCATAGAAAATCTGAGGTATTGAATAGCTGCAAATGGTCCAGCTTTTCCTACCCCAAGGCTATGTTATTGGAAGGAATCATGCTGTTAGAATATTGCCTTAAAAAACTTACTAAAAAAAATGTTACTACTACCCAGGAATTCTCTGGGAACACATGTCTATATTCTGGTAGGCCTCCCACAGGAGAAACACTGACATTTTCTGATAAGTAAAGAAAGATTGGGAAAGAACTTCTAGCCTGTACTCCTCTGTCAGCCAACATTCTTCCTGCCAATTCCTGAATACATTATTTTTGCATTAATTCACACTAAAACTTCAGTTGTCTTCTCACTAGAGAAAAATAAAACTTAAAAAGACACAGCAGGTGTATTATGTTATTTTTCTTTAATTTATTATGTTTAATAAATAACTTGACATTTTGTTGCCATATTATTATTTTAATTTATATAAACCAGGATAGTTACTAAGTAAAAAGGATCTTAGTAAGGTTAAGAAAATGTGTTCACGTATATATAGATGTTTTACTATATACATATGTAGACAGATGATAGAAATACATACTACATATACATATACAACTCTCTATATGTATATGTATACATAAACTCATATGTACGGCAAACATCGTATATAAACACATACATATATATGCCTGCACAGCATGGAATTATTTTACTTTACTTGTGGTGAAGTGTCAAGAAACTAAATATTCTACTACCTATTAACAGATTAACTAGTTCTATCTAGATTTTAAACTAAATGCTACACTGTGTCTAGGCTCCTTTAATTTTTCAAATGATCATCTTGCTGACACTTAGACTTCCAAAGGTGAATGAACTTTGTGAAAATATTAGTGAGTTCCATCCAGAGCCTCCTTCAGACTGTGAGTACCAATAAGAGAGACAAACCAGAAGTCTTAGACTTACCTGTTAGTTCTCTCAATTCTCAAAAATAATATTTTTAAATTCAGTACTTATAAAGTAATACTAGTACCTTTTCTGCTTAGAGTTTTTTAAAGAAAAAAAAGTCAGTTCAGATAATTTCTATAAATGAACTCTGTAAAAAGAAAAAATATTGTTTAAATGTTTATTACTAATTATACCATTTTTTACATTCTACCATTATACATATCTTTAGAAATTTATTTTCAGTCTGATTACTCCTCAACCACCTCTTATAATGTAGGCTTCTCATGTCTCAATAGATGTGTATTCCACAAATGCTGGCATAGTTGAACTGAGCCAAAAAGAAAGAGAAAACTGTATCTTTAAAACCAAAGTATGTTTTATACTCATACTGGAAACAATTATCTGGCATTGGACTAAAATATTCTTAATCCCTATATGATAGGGAATAAGTATGGCTGACTTTACGTCATCTAGTAATTTTATACTGAATTAGCAGATACTCTATTCAACAGTGTAAAAGTCACTACAGATATTGATTCAAGTTTCTAATGAATAGAACAAATGGAAGCTCTAAATTACTTTTCTTTGAAACTTCTCTAAGCTACCTAATAACTAAATGACAGGTTTCTGGAGTAAGAAGCTTATGACTGCTTGTAATTTTAGTTAAGTTCTTCAATTTCCATGATACTATGCATTTTAATAAAAATAAATACTTCAGATGTCTTTTTCTATAAGATTCTCAATATGTGTATTTGAAGACTTCTTAATTATTTCCCCAATTTTTAAAGAATTTTTATTCTTATGTTTGCATTGAATAGTTAGAAATCTAATCTAATAGCTGATGGCATTTACAACAGCGTAACACTGACTGTGGTACTTAGAAGCTTGGATTCACAAAATCACACCCACACAAGGCAAACATTTTTTCCTCTCATTATGTTTATTACAGCCAGGTGATTAGTGATTCACTGAGTTAAGCTTTCCCCATATAAACTTGAAAGAGAAAACTGAAAAAAATTATGTGAATGTAGTTTAAAAATTAAAGGTATACATTAAATATGAAAATAAATGAGTATGAATGTTAACATTAAATTAGTAAAATACATAATAGGGTTTCTGGTGCTGAAGAGACCATGATGAATAAGATAAATACTTCTTGCTGTCATAGAGGCTAACTTCTAAAATGGAGGGTGACAAACGAAATAAATAAATAAATTTAACAATATTTTGTAGGATTGTGAAAAAGATTACAAAGCAAACCGTCAATGTGATATGATAGGTGTATTGGAAATTGGGCGTCATTGGGTGGCACTTGACATATTCAGTAGAGGAAGGTGTTTTTGAGGAGACGATTTGGAGCTAAGAGCAAAGGATGAAAAAGGGTCAGCCATGTGAAGAACTGGGGAACAGCTTTCAAAGTAGAGGGAATATTATGTGCAAAGACCTTGAGGTGGGCAAGAGTTTAGGTTTTTGATGACCAGAAATAAAATGAGTTTGCCTAGAGTTGATTGAACCTGGAGAGAATCATACAAGACTCATTAGGAGAGGTGGGCATGGACTACGTGGCAAATCATGTCAATAAAAGGAAAACCAAACTCCTAAGTATACATTTAGTGTTTCTTCTCACAACTGACATTACTTGTAAAATTATATTTCTCATTTTGCATTAAGTCGAATTCTTTATCTTGTTTTAGCAAATATTTGTTGTGCACTTACTATGTGCTAGACACTGTTCTGTATTCCAGGAATGGAATAATAAATTAGAGAGACAGCTGTCTGCCCTCTTGAAACTTGCCTTTAATTCTCTTTCTTTGTTTATGGTGTTTTGAGTGCCAAAAGATGGCAGCAGTAGCTTCTAGGTTTCCCATTGCAGCTCTGTCCTATTCCTGGTTCTAATTTTGCTAACAAAAGCCTTATGTAGATTTCACTAATCCTAGAAATTAACATCTTCTATACCCTTACAGGGAAAAAAAAAAAAAGCTTTCCTCTAGCGAAGTCAAATTTTGATCTTATAAGAACATAATTTCTTACTCTTTAAGAGATGACAGAAAATGATAGAATATGAAGCTATTAATTGAGCCGACATCTGAAATGGGATTACTTATGATAGCTATCCCCCAATGTGGAATTCCATTATTTCTGGAGGGGAAGCCATTCATTAATTTCTTGATGTTACTTAATATGAATGTTTATATGATGCATAATAAGACTGATTCAGACTTCTTAAATAATCCAGCATTTTCTACCTTCTAAATAATTTGGAAAAAAAAAAGTCAGAAATAGTTGTAAAATACAAATGCGGTAGTTTATAACTTTTGAACTCTTTCTATAGACACCTCTCACTGAATTTAAATATCAAAAGTCTCAAATTGAGCTAATGTTGACAATATTTCAAATCGTAAAATCAGTTTAAGGAACAGGTGTGTTATGAAAATTCGAAAGGGATATAGACTGAGAAGTAATTTTTTCAGCTTCCGTTTATTTTTGATTGACATATAATAAATTTACATATTTATGAATTGATAACTATAGTTATCAATAGTATATAGTATATCTAGAGGAGTATTTTGAGTGTTCTCACCATGAAGAAATAATAAATGTTTGCGGTGATGAACATGCTAATATACTAATTTGATTATACATTGCGTACATGTATGAAGACACGATTTCCAAGAGCTCACAGAACTAAAACTCTGTGGGAATGCAAGAAAAGTGACTTGAGAAATGATAATTACCAGAGTACGGTTGACAATTTAAATAACTACAAATAAATAAGTACAAAAATGAAATTATAATGGGCTTCATGGGTAAAACAATAAAGCGCTATGACCTTTATGTGGGAAAGGTAAAACTTTACTGAGAGGTTTTCTCTAAAGTACATCACTTTAACTGCCCTAAAAGAGTTTAAGCAAGGTCTGTTATTTTGTTTATAGTCTTAGGTGTAAAGTGAAATAACTTTGATTTAGAGAGTCTGTACTGGCAGGATTTTCATATATATGAAGCTTAAATCTGGAAAAGTCAAATATGATGCACTAAATGACTCCAAGGGTAATTTATAGGAGGAATTTCTCAAATAACTTTAAGTATGATTTATAAGTATCATATATTATTTCATAATAGTTTTCATTTTATTTCTGTTTCTTCATTCCCTTTCGTTATAAAGAGGCATATGAGTTCATAGTGGCTCAAGGGTTTTATAGATGATTTGACAACAACTGTTCAATACCAGGAAAATAAACAGAAGTTGAAATCGTACTTGTATTCATAATTAAAGGCATACTTCAGCAAGCTGGCTTAAAAATACATCATACACTTTCTTTAAATCAGACTTTCTGAATCAATGACTGCTATGTCTTCATGAAGCTTTAAACCCCATTTGTGTTAGGGGTTCCACCTATGTTCTTTCTTAGCACCCTGAGTATTTCTTCTATTTATGTATTTGTCATACTGAGTTATGGCATAATAGCTAAGGCAACTAATTTTTGAGATCTTATTATGTTCCAGTGCTGGGCTAAATAAAATACTATACTGTATCATATTATTAAATCCCTAAGACAAACAAACATGTGGGTTAAATTTTATTATCTCCATTTTATATCAGATGAAACCTTCTCTGAGAAATTAAGAATCTTGTGGAAGATCACATGGCTAGGAAATTCTGAAAATTGGATAAAACTTGGAATTAAATCCCATGTCTGATTGGTTTTACTTTAAAGCCTCCTACTTTTATTTATTTGCCTGCCTTTCTATTATATTGCAAATTTTTATGAGGTCAAAGGGCTTAGACTTTCATCACAGGAATTTCAGTCACTGTCCCTGAAACATGAAAAAAAGAAAAAAGTATAAAAAAAAAAAAAAAAAAAAAAAAAAAAAAAAAAAAAAAAAAAAAAAAAAAAAAAAAAAAAAAAAAAAAAAAAAAAAAAAAAAAAAAAAACTATTCTAGTGATTCTGCACTCTTAGAAATACATGACACCTTCCTTGCAGTCTTATATCCAAGGAAGCTAATTTTCCTTATGTATTTGAAAACTGAAGACACTAATATGCCACAGAGAACCTAACACAGGAATGACACAGACTTTATAATTAGTGTCCATTCTTCACAGGGATGAGCAGGATTAAGGTCTAGTTAACCAAATGAATCATATTTCCTGAATGCTTGTAATTTAAATCTATGTGGCTGATTTGTCTGCAAGAAGCAAGGAACAAGTAGGTAGCCCCACAGCCAACTGGTAGAAGGCACTGAAGCTACATCTATACAGCTACAGGCCCTTGGGTGTTTGAACCAACTTTTCAGCTAAGGTCTTGGAATACACTATTTTACACAGATCAACGAAGTGAGAACCATACATTTTGCAGAATTAATTGCTATCTAAACTATACATGTTTGGACTGTATTCTTTCAGGCTTTGTGGAACCTTTATTTGTGCACATTTTAGCAAGTTGCTCAACTTCCTGTGCTTTCTTGTTTTCACTTACTGAATGGGGATTGAGCAATACCTACGGTAATTTTAGAAGTTTATTTGCATTAAATAAACCTCCTTTCAACACTCTAAGGCAGTGGCTAAGGATTTTTCTCATTTTACAAATGAAAAAAACCAGAGGTACCGTGAAATAAAGTAGCATTGAATCTGACAGAGCTCGTAAACAATAGAGCTTGGAGCCAATGCTAGTTTACCAGCCGAGGCTTAACTCCCATAGACAGCCACCACAATTGTATTATTTCAAAGATTTCTGTGGGCTAAAAAGGTAGTTTCCAAAAAATACTGATGTCTGGCTTCCATCCCCTGTGCATTCTGTTTCATTGGTATGAAGTGCAACTCAGGCTTTGGGATCTTTCAAAACTCCCCAGGTGATTTTAAGGTTCAAAGTTTGGAACCAATGATAAAAGACTTTAGCAGAGAGTATGACACGCAAAATGATGGTGATAAACATTATTTCTGTTAATACTTCTATTATTATTAATGATATCATTAGAAACTGGTATAAAAGCAAAACAGGTGAATTATTTTTTTAAATGACAAAATGTAAGGCAAGTACAAAACAAAATGAAACAACAAATTAAGGGATATATGGCCAACATGTTTTTCTACTAAAAAGCTAAATTTTAAAATTGCTTTCTATAAAAGAAAACTAAAAGAAAAATGGAAGCTTACAAAACAAATCAATGAAACAGTAATAGACTTGAAACTTGGCTTTTAGTTGAGTTTTACTGGATTCTGTTTTCTGGTTTGAGTCAGAGAAACTCCACTTTGGAGCTTTCCATTTAGCTGGCAACACAGGGACAAGGCCTAAAATATTTATGAGGAATATAACAATTTCTCTCATGATTCATATTTTTCATGAGCCTTTGAAGTTTTCTATAGTGATTACTGACTCATTGATAGCTTTGCACAGAAGAAAATTTGCATTCAAAGAACACAGGCAATATTCCCCAGTTCCCTATCATTGTAACTGTCCATAATATTTCTAAACTGCCCCACCTGTAGTGAAGGATATAGTTTTTTTATCTCTCAATGTTTATTTGAGCCTTATGATTCTGTTGATAAGACTGTAGATTAGTAAAACCTAATTCTTATAACGAATATACAACTGAGTTACTAGGAACAATTTCAAGTTAGAGTGAGTTTCTCTCTGTCTCTAGTTTTTCATCCTTCAACTGTGGCTTGCTTTAGGCAAAGGACATGTGGTTGCTAATTTTAGTTTGTCATTACTGGAGCTTCCTAAGGTCAGCTACCTGTGGTGACTAGAAGGAAATGCATGTGTGCGTGAGTGTATTCATCAGAACAAGGGGATTATTTTTACAACAATCTGCAGCCTTTGTTTACTAGTCCTAGGGATGATATAAAAATATTTTCTATTAATGTTAACTTACTTTTACATTTAATGTTTGAAAAGTCCGTACATAAAGTAAAAATAATATTGACAGTTTTGACCCTGAAAAAAGTGTGAAAATATTAAAAAATACATTTTGCCTTTTTCCCTCTCTCTCTGAGTATCTATGACAGTTGAAGGGTATATCTAGCCTAATGCTGAAGTTACAAAATTTATAATTTTCAGGATATCTTAATACTGTCAGAATATATACAACCACAAAAATACAACTAACTCTATTATCATAAGTACCATGATTGACATTTCTGTCCACAAAATGATACATTGTGTATCCATAATATATTAGACAAAACCAATGTATAAATTTCCCATGTAATTTTGTCATAAACAATATTTGACCTAAAAACTAGGTTTCTTCAATTTGTTACAGTAAATGGATTCTAGCAAATCAGAATTTTCAGAGCATGAATATAATCAATTCGAGCTTAGCTACTCTGGTTTAGAAAAGTCAGCTCAATTATTTCTAGTCATTTAGACAGCTCTTAACAAGAGAACATTTGGTTGTTTAAACAGCATCACAGTAAATTGTGTATATTATATTACCTGGAAAATATATTTTTCATATCTGATTCTATACATACATATATAGAGTCAGATATACAATACAAGAAAATTTACTTTTTCATATACAGAGGAAGCATGTCAGTAGAAAACCAATTATATTTTTACTCTTTTACCTGTTATGCTCAATCTAAGAAAAACAACTTTCTCCTTTGGTTCATTGCTAAGACTATCAACAGCGCTGCCATTTACTTTCAAATGAGAAAGAGGGGCTATAGATTTAGTTGGAATTCAACTGTTATTTAGCATATAGACTACAGACTTACAAATAAACACTAATTGTTGATGTTTCCACCAGGCTGTAGTTTTCTAAACTATTAACTGACTTCCTAGCCACCAGTGGATTTTCAAAATTAAAAATAGACCAGGGGTGGTGACTCATGCCTGAAATTCCAGCACTTTGGGAGGCCAAAGCAAGAGGATTGCTTGAGGCCAGGACTTGGAGACCAGTCTGGATAACATAGTGAGATCTCATCTCTACAGAAAATACAAAAGTTAGCCTGGTGCTGCAGCTCATGCCTGTAGTCCCAGCTACTTTGGCACATTAAGGTAGGATGATAGCTTGAGTCCTGGAGTTAGAGATTACAGTGAGCTATGATCCTGTGACTGCACTCCAGTCTCACTCTGTCTCTAATAAATGAATGAATGAATGAACGAATGAACGAATGAATAAATATTTACACTGAATAAAGTAGTAGTATATTTTTCCTTATATGTCCTGTGTTTAACTAGAGACTGCTCTTTAATTTGCCAAGATTGATCTATATTTATATTAAAATGACTTTTCTTTTTACCAAAGAAAATCTAGCAGAACAACTTTTAAGAGACTACAAATTATGAAATAAGTTTTAGTCATTTTTCTAAGAGTGACTTGCTATTTGACCTAGCAAGAACATAAGTAATTCTAGCAGAACCTAGTTCTGACAATCTTCAAGAAGTCATAGGTGGCCCATTTGTCTTCATGCTTTTCCCTTGTTCAAAATACCTGGGATCCCTTCCCGAGAGCTGTCAGCCTGTCTCACTTTCCTTTATATATATGTCATGCACTTAATCCCAGGCCATGTACAAATGGTAACTGCTATGCTTGCTGACCTCTACAGTGGGAAATTACCTAGTTAGAACCTCTTTCAATTTCAAAAAGCTCTCTTGTTTTGTTGGTCATTCTAGTATTACCTCAAATCAGTGAATTAACTCCTTCAGGAACGTGCCAACCAAGGAGAGGCATTTCACTAGGTACATGAAGAAAGGGGATATTAAAATTGAAACAACCATATTAGATCGAGCACCTGAAACTTTTATTTTAAAGGTCAAATAAATGTTGAGGAAATTGGGATAGTCTTGGAATAGCCAGGAAAGAAAATTAAGGGTATACACAGAAAATTTCCAGAGTAGGAAGTGCTTTGTAGGAGAGTTAGTTTTGTTAAAGTGTGGTGTAAATTTTAAGCCACCTTGACCCCCAGCTATTTATTGGGGTCAAAATATTGACTGAGCATGTATGTGTCAAGCAAAAAAGACACAAACTGAGAGATCAAGTGTGAGAAAACATGGTGCATTGTACTGACATCTAGGTAAACTAAATCATTTTAACAATATGCAAGCATCTATAGAAAGCATAGTATCTGTTTTTAACAGAGACATCAAGTATCAGTGACTAAAACAACTGTTTCATTGTGGCCTCCAATCTACTCTTAATCCGATACAGCTGTGTCCCCAGCTCCCTTCTCTCCCATCTCTATCTACACAGTACTGATTCCTGGTCCACCATCAAAATCATTTGCTTGTCAATACCTCCTAATCTACCTTTCCTTTTTTCTACATCCATTGGAGTCACAGAGAATGGCTATAGATATATAATATCACAAACTTGCTTGTGGTATCTACTTGAGTTCTTTTTTTAAAAAAATTCCTTTTTTGTTATTTTAATAAATGAATCATAATTATATACATTTATTGGGTACAATGTGATGTTTTGTCTTGATATCTATACATGCAGTGTAGAATAAACAAATCAAGTTAATTAACATATCTCTTACCTTTCTTGTCATTTTTTGTGGCAAAACATTTGAATTTTATTCTCTTAGTCACTTTGAAATACACAATACATTATTATTGGGAACTCAATACTTCCTAACAATGCTACTATTTTGTTAGTGTGTTTACTTTCTCCCCTTTTGGAAACAACTGTTTTGTGCCTACTTTTCTTTCGTCAAACCATTAGCATGGTCTCCCAATTCATTCTGGCCTGATAATCTAACCTCACACTTAATTGATAAAATGGAAGCCAATGGAAACAAACAAACAACAGCAACAAAAATGCTACCTCACCTTTTCTTCACGACAGCCTACACTTCTATTAAGATGAATGAAGTGTTCCTGCTCAGCCACAGTGCAGCCCCTCTTCTCAGTTCTTGGCTTCATTCTTTTCTATCTACTGGACTCACCCTTCTTTCCTTCTGCATTTTGACAAATCCTAATCTACTTGACATTTTATGGTAATGTATAGACACAATCACAAATTACCTATCTTTAAAGCATTTCTCCCATAACCTCATTTCACCTTTCAGCTCCTACTCAATATCTAGTCTCCCTTACAGAAAACTCTACATTCTATTCTCATTATCTTCATTTCTGTCCACATTGCCAAGTCTCGCCACTCCACCAAAGCATGTTTCTCAAGATTGCCACAGCCATAGTGTTGCTTTATTAGCCATTGGCCACATCCCTGTTGTTATCTTTATTAAAACTTGGAATTTGAAACAATTGAATACTCACTCTTTCTTTAAATATTCTGTCTTAATTATTAGAAACCCCTGTTGTTGCAAGGTTTTATTTTCCCTTTCTTCCTTTACCACCTCAATCTGTTCATTTGCTCTGGGTAATGAAGACCTAACCTTACACAGAGACATATCTGACCTTTGCCCTACATTACTGTAAGGTAGCCTGTAGACCCTTGGAATGTCCTGCCTTGATAAAAATGTCTTTATTTACCAGGGGCATTGGCTACTGGATAGCTAAAAAGTGTTATTTATAATGGAGGCTTTGGGCTCCAGAGGTATCTGCTCTGACTCTAGAAAGGCTGGAGACTGAAGGTTACCCATATTTGCAGTCAACCATGGAGCCCCTCAGTAAAAATTTGAATACCAAGACTCAGGTGAGCTTTTGTGGTTGGTAAAACTTCATATGTATTGTCATGTATTGATTTCAGGCAACTTTCAGTGAGTTCTGTGAATAGTTCTAGGGAATTATCAAGTCTAGTGGTGGTTTGAGGAAACCCCCAAACATGCAAGTGATATAAGAAGCGAGGGAGGTCCTATGGGCTGTGCTTCTTCAAATTCTGCTCGTTCTCCTCTTTTTTTGAATATTGGAGTGTTCTAGGGCTTGGTCCTAGACCCCTTTTCTCTAACTACAAACTTTCCCTATATGATTTCATAGGGTCCCAGATTTTCAAATGCCATCCAAAATCAATATTTCTAGGTCCAAATTTTCCCAAAGAGTTCAGGATTTATAACCATTCTCATTTGTAACATGTGTGCTTTCATGATTGTTAGGTGCTCAATTTTACATGCCCTACAGAAAGCTCTGCATTAGCTCTTCTCATCTTGTTTCTCTTTAGTCAATGTTATTTTAGTTAGTAGCAACTTCTTGCTCAAACTAGAACCTAAGACATGTCCATTCTTCCATTTACCTCATGACATAATGAGGTGAATTCAATATCAGGTTGTATTCTAATCAGCACTGATAATTTAGTACTTATGCAAAAGTATGATAATTCTGTTGGTAAATGTACAATCATCCTGATTGTTAAAATATTTTGCTATCTCTGGATTCATTTACAAAACCCATTGCTTGAAGCAAGACTTTACCCTTCACTTTCTGTCCCAGCCTCGCTGGTTGTATACCTAATTATTTTTCCAACTTCCTGGAATCCAACAACTAAAGGGTTAAGACTTATCTGGGGACCTTTAGAACTTTGTTCTGGCTCTTCAGCCAGATTCAGTTATGGCTGGTGGAAGCTTGAGCTAGTATATCAAAAAGTTCTCCTCTTGAGCAGTCCGCTTGATATCCCTTGAGTCTACTGAGGGCTGATTGTCCCAGTAGTATGTGCCAGTTCTCCACATCTCCCACTATTCGCTGTTACTTTCCTGGGAAGGCCTTCTTTCCCAATATCTTCTTGATCTTGAACTCCAGGATGTGAGAAAGAGTGTCTAGTAGCCGTGACGGTACTTTAACATGCAAATGTCCAGTAATCATCTGGCACGCTTCAAATACAACAATATGTTTCCGGCCATTGTTCTCTTGGAATCACTGTTGCTTATGTGACTTCTTATGTGAATTAAAGCCTTCATGGTACTTTTTCCTACAAGTTCCTGGGAGAAACCTAGAGTCTAGATAGGTTGATCATAGTTAAGGCCACCAAGAGAGTAGCAGGGCACTGGCCATTCTACAATCGCTGTGGGTGCTCCATAGAGAATTGGGGAGCATAGAGAAATGCATGGAGCTGACAAGTCTGTTTAAACCAAGAGGAGCCCAGAGTACAGATGTCTCTTTTCACTATCCTCATTGATGTTTTTACTGAGATACAATTCAAGTGAGAAAACGTTCACACTTGGTGTACCCTTAAAATAAATCACTTAAAGGTTATTAGTATATTCATAACCCTTACCACTATCTGATTCCAGAATATTTTCATCATCTCCCCATCAAACAACAACAAAAAAAAAAACCCACATAACTACTAGCAACAATCACTTCCCATTATCCCCTCCTTGCAGGTTCTGGAAATTGCTAATCTACTTTCTTTCTTTACGCATTTGCCTATATTGGACATCTCATATCATTGGAATCACACAATATGTGCCCTTTTATGTCTGGCTTCTTTCACTCAACATATAGTTTTCAAGATACATCAGTGTTTTAACATGTATCACTACATCACTCTTTTTGATGGATAAATCATAGTCCATTGTAGGAATATACCCATTTTGTTTATCCTTTAATCAGTTGATGGACTTTTGGTTTGTTTGTACTTTTGAGCTAACATGAGTAAAGTTGCAATGACTTTTGTGTACATATTTTGTGGAAATACACATTTTATATATCTAAACTGTGGAATTCTTCAATCATATGGTGACTCTATGTTTAACTTTTTTGTGAAATCGTCAAAATGTTTCTTCCTATTGGCTGTACCATGTTATGTTCCATAAGCAAAGTACAAGGATTTCAGTTTCTCCACATTTTCAGCAACACTTGTTATTTTCCATTTTTTATTATATTCATCCTGATTTATAGGGAGTAGTATCTCTGTGGTTTTGATTTGCAGTTTTCTAATAATGACAAGTGTTGAGCATCTTTTTGTGTGCTATTGGCCATTTGCTTTATCTACATTGAAATAATATCTTAATCCTAAACCCATTTTTAATTATTCATCTTTTCCCATTTTTAATTATTCATCTTTTATTGTTGAATTGTAAGGGTTCTTTTTATATGCTGGATGCTAGATACATATCATTATATGATTTGCAAATATTTTCTCCCATTCCCTGGATTTTTCTTTTTTTTTACCTTCTTAATAGTGTTATTGAAAAGAAAAAAGGGCTCCTTAATTTTGAAAAAAAGTCCAATTAATCTATTTTTTCTTTTGTTAGTAAATTCAAAGTCAGGAACATCTATTTTTGTATTTTTCTTCAAAGAGTTTTAAAGTTTTAGCTCTTACAGTTAAGTCTTTTGTTCATTTTGATTTAATTTTTTTGTATTATGTGAGAGATAGGAGTCTAAATTCACTCTTTTGCATGTTGATATTTAGTTGTCCCAGCATCTTTCGTTTAAAAAACTATTATTTCCTCTTGAATTCTTATTGTACATTTGTTGAAAAACAATTGACCATATGTATATGAGCTAATTTCTGGCTTCAATTATTTTATCAACCTATATGCCTATCCTTATGCCAATGTCACACAGCCTTGCTTATTGTGGGTTTGTAGTAACTTTTAAAATTAGGTAGAATGAATCCTCTAACTTTGTTCTTCTTTTAAAAAATGTTCAGACTATTCTGTGACATTTCAATTCTCATGTGGCTTTTAGGACCAGCATGCCAATTTCTTCCAAAAGGAGCAGGGGAATTTTTGATAGAGATCATTTTAAACTGTAGGCAAATTTTTAGATTACTGCCATTTTAAAAATATGTGGGCCTCAAATGCTTGACTACATAATGTTTGCATTTATTTATATTTCCTTTTAATTTCTTTCCTCAATTTATAGTTTTCAGTGTATAGGTTTTCTATTTCTTTTGGTAAATTTATTCCTATTTTCTTCTTTTTGCTACTACTGTTAATTTTTATCCTCATGTAGTTCATTGATAGAATATAGAAAAACAACTGTTTTTGTACATTGATAATCTTTCTTATGTCCATCCTAAGTTCACTTATTAGCAGTAATGTGTGTATGTGTGTGTGTGTGTGTAAATTCTTCAGAAATTCTTCAGGATATTTAAAATACATGACTGGGGCATTGGAAGAGACAATTTACTTTTTTTTTTTTTCCATCTAGAAGCCTTTTATTTTATTTTCTTGTCTAAATGCCCTGCCTAGAATCTCCAGTGTAATGTTGAATACAAATGGTGAGAACAAATATCCTGTTTCTTTTTCCTGATCTGAGAGAGAAATTTATCTTTTGCAATTAAGTATACTTTTAACTGTGAGGTTTTCATAGGTCTTCTTTGTCAGTTTTAGGAAATTTCTTTTTATTCCTCTTGTGTTGAGTATTTTTATCATAAAAATGTGTTGAGTTTTGTTAAATGCGTTTGCTGTGTCTATTAAGATAATCATGAAGTTTTGTAGTGTATGTTATTAAAAAATGTCTCTATTGTTGAAAGATTTTTATACTTTTAACCAACCTTGTAATACTGAGATAAATCCCACTGGATATGGTGTGTGATTCTTTTAATACATTGGTAGACTTTATTAATATTTTGTTGAAGATTTTTACATCATAATAAGGCAGGTCAGTCTGTAGTTTTCTTTACATACAGTAACTTTGTCTGGTTTTGGTGTTAGAATAATATCAGCCTCATAGAATGATTTATGATGTGATCCCTTTACTAATGTTTTTAGAAAAGTTGGTGAAGGTTTGCAATTAGCATCTTTAAATATTTCCTTGAGTTCACTGAGAAAGCCATCTGGTTTAGGAATTTTTCCCTGTGAGTTTTTTTTTTTTAATTATTATTCTTTTTAATCACTAATTCAATCTCTTATAAGTCTATGAAAAATTTCTATTTATTTTTGAGTGAGTTTTATTAGTTTTTTCAAAAAAATTTTTTTTGGTTCATCTAGGCTAATTTGTGGACATAAAATTGTTCATAGTATTTCTTTATAGTCCTTTTTTGTCTCTGAAAGACCAGTGGTTTTGTTTTCTCTTTAATTTCTGATTTTGATAATTTTAGTCTTCTGTTTTTTAGTCCTAGTTAGTCATGTTAAAGATGTATCAATTTTGTGAATAATTTGAAAGAACAAATGTTGGCTTTTTGCTGATTTTTTCTAGTCCCTGTTTCATTTCTTTCTGCTCTAATATTCATTATTTCCATCCTTCTGTTGGGTGTGGGTTTAATTTGCTCTTCTTTTTCTAGTTTCTTAAGACAATTGTAATATTCTTGATTTGAGATATTTCTTCTTTTTTAATATTTTATATTAAAAGCTATACATTTCTTGGTCTTAATTTGAGATTTTTAAAAATATTTTATATTCACAGCTATACATTTCTTAAGTGTTGCTTTCACTGCATACTACAAGTTTTATGCTGTTTTAATTTTTATTCATCACAAAATATTTTCCTTTTTAAATAATTTCAACTTTTATTTTACATTCAGGGGGTACATGTGAAGGTTTGTTATACGGATATATTATGTGATGCTGAGAATTGAGGAGGTGGGCATAGTACTCAGTAGTAAGTTTTTCAATCATTATCCCTTTTCCTGTCTACCTTCTCCAGTAGTTCTCAGTGTTTATTGTTCCCATCTTTATGCTTTTAGGTACCCAAAGACTAACTCTCACTTACATGTGGGAACACATAATATTTGATTTTCTGTTCTTACATTAATTTGCTTAGGATGATGGCCTCCAGCTGCATTCATGTCCCTGCAAAGGACATGATTTTATTTTTTTATTATGGCTGCATAGAGTTCCTTGGTGTATATGTGCCACATTTTCTATATCCACTACACTATTTATGGGCACCTAGGTTGATTCCATGTCGTTGCTATTGTGAATAGCGCTGTAATAAACATGCAAGCCCATATGTCTTTTCAGTAGAATGATTTATTGTCCTTTGTGTATATCACCAGTAGTGGGATTGCTAGGTTGAATGATAGCTCTCTTTTAAGTTGTTTGAGAAATCTCTCAACTGCTTTCCACAGGGGCTGAACTAATTTACATTCCCACTAACAATGTTTAAGCATTCCCTTTTCTCTGCAGCTTTGTCAGCATTTTTTTTTTTTTTGACTTTTTAGTAGTAGCCATGGGAGTGATGTAAGTTGGTATCTCATTTTGGATTTTATTTGCATTTTTCTGATGATTATTGTTATTGAGCATTTTTTTATATGCTCATTGGCCATTTGTAAGTCTTCTTTTGAGAAAGTGTCTGCTTATATCTTTAGCTCACTTTGTAATGGAGTTACTTGTTTTTTGCTTGTTGAATTGTTTAACTTCCTTATACATGTTGGGTATTAGACCTTTGTTGGATGTATAGTTTGCAAATGTTTCTTCCCATTCTTCGGATTGTCTGTTTACTTTGTGGATAGTTTCTTTTGCTGTGTATAACCCCTTAATTAATTAGGTTCTATTTGTCAATTTTTGTGTTTGTTACAATTGCTTTTGGAAACTTAAATCACAAATTGTTTACTAAGGCCAATGTCCAAAATGGTATATCCTGTGTTTTCTTCTAGGAATTTTATAATTTAAAGTTTTATTTTAAATCTTTAGTTCACCTTGTGTTAATTTTTATATATGATAAACAGTAATGATCCAATTTCATTCTTCTACATATGGCTAGCCAGGTATCTCAGGACCATTTATTGAATAGGGAATCTTTTCCTTATTTATTATTTTTGTTTACCTTCTTGAAGATCAAATGGCTGTAGTTGTGTGGCTTTCCTTCTGGGTTCTGTATGCTATTTCATTGGTCCATGTATTTGTTTTTCAACCAATATCATGATATTTTGGCTACTGTAGCCTTATATCATAGTTTGAAGTCAGGTAATGCACTGACCCTGGCTTTGTTGTTTTTGCTTAGGATTGTTTTGACAATTCTGGATCTCTTTGTTTCCTTTTAAATTTAGAAGAGTTTTTTTTTTTTTTTTTTTTTCTCTTTTTTTTTTTCTAGTTCTCTGCAAATGACATTGGTATTTATAGGAAGAACATTTAATCTGTAGATTGCTTTGGACAGTATGGCTATTTTAACTATATTAATTATTCTAATCCCTGAGCTTGGAATGTTTTTCATTTGTTTGTGTCATTTCTGCTTTATTTTAGCAGTGTTTAGAGTTTTCCTTGCAGAGATTATTTGTATATTTGGTTAGATGTATTTCTAGGTACTTTATTATTTTTTGTGGCTATTGTAAATAATATTGTGATTTTATTTGGACCTCAACTTGAATTTTGTTGATATATAGAAATGCTACTGATTTCTATATGTTGATTTTTTTCTTATCCTGCAACTTTACTGAAGTCGTTTATCAGTTCTAGGAGTCTTTTGGCAGTCTTTGGGGTTTTCTAAGTATAGAATAATACCATCAGTGAAGAGAGGTAATTTGACATCTTTCTTTGTTATTTAGATGCCTTTAGTTCTTTCTCTTGCCTGATTGTTTTGGCTAGGACATCCAGTATTATGTTAAATAGGAGAGATAAGTGTGGGCATCTTTGTCTTGTTCCAGTTCTTAAGAGAAATGATTTTAGCTTTTGCCCATTCAGTATGATGTTGGCTATGGGTTTGTCATAGATGGTTCATAATATGTTGAAGTATGATCTTTCAATGTGCAGTTTGTTGAGGTCAAAATATTTTATAATGTACCTTTTTATTTGTTATATGGCCCATGGTCTTTTAAGGATTGTGCCGTTAATTTCCACATATCTTGCAATAGCGCAACTGTCTTTTGGTTAGTGATTCGTGATTTCATTTCATTATAGTTGGAGAATAGACTTTCTATAATTTCAATATTTTAAACTTATTGAGACCTGATTTATAGCATAAACTAACATGTGATTCAACTTGGAGAAAGTCCACATGTACTTGTGAAGAAAGTGTGGTCTGCTATTGGTGGAATCCTTCAATGTTTAGGTCAAAATCTCTATACTAAAATCCCAAACACTATTTATGTCTACAATGCCCTATATGCTCAGAATACTGCCTATGTCTTTGTCTTGTATAGAATTCTCCCCCTTCTTCACTAGTGTCTGTTGATATTAGTACCTGATTTCTGTTCCTTAAATACCCCAAATTCCCAATTCAAGGTCATATGCTTTCTATTTTATCTACCTAAAACATTAAAAAACATAGATTAATGATATTCCTATGCTATATATTTTGTTAATAGCATTATATATTTTATGTAAGCAATTATGTTTTATAATTCTCATTTTACATATAAGAAAACTGAGGCCTAAAAGCATTAACGTATTTGTCCAATGTCACATACTAAAAATCTCTGAGAAAAAAACTCAATAATTAATGTATATATTTTAAAAATATGCCTAACGTTTCTTGTGTATGATATCACGGAGTCAGGAGTCAAACCATGTGTGTTTAACTCCAGAGTCCAAACTTTTATTGGTGTCCAATTTCGCTACATTAGTACAATGCCAAATAGAATAATATATGGATACCTACTTGTACAATTTAAAGTTTCTTCAGATAGTCTAACTGAGTGATGAATGGGTAGGTAGTAAGGAATATTCTTATTTTACTTCTAAACTTCTGGCTTTAACCTCCTTCTTCTTAAAATTTTGCAAAGCTAAATATATATATAAATATATATATACACACATACACATACACATATATTACAGTGCACTTCTTTCTGACTACATTCTTTGCACATATTTTTCTCATTGTTTCAAATGCCATTGTAAAATTGGAACAAATCTCAAGTCTCAGCTCAAATTCCTCCTCTGTGAAGCAGACAGAAACCAATGGATAGATTTAGAACATTTTTCTCTGATATTCCTATTATATTCTGTACCCATCTCAGTAAAAGTACCACAATATAATTGATTAATTAAAAGCACAGCCTCTGGGAATTGAATTCAAATTGAAATTCAGTTACTTATTAGCCAACTAAGACAACTTCCTTTACATCTTGCCACATCTTCTTGCCAGTCTGAATTTGATGACTCAACATGCTACGTTACTTACATTTACCTGCAAGCCCCAATTTACTCGCTGTACCAATTTTTGGGGGAGATAAGTTAGTGATTTCCTCTCTGATCCTCCATCTCTGGTTTTCAGTCTTTCAATAACAAACCACTCATTCCCATAATGTTCATTGTGCTCTGTTCCTCTAAGTAAACTCTGATGATATATTACCAAACTTTCTCGTATTCCATGATTAGATAATATCTCAAGTTTCTTCATTTTTTTCTAATGAACTTTATGTGGTGAAGTCTTGAAGATATGTTACTAAAAATGTACCTATAGTTCTCTTAAATAAAGTGATTCTACAGAGATGGAATATAAAAGGCATGATGAGAAGAAAGGAATAGGTAATTTCCCCAAATAACACAATTTTATAGCAGCCTATAATTGAGGAAAACTCTCTGTAATGTATCTTTGTCCTCTTTCTGGTGAATTTTGTGTCACCCGTAAATGCTGGTTCAAATGCTGTCTCCTTTAATTTTTGGAATGTTAATTTCAGTTTGCAAGCATAGACACATTATAGGCATTAGCTAGTAATGGGCTCAAGTTGACCTTAGCTAGAATGTTTGTTTTAGTTACGATATGTGCTTAACCATATTTTAAAAACAAAGGATCCAGATTAAAATTTAGCCATATTTGCCAATAAAAATGCAATGAATATGACTGTTTTATATAAACAGACTTCATTTAAAAATTGTCCTTATAATAATGCCTCACATTCAATAGTTGCTGATATCATAAGAACCTTGAAGTGAATAGCAGGATATTTTTCTAAAAGCCATTTCAGTACATTAGCAAAGACTAAATGTTATTTATATATTTTTACATAAAATCAGGTCCATTTTGCCTTGTTTTTCAACTTCCCAGTTAATGAACTCTGAAAGCATTTTCTCTTTAGTAATTTGCTTCTAAGATCCTGTTCTCTTGTGACTTTTGTTCTGTTGAATTACCTTTGATCTCTGGTTTTCCTGTATTTATCATTACTTGTTTAAACGGACTTTAATCATAGACCTTGAACATAAGCTCATAATAATGAAAGATTATCTAAAACTAGTGTTTTAAAAAGCTGATTAAAAACAGCTCTTGTATTTTTACTTATAATATAAAAAGCTTATTAATGTAAACAAGTTATAATATTTATAATTTAATATAAAATACTAGTTGAATATAGTTGTATGAAAAATGAAAACTTTTAAGATAAATTCTAGAATATAATGACAAAAAATTGAACTGTGGACATGAAGTTTTTCAAATTCTTTCTTTGAAATAATTTTTAAATTAAAATATGAATTTTTAATTTTTTAAAAACTAAAAATTAAAATTTTAAAAAGTAAAAATCAGTCTCATCTCAGTGACATGATTTTTGTTCAGCTGTCTTACCTTTTTCTCCAGCTGATATAACTCAACCCCCTGTCTTTGATAGTCATTGACTATTTTAGCAAAAAGCCATTTTAGTCACCATGGAGTTTCCAGTTTTCTTATTTTAGTTATGTCACATAAAGTATGACTAATGTCTATTTCCAAATTAAAATAACTCAAATTTATTATGTTTCTTCTACTTACTGCATAAAATTCTGTTTTCTTGTGCATGTTAATCTTGGAAATTTCACAACTGTTTAACTTTGCTCCTGGAATAAAAAAAAGAGAAAATGGAAACATACATCTATCTAAGAAGTTATTTATTCAATAACTTAAGTCCTATGACATATATAATTATTCAAAAGGTTTATAAAAGCTAATTTCCTGTGAATGTTTGCTACTTGGAATGCTGATTTATGTATACAAATTATAATCAATGCTTTATCAGTGGAAAATTTTCATTATGACAAAGAATTCCAAAAAGAAATAATGTTGCTTGGATTCCGACAGAAAAACAAACCAAGTATGACTTTAAATTTCAATACTTAAGCCTTGATGTGTGACCCTAAGTAAGTACTTAAATTTTTCTAACCTTCCATTCTCTCCACTATAAAATGAAGACCAAGAAAAGAAAAGACAAAATGAAATAATAAGTAAAAAATTAATAAATGGTGCATGTTTTGCTAAGGCTTCTTTAACAAAATTTAACAAAGTGAGTGTCTTAAACAACAGAAATGTATTTTCTCACAGTTTTGGAAGCTTGCAGTCTAAGATCGAGGTGTTGACAAGTTTGGTTTCTTCTCTGGCCTTTCTCCTTGATATGCAGATGGCCCCCTTCTCACTGTGTCCCCACATGGTCTTTTCTCTGTGTCTGTGTAACTCTGATGTCTCTCTGTGCTCAAATTTGCTCTTGTTGTAAGGACACACCAGATTGAACTCTGACCCACATTAACAGCTGCATTTAACTTAGTTGCCTCTTTAAAGGCCATATCTCCAAATATGGCTTCAACATATGCATTTTGGGGGATCCATTTCAACCTATAACAGTATCTAACCAGTTGGTTTTTTAATCTTGATAATGTAAGTGTTATCTTAGGAACTTTACAAACATATAGTTTCCCATTTTTCATTCAGACCTATTAAATCAGAATCTTTGTAATTGGGTCCTGATTTGTTTCTGGCACAGGATAATTATACAAAAGTATGTCTGTTTGTATGTATGCAATAATTAATTAGTGTTTTTATAGTAGTATTAGTCTTAATTGTAATAGTTTTGTGGTAGGTGGCAGAATTTTTATTAGTGATGATGGTAGGTATAACTTTTGAAGTTCATTTTTGAAGTTTAATTGAAGGGACAGTGCATAAAGGTATAGTGTTGAATGGTGGTTACAGATACAGACTCTCTTTTCTATTGTTCCTATAACAAGTTACCACAAACCTAATAGCTCAAAACAATCCTCATCTAATGTCTCACAGTTGTATAGGTCAGAAGTCCAGGTGGACTTGACTGCATGGTCTCTCTATCTATGCTTTCACAAGGCCAAAAACATGGGACAGCCAGGTGGGGCTCTTACCTTAAGACTTGAGGGAAAGAATCTATTTCTAAGATCATTCAAGTAGTTGGCATTATCCATTTTCTTGTGGCTTTAGATCTCAGGTTGTTGGTCCTTGCTGGCTGTCATCTGGAGGTTATTTTCTGCTTCTAGAGGCCATCTCCCTCATTCTTTCTGCTCCACCTTCAATCCAGCAACAAACACTAAGTCCTAATCTCTGCCACCAGCTGGAGAAAACATTCTGCTTTTATAGACCCATGTGATTAGATCAGGGCCCATCCAGCTCTTCTCACCATATTAAGGTCAACTGTGCCATAAAACACAACATAATCACAGAGCAATATTTCATCATATGCACAGGTCCTCAGGATTAGGGTTTAACATCTTTAGGGGACATTTTTAGAATTTCTGCCAGCAATATCAGTTTTTAAGGCAAGCCCTTTTGATCCAATTATCTATTTCTTGCAGAATCACTTAATAGTTTTGTGACACTGAACAGTTTCTTCCTGTAATTTTTTATCTATAAAATTTTACCTGTAATGATAGCATTTATCATGGATAAATGACACGATACATGCATGCAAATCTTTGGTTTACACAAGACCTGTTAAATAGCCTGTGCTGAATAAATGGTCATAGTTGTTGCTGTTGTTGCTATTGTTATGGGTTTTACTATTGTATATGCTACTCTGGGTAAGTTATTGGTCATACTATAGGAATAATGCCAGAGGAACTAAGGCTTAAATAAGGCAGAGTTCTTAGATATTTTATTCTATCATTTTAGTAAGAATTTTAATACAGGAAAATATAGAATGTAATAAACATCTGTGTACCCACTAAATTGAATTAGCAAATGTTGATATGCTGTCATGTTTCTTTAAATGATTTTTAGAAAAGAAATTAAATTATGTGGAATTTCTCTTTGTGCCAGTACTTAGGTCAGTTTGACTCTTTATTGCTTAAGAAATAACCACAACTGTGGTTTCAATGTGTACTTCCCTGTCTATATTGTAATATTTTTACTGGATATGCATACTATGTCTGTGGCATTATGTTTTTAAGAAGTGTTATTCTACAGTTATCATTTGAAACTTTCTTTTATACATTAAACATTGGAGTTTCAATATTTTTCCAAATTGAAGAAATATCTCCAGTAGACAACATAAATCATTTTAATGACCTGAGTATAAAGAAGTATTTTAAATATGATATTGAAACCACAAATAATATAAACATGTTTATATTAGCGATCCTGGCAGAGGCCAGGTAACTTTTATGTCAATTAGTACAGTAGTTGCCATTGGTTCACACTGAGAAATTGACTTTTCTGGATGCTGTGTAACACAAAAATAGCAGCAACAGCAGCTGAAAGAGGGTGCAGAAGATGACTTTTGACAGACATCCCATACCTGGGCTGGTAAGAAGGAAATAGCAACAAAGAGATGGTAGCTTCCAGGCTGGAAAAAATGGATAGGTGTTAAATGAAATCAATATATATACAGGTTTACTGAACACAGACATGAACTAGCTCTGACTGATCATTTAGGAAAGATGCACACTCAAAGTGTCAATTAGTGTGCTTTAATATACTATTAGCATAAATGAAGGTATCCTTCACATTGGTTTTCCCATGGTAAATAAAAAAATAATTAGACACCTATGTAAAAGGAATAGAATTTTTTTTTTTTTAGTGACTTACACAACATGACCTCTTTCAATATACTTGGCTCAGCCCTGCTAGAATGATTCAACTACAGATTTATGAAAAGGATCTCGGAAAGATTAGCACAGCTAGGTTAAAGAGCAGGCTCAAAGTAGGAGTTTGATCAAAGGCAGAGGAGACTGGGAACTCTTCTGCATTTTCACAACGATATTCCATAAGTTAAGTTACAAATGACACCATTAATCACATGAATTTTAACTGACATGGAAAACAGGCATAATTTATATGACTCATTGACTTGTGGAAAATACTCCCTTAATTAAAGTTCATCCAACTGTCATCTCTTTTTCTTTTCTAGCAACATTTAACAGCAGTAAAGCAGACTTTTATCACTTATCCCTGACTTGCATTGACAACCTCCAAACTTGCCCTTCTCAACTTAAGTTTTTCCTCCCTAATCCACACAAGAAACATTTATCCTCCCATTCCACCAAATTGCACTTACCACTCTACAGAATCTTTATTTAATGGCTCCTCCTGGTATACAAGATAAGCTTAAACATAAATAACATAAATAAATCTTGACAATGACCTCTACCTATTCCTTTAAATTTATTTCCCATCACTCTCCCAAGAAAATACTCTGTTTCAGTAAAACTAGTTCATGCATTGCTTCTTCATATATATAATTATGAAGCAGAGGTTAATGCTTTCAGTACCTGGTATACCCATAGCCTTCTTCTGACCTGTGTCCTCTTCTGAGCAATGTCTAAAAGAAATGATTGATCTACTGATTTGCCATGGTTTGACCCATCTATGAGGCCATCATCCTTAAGAGCTAAGCACACACAGTGAGCTCAAATCCCGCTTTTTCCCCCACCTAACAGTGTAAAGTTTATGACTTTTGCAAGTTCTTTAACCATTTTATCAAATTGGTACTAACGATTATCATGGTACTTACTATACGGTGTTGTTGTAAGGTTTAAATGATTTACTGTAGTAGGTCAACCTTAAATGTTACCTATTATCATTATTATATCTACGAAACAACCCCTAAGTCCTGCCTACTTCTCAAAATCCAGAGATAGGAGGGGCAATTTCTGATTAGGTTGGAGTAGCAAATGTTCATTTAAGAACTGAAGCCAGCCTCCATAGAAAATTCTTTGAGCCCTGAATAAACTTGAGTCCCAGACATTGCTTGGCACCATAAAGGGTCCAGAGGACAAACAAAATATTGGGCCACTTTAAATACTTTAACAAGTTTGGTTCTCTTTGAGGAGAAATGCCAGGCACAAGCAAGGAACAGTGTGAGTTCACTTTCTTCTGCAAGACGTTTACAGTACTATTGAGATCACAGTATTGCTGTGGGCCTTGGGCTCATATTGGATGACATTGAGATGCCTTGCTGTTCCATTTGTGTGAATTAGAACCAGCCAAACACCTTAGGGGCTCCATTTTATAGTCTGATACTGATTCAAAGACTCTATTTTATCATAAACAGCATAACATTTAAGATACTAATTAAACTTCATTCTCCCAGGTATTTTTCTATTCCTTTTACTTCTCTCTCTCTCTCTCCCTTTATAAAAGAAATAATTTTTGTATGGTAACACACTGTCAGCTGCCTTAGAGCTTCATATACAGGGCTATTTTATATGAATAAAACAATATGGTAAAAAGTATTTAAATCAACAGCTTAAATTGGTGGTTATAATTTGCCTCAATTGTTTACAATAATTGTATGAGAAAATAACTTGATTATTGTAAGAACAGTTTGCATAAAATCACACTTCATGTTTATGCACTTCTGTCCTCCATAGGAAAGGAGATCAGTGCTCCCCTTTCTCCCTGCTCCCCTCCTTATTTGCTGCAGGGCTCTAGAGCAAAAGGCTTTACAGCACTGTCTGGAGTTCTCCCATGTGTTGATTGAGGTCAGTGGTACTGATGTGGTCGTAGTCCCTGGATGTAGACCCTCCCTTACCAGGAGGAACATATGTAGAGCTGTACTGAAAAACACATGCCAAGGAGGGTAGAATTCAAAATTTAGGTGAGGCCTCAGGGATGAATGGCCTTTCAATCCACTTTTGATGACTCAAACCATGTATAGCTTAGGAAAAACGAGTTCTGCAAATGGTTCAGCCTAGTTCATTAAACACTTTCTTTTTGCACAGAACTGAAAGGTTATCAGGATGTCCCACAGCCCCGAGGAGCTGTAGCCGGCCTCCAAGCCCTGACTCATATTCATTCTCTCTCTCTTCCACCACAATTGTGCCCAGTGGATGGATATATATCTATGGAATGAGTGATAAGAAGAAGATAGAAACTGGGTAATTCCAAGTTTTCTGTCAAATGCTATATTTATAATATCATCCCCCCAAAGTAAAATTTAGCATTTTACTTTGTTTGTGTGAGTTTATTCCAGATAGAGTCTATTTTGGTCTGCAAATTAAACAGTGTTTGTTTTTTACTTAAAGGGAACTTCTGAAGGTTAAATATCAGTCTCTTTAGTGGAGAGTTAGCTTCTTGAATCAAGTGAGCTGAAGTACACAAAATTGACCCTTCACTGTTTTTAGAACTGTCAGTTTTGCAGAATTCTCACTTATGAGTCATTCTAAGTGACATTTGCTTCACCTTTCTTTGAAGTTCTTATCACATAGACACGGATGCTATCAGTTGAGTTGTTATGAGGATAGCACATTCAAGCTGCAATAACTTCTAGTTTCCATCTTCAAAAAAAATACATTTGGTCAAGTACATGTTGGCCTTTTTCTTTCACACACAGCTTTTCAATTTAAAACTCTTTTAGTTCATCCTAGTAGTCTCCCTTTATTCCCTATATATCCCAGGCACAACAGTTCACCATTCTTATAAATGCAGAGAGATTATATCTTTTGATGATATATTAAAAACACAAACTGTGTATTTGTGTGGCCGCACAGAGTCAGAGTCTGTCAATCTAAGATAAATTGAATTGTGATAAGCTTTGCAACTTTAGGAGGCTCTGCTGGCTTGAAGTACTTTGGGCTATTGCAGAGAGAAGCCTATTTACCAAGGGCTGCAACTAGTAAATATCTGTAATTGTGAAAGATTTCACAATGCAATGCAATGCAAAGTGAAGTTGGACAAGTAACAACATTAAAAAGATGTTGATATGATCCATTGCAAACTTTGGACACATTAGTCTGTTTCAGTTCTCTTTTTCTGCTTAGTTGGACTTTGCATTTATCTCCCTCAATCTTAACTTCTGAGCTTTTTTCCTCCATTCCTGTTTCCCAAATCTTCCCAGAGTCTCCCTCCTGGCTACTTTTCAATTCAGCAAACCCCACATTATACATAACACATTACATTCTGCTGAGTACTGTAAAGAACATTAATAAATTATAAAGCTCTTTTTGAAATATGCATAGTTTCTAAGGGAGACAAGATTTAACCAATGAACCAATTCAAAAAGTGCTACATGTAATAGAATCAAAAGGCAACACTCATAGACTATCAATAAAGAATCAAGTCGATGTTATTGTCGGCTGACAATTTGCAAAATGATTCTAAAAGTTACCAAACCCAGCAATATAGAAGGGAGAGAGCCTGACTGGGTCTATGGCATTTCACAAACTTTATCTCCTGGTTCCTAATCAGTATTATATTTTTTAAAAAAGAAATCAGAATGATAGAACACCTTAGCAAAAATGCAGACACAATAGTGACTCAGAGTGTGCCAAAGAGGTGCCCTTGGAGGGTCTAGTTCTTGTAGGAAATGGCAGAAGATAATATCATATTGCCTTTTTAAAAAGCATTTTCTGTAGACCACTAGTATGGAAACGTGGTATAACATACCCTTCCTCGAGATTTGCTTGCTCCTTAGCATATTAAAATATCTGCAGTCTTAAATATGTTAAGATGTTAACTTTTCTTCAATCTATCATTTTACAAATTTGCTTGACCACAAGTCGTTAATGACCCTTATTATATAAATAGGTTCCTAAAGGCTACGCTTTAGGAAATGTGGGATTTTATACAACAAGTAGAATGTAAGAACTCTAGAATGGCAGCATAGAGTTGAATTTTTTTAATAGGCAAAGTTATTGAGTAGGAAATTTAGGTGATCCAGTTTATACATTAAGGGCATCCTGCTATGTGATAAACTAGAGAAAATAAAAACATTCAAATGAAAGACTACCAAGGAGGTAATTGCAAGATGTTTGTTTTTATAAATTAAAATAGGTTGATGGGATTGAAAATAAAAAACAGATAAACAATTCTTTAGGCAAAAGAGATGTGGGCAAATAAATGGTATCAACATCAAAATAATAAATAAAGTAACAAAACAAGAGCACTGAAAAGAAAGAAGCTGTTAGGGGTAGCGGGGCATGACGAGAGCTAAGCCAGTGGGACTACTATCTTGACATAGGCCATAAAAATAAGGTTGGAATAAATGTGTTTACATATATTTAAAACTATGTAAAATAAAATCACACAGATGGAGAACACAGTCCCAAGAATGAAGCGATGTCAAATAATGAGCCCGGTTTTTTTTTTGGTGTCTTTTTATATGGCTCTTGGCAATCAGTCTTATTATTTAATAGGCAAACACATTATGATCCCCTAAGGAGAGAAGGTGATTACAACAACCTTATATATTTAAGAAAAAAGTTGAAAATGTGGGGTTTGGTGTCTTTGATTTTGTTTTCATTATTCTATGATATCAGGAATACCTGAGGCCCATGTTTCAAATTCTAATTAATGGACAGGGACCCAATTATCTGTCATTTTATTACTACTAATATTGATTTTTAAGCACACGAAAGTGGAGAACAACAGCAGGATCTGCAAATCTAGTATACCAGCAAATTGCTACTCCTTGTGGCAGCTGTGAGAATGTACCTGGCTGTTGTCCCAGGGCAAGAGGTAATCAGCCAGCAACAATAGCCCACAACTGCTGCATTTCAAAATTCAATTCACCCTGTGTTGGCATTGAGGCTATGTCTTGCCTAGGCTGCTTCTGGCCAGTGGCTACCACTTCAAGAATACTAAGGCAGACTCACTCTAAGGGAAAGCAGGGGCTCTTTGAGTGCCAACCGTTGGCTTTGTCAAACCTTTCTTAGGAGATCTTGCAGGCTGCCCACCCTCTTCTCTCTTTCTCCTTCACTCATGGAGATACAGTTCTTTTTGCACCCTGGTCTGCTACCTGATCCAGTCCTCCTGAATCCCTAACATTTTTGTCATTCAGACAGTTTTCCTAATATGGTACTTGCAATTCTAATTCCTTCTTGTCTGCTGCCTGAAAGACACACTAATACCCTTTGCAGTTTGAATAAAATATGAGGAACATAGTTTCTCTATTTACTAATGACACTTGGTGTGTATTCCATTAATACAATTATATTGCATAGGTTCATGGATTCAGAACCTACACTGTAATTTTCTAATAATAATATCACTTTATTGAGTGCTTATGATGGATCAGGTAGTATGCTAAGCCCTTCACATCCATTATTATAGTTAGTGTTGTGCTGGTGAACAGCCTTTAAAAACAAAAATAAAATATATTTTTTGCCAATTTATATGGTGTAAACACTTCCACCATGGCCAATTTCAAGTTATTAACAGATTTAACAGCAAGCCAGTGAAATTTTTGAAGTTGGTACCTGGCTCCTGAAGGTTTCTAGGAGCCTACTTCAGCACACGAGATACATTAGAGTCCTTATCATTTTTGAGGTAGGGTTTAATCCTAGTTTCACTGTTGAAGACTCACAAAAAAATTACAGAAGTTGGGCAATTTGCCCAAATTACAGGCTTGAGATTTGCATCCAAGTCTGAAGTACTATTAGTTGAACTACTACCTACGTGTACTGAAGACTCTCTGAATCCCAAGTCATAGCAAACTTAAGCCAAATAAAATGGGAGTGAAGGGCTTAGTGAAAAAAAAAAAAAAAAAAAAAAAAACTGAGATATGTCTCATAGAGCTCAAGATCAAGCAGTTACACTTCAGAGGCTTATGGAGCCGTCTGGATTCTCCTCATTGCTTCCTGGCTCCTTCTGTTCCATCTCAACTTATCTTTATGAGACTACCAGCATCACCTGCTTCTGTGGTTCACGTGGCAGGTAGAAAGAGCTCCTGAGCTTACGAGCTCATGTTTTTACATATGAAATAACTCAGAGAAA
Source organism: Cebus imitator (assembly GCF_001604975.1). Taxonomy (NCBI): domain Eukaryota; kingdom Metazoa; phylum Chordata; class Mammalia; order Primates; family Cebidae; genus Cebus; species Cebus imitator. Next base: position 3,072,200 of record NW_016107486.1, on the reverse strand, counting down.
ATTTCTTTCTTTCTATTCTAAGTTTGGAATTCCTAGAAAGGTATTCTTGTTGGCCCAGTTTAGGTCAGATGTCCACCATGGTTCTGTCCACTGCATTTTTTTTGTGGGTATGGTGAGAATTAAGAGGAAAGGTTGTAACATGAACAGGTGACCCAAATGGAATCCACAGCATTGTTTTACATGTCAAAAAATATTGTTACATTTGTAATATAATAACATATATAGATATATAGATATTTAAATCAGTACATTATCTCTTTGTCAGTACAAGTACTTAGGCACAATAATCTCTCTGAATTACTCATTTTTAATTTGCCACTCTTGAATTACTTATAGGTTTTATGAGTCTTTTTAATTTTTATTTAGTTACTTTTTTAAGAGATAGGGTCTTTCTCTGTTGTCCAGGCTGAAGTGCAGTGGTGTGCTCATAGCTCACTGTAACCTTGAATTCCTGGGCTCAAGCGACCCTCCCACCTCAGCCTCCCAAGTCCTAGTACTATGGTTGTGTGCCATCATGCCAGCCTAAATTTTGAGTCTTGATAAAGTCAGAATCACTATGATTTCTTTATTCTTGGCTAAGCCAAGTATTGAGGCTAGATGGAAACATCTAGGCTCAGACTCTTTGAGTGGTTACCGTAGATTTCAAATCCCCTTAAACAGCATATATGTTACACATGCATTTACTTAAAAGTTTGTATTTATACCAACCAACCACTTGCTACTTATCAAACAAAATCCCATTGTTCTTCCTTATTTACCGGCCAGGAATGGAAAAAGTAGATAAGTGATCTCCTCAGCCAGTCACATATATTTAATACTATGTAAAATGAGTTGTGTTTCTTACACTGAGAAATGGGGAGGTTGACGTATATTTTAATAGAGCATAATAAAATATTAAAACAAAGATATGATGTGATTTATCCACAGGAAGGATACACATAAACAGAAACAAGCTGGGCAGTTTCTTAAGCTTTAATATAATGGACAGCACCATTTAATAAAATGTCTCAGGATTTTTAGGAATCAGAGCATGTCATTGTGGAGTTCAAATGCAAAACACAATCTTGTAAAAAGTCTATTCTTTTTCAGAATATTTTTAGCTAATTATGAGAGACTAGCTCTCCCAGATATTTAAATAAATAATAAAGACACAATAATAAAAGCAGCATGCTGTCAACCAGGAATAGATTAATACCCAATGAAACAAAATAGACAATACAGAAATAGATTCAGAATCATATAGAGATTGAGTGTATAATAAAACTGGCACTTAACATATATGGGGAAAAGATTCTTCAATAAAACATTTCGTGACAATTAGGCATTTCAGAGGAAAAATAATACTGATCTCTATTTTTGTTCAAAGATCAAAATAGACTCTGGATGAAGAAATACTGGCAAAGCAAGAGGCCAAAAACTGCTAGATAAAAACAAGGGTAATTTCCATTTTTGATAGTTTTAAAAGGGGCAAAATATTTTTTTAAAACAGGGAACAAAATACAGAACCTTAGAAAAGAGGCTTAAATTTAAAATTATACCTTATACAAAAAAAAAAAAAAAAAAAAAAAAAAAAAAAATCCACAATAAAATTAAAAGATAAGAAAGGGGGTTAGATTGTTTCTTTCAATTTCTAGTTTAAATTACAAAAATTCCCCAAGATGATGCTGTGGCAAGTCCACACAGCTTGAGTACATGAGTTGGATATACCAGGTCCTCTCTTCTCTGACTTCCACAATGGTCCACCATCAGTAAGGATCTTCTTTTTGTGGAAGACCTGATCTCAGGGAGCATCTCTGACACATGAGCCGAGAGCTGATAAATTGCAACTCCTCACCTGGAATGGGGATACTATTATATTGCTTAGATTTTGTAGGAATTTCCAATAGCCCTTTACCTCAGGGCTCCCTCTCTTAAAATATTTTGTTGTTGTTGTGAACTTTATACTTTAGGTGAATTTCTTTTCTGGAACTCTCTCATAGCCCTCCTTATCCTCCTGTCAACATGTGCCTTAATTGTTAGTGTTTTCTTTTTATTTCGAAATCTTGATAATTTATGTAAGTGACCTATGAAATAATTCTAAAACAAACCTATACTTTATAATTCTCACACCCAATAGGCAATATTTATACTAATAAGCAATATATTCACAGGCATTTCAAACTGAAATGGAAATTATAATAACTTGTGAGTAGATCAGGAAACCAGGGACTCAGTGGGGAAGTTGACAAGGTACTGCCAAGGGGATTCTCTTTACCATGCAAAAGACCAGTTTGAGCAATGTCTCTTACCTTCATTCTCTCTTCTGTAAATGAATATAATAGTACTGCCGTCAAATTTAATTTGGATTTATGAGTACTAAATAAGATAATATATGTTAGACAATCTAGCACATTGTTTAGCATCTCATTTCTCAAAAATTACTAGATATTTTTTTCATAATGTACATCTTTCAAGCAAAATTACCCAAACAATCACCAAAAATATATTAGCGTAAAGTATTAACATCTATGAAAGATTGCTATGGTGAGATCCATTGCATAGTAAAATACTTTACAAATCCCTTTCCATCACACAGCTGGGTGATAGTCTTTTGCTAAACTCAAAGGGTAGTTTTAATTTAATCATCAACATTTTTTCCAAATAGATTGCCTTTTCTTAGAAGGATCTGAAAACAACGGCACTCCTAAATTGGTAATTAAAGTCTCACTATATTGTACCCCTGCATAATTTGTCTTAAAATAAACTAATGATTTTTTGTCTTGCCATCGTTAGTTTTATTTAATTAAAAATGGTTTGATTCATACTCATCAAGGGTAAACAATCATTAATTTCCACGGTTGTTGATTAATTTCCAAACACATTATTGTCCATTTCAGTATGCAGCATTGTGTAGATAACTAAAGACAACTTCTCTGCTAGAGACCCTCAGCTTTGCTGGTTTGATCCAGAAAAAGTGTCAGAAGCATAGCAACAATACATGCAGTTACATTGTCCTCGTGCCCCTCATTTCTCACTTCTCTTTTGTCATGCACTGCCTCACTTTCTCAATCTTCATGAATCAGCCTGAGAGCCAGGAAATTCTTTTTATTTTTTTAACATCCGTTACACAGAGATGGCATAAGGAATTCCACGATATGGCCAAATTCCTTGTCCTTTCCCCCAAAAGCAGCAATCGTTTTGAGAGATCTTTCTCAAGTTGACAATCATAAATTTTTGCTGACATCTGACATTTAAGTATAATTCTTAACTGAAAAATTTCTAGCAAAAATGGTCTGTGAGGTAAGCTCCAGGCTAATTTTAGCTATCCCTTTTTCACCTACTTGGCCACTTCGTGAAAGCATGCCTTTTAACTCTGCCATGTCCCACTTCTCTCCCTCTCTCTCTCTTTTTTTGTTTTTTTTTTTTTTTGAGAGTTTCCATCTTGTTGCCCAAGCTGGAGTGTAATCATTCGAGCTCAGCTCACTGCAACCTCCACCTCCTGGGTTTAAGCAATTCTCCTGCCTCAGCCTCCCAAGTAGCTGCGATTATAGGCACGTCACCACGCCCTGCTAATTTTTTTGTATTTTTAGTAGAAACAGGGTTTAACCATGTTAGCCAGGCTGGTCTTGAACTTCTGACCTCAGGTGATCCACCCACCTTGGCCTCCCAAAGTGCTGGGATTACAGGCCTGAGCCACCGTGCCTGGTCTTTCTCTCCTTTCATACCTAGTCCCACAGAAGATTTTACAGTTCTCTCTTTTCATACCTGCTGTTACTACCGCCCTTCTACAGACTCATAATCAATCCCTTACCATGTCCCTTTCACTTATGCCCTTTTGATCGTTCTATTTTTTTAGCTTTTTTTTTTTTTTTTTNTTGAGATGGAATCTTGCTTTGTTGCCCAGACTGGAGGGAAGTGGCCAAACTCATCTCCCTGTAACCTCTGCCTCAGAGTTCAAGTAATTCTCCTACCTCAGCCTCCCAAGTAGCTGGAATTACAGGCACGCACCACCATGCCCAGCTAGTATTTGTATTTTTAGTAGAGATGGGGTTTCACCCTGTTGGCCAGGATGGACTCAAACTCTTCACTTCAAGAGATCTGCCTACCTTGATTTCCCATAGTGCTGGGATTATAGGCTTGAGTCACCCACTATGTCTGCTCACCCCCCAACTTCTCTTTATAACCTGACATGGTTTGGATTTGTATACTCATCTAAATCTCAGGTTGAATATAATCCTTGATTTTGGAGGTGGGGCCTGGTGGGAGGTGATCAGATCATAGGGACAGTTTATTACAAATGGTTTAGTGCCATCATCTTGGTATTGTCCTGGCAATAATGAGTGCATTCTAACGTGATCTGCTTGTTTAAAAGTGTGTAGCACCTCCCCCTCCCCCTCTCTTGTCCCTTCTCTGGCCACGTGATGTGCTGGTTCCCCCTTTGCCTTCTGCCATGATTGTAAGTTTCCTGAGGCCTCCCCAAAAGCTGAGCAGATGCTAGCATCATACTCCCTGTACAGACTATGGAACTGTGCATCAACTAAATCTCTTTTCTTTATAAATTACCCAGTCTCAGGTATTTCTTTACAGCAATGCAAGAACAGACTAATGCATAACCTTATACTAGGAACATTGTAGTCAATATATTCCCTTATCAGAGTTGTTTATATAAATTATGGACTCCATGAAAGATTAAAATGTGAGGCCCTTTATTCAAAAACTATTAGAAAGAAGTGTACATATAAGACATTAAAATATAAAGCTTTTTGCTTTCTTCTACAGTCTCTCTCTTGCCTTGGCAAGCCTTTTCATTTTGCCACTTAATGTTTTTCTAAGTAACAAAAAAAGTTAAATTATCAGCATAAATTTTAATATTTGCCTTTATATTATTCAATACCATTTTAAAAACCAAATATGCTTGTTTTAAAATACCAGTTTTAAAAGCATCTAATTCTTAACCAGGGAAATGACACAATTTGTATTTGATAGCCCATAATATGCATTTCTCACTTGAAAGAACAGTGAAAATACTGCAGAAAACTACATATCTGTTTTTATTTCATTTCTTCACAGGCATGTATTTTACAAACATTCTCTAATTTCTGCTTACTGATAAGACAGGCAAAAACGAAATAAACTATCAATTGTTCTATCTTTCCCTTTCCTACCTTATTGTTATTCTCTGCATTAACACTTTTCTGATATAAATAAGTAATATGACTGGTATGGTGGTTCACGTTTGTAATCCCAGCACTTTGGGAGGCGGAGGCAGGTGGATCACCTGAGGCCAGGAGTTCAAGACCGGCCTGGCCAACATGGTGAAACCCTGTCTCTACTAAAAATTCAAAAATTAGCCAGGCATGGTGGCAGGCTCCTATAATCCCAGCTACTTGGGAGGCTGAAGCAGGAGAATCGCTTAATCGCTTGAACATGAGAGGCAGAGGTTGCAGTGAGCTGAGATCATGCCATTGCACTCCAACTTGGGTGACAAGAGCAAGAATTCATCTCAAATAATAATAATAATTATTATTATTATAAATAAGTAATATGATGAAGGAAGTATTTGATACGAATCCTTGATTGAATCCTACCATTGCCTTAAGTTAAAAGCAAGTTCTGGTTCCTAGTAAATTGTGGCCTCTGGGGGCTCCAGAGCCCCCATCAATGGAACATGTGTGTTTAACTTGTGCTCCTTTCGAATCTTTTTGAACTCCCACAAATTGTAGGTCCATTTGAGTTGTGTCCATTGGGCCAATGCTCTATGAAGAGCATATACCTTCTTTGTTGGCCACATACATTCTTTGTTGTCCCATCAGATTTCACTTACAAACCACGAGTTAAAAGATACAATTGTTAAGAATTTTGAGATGCTGCCAACAGAACATTAAAGCAAGCATGGGGTCCTTCTGAATGCAGCATGCTGTATGATTAAAAAGGTTGCTCACCCATGAAACCAGCCTTATTTCTTATTCAGCCTTCATGACTTAGCTTGAATGTTAAAACCCTATGAATTCCGGAGTTACTCTCTATTGTTATTTCCATATAAATGAAACATAAGAGCAGGTAACACTATAGTGTAGCTAACAGTTGCTTATTTGGGGCTTCATTCCTAAATTAGATTGTTAACTACTTCATCTTTATATCCTAGTGTGAGCATCACAGAAATTATAGATGCTTAAAATATTGAGTGAATGCATTACTGTAAGAATAAAAGAATTTTTGAGTTTTAAAATAAATGAAACATAATTTACAGTATATTATTCCCAACTGTTTTCAAAAGTTTTATTGTGACTTCAAATAGTACCCAGTTAGTAGTAAATGTATTTGTGGTGTTACGGACTGCTTCCAGTATGCTGAAAAAGTTGTGTGAAAATGATATCTAGTTAAATTATCAGAATATCTCTGTAAGGAGAAATAAAGTGATCATAAATTGATTGTGTGCTGTAGACCACGTACTTCTCTAGGCACTTAGCAAACATTACTTTGTTCAATTTTCATAAAAGTTTTTTAAAAATATGTGAAATGACCTATTTTCCAGGTGAAGCTATATGTGACTCATAGAAAATAACTTGTCCAACGTCACACAGATACTAAGGGATGACATTTTGACTGTAACTGATTCCAATCCCAATAGGCATTTTACCAAATTCCAGTGGCTTCACAGTACCTTATTATCTGAATAAATGTCAGAAAAGGAAATACCTATTCTTAACCCTTGCAATGTGCTTTATGTCTTTCTTTTTATCGTTCTTTTTCCTCTTTCATTTAATCTTAATAAAATATGGATGTGAACCCCTTTTCTTACATAAATTACTCCTGACACAATTTGATAAACCAAGCATACAGTTGCCTGGGCCTGGTCTGGAATGCCTTTTCTTCACTCTTTCCCTATTACTCCTTCCCAGTTCATCTCCTGTCTCTCCATTAAGCTTTTTCAGAAGGGTTATCCTTAGGGCTCCTTTGCATTTTTTGTCTGACTCCTTACAATTTTCCCTGCAATCCAGCAAGCACACAGCACTTAATTAATCAATTTATTCACACACGCTTCCTGAGTACCTATCATGTGCTAGATATTATTCCTTGTGCTTGGAAGACATCAGTGAACAAAAGAGGTAGACATCTCAACTGTTCTGAAATGAGATTGTATGCAAAAGAGCACACTGAGCTTTTATTTTCCCCCTTTCTATTTAATTGCTTTGAATAGTGTTTAACATGAGGATCTTTGCTTCTTTAGACTTCAAGTTCCTTCAAGTGAGTGAAAGTTCTACTTTTATAATATAATGATTTGAATTTAACACAGCACTGATCATTTAGTAAATATTTAGCTAATAATTGGACTTTTTTAACAGAAGGTGACCATACTTAATTAATTTTAGATATTCACATAATAATATGGTAATAATATTTACTGCAGTAGTAGCTTTTTAGCAGTTAATCACAGTAAAAGTTTAAGCCCTAATATGTGCTCTGCACACTAGATGTGTTTTCACTTAATTCTCACTACAGCCTGATGAAATAATTATTATTCTAACTTACAGATCAGACTTTTGGAGGCTAACTTAGTTGTTTTAGATAACACATTGTGTAAATGGCAGAACTGGGATTAAAATCCAGGTATTTCTAAATCCAGAAGGCACACTGTTCACCAAAGTACTATAATTATTGACCAAATAGGAAGCTATTAACTTGAATGGACAGCTGAAGCTAGTTGTAGACATTTCAAACATTTACTCCTTAGCTAGCTGAGTAACATAAAGTGGCTCAGTTTTATTGATAAGTTCATGGAAGATAGAACAGTTTTAATGCTCCTCCTACTGGATTTAGATGCATACTAAATTAACTAGATAGATGATACATACGCATATAACCATAAAAACATTCAGTGAACAGTCTCCTCACATTAGCTATTATATTTAAAATGCCATCAATGGCCTAAACCTCCAGGCTCACAGTATGGCGCTTTAAATCCCACAGAGGCAGCATAAAACATGAGTTGCGAGTCATAAAAATTACACCATTCAAGAATAATCTGGAGTGATCCATGCCTGTGCATTGTAACATTTGTGACATTTTTGCATATTGGAAAAGTAGAAGATTAGAGTCTTCAGCCGGAAGGAAACTTGACCCTTTTACAGAGAAAGACAGTGTGGTGTTTTAAAATATGTAGGCTTAGAGCCAGTCAGATAGACCTTGGTTCAAATATAATCTCAGCTAACTTTAGCTGAATGACTTTGGCTGAATGGTGTAGCCTCTCTGAAACTCAGAACTTTGGTCAATAAAATGGAAATAGTAATCATAATCTTAATAAGATTAGAAATAATTTGTGAGAAGTACCTTACACAAAGTAGGTGTTCTAATGTCCCAACTCCTTCATGTCATCTAGAAACCCACTTTTCTGACTGGGCAACTTGTTTTCATTCTTTACAGTGCCAATATCCACTCCCTTTTGACTCTAGACTTAGTCACTCAGAGAGAATTGGATGCTCCAACTCTCTGCCGTAACACTTCTTACCTGCCTTGTAAATGCACACACTACACCTTTTGTCATGTGCTCTTGCCTTGCCCATCATCTTCAAGCTACTGTTAGCTCTTGGAGGAATAAACTGCATCTGATTCATTTTAAAAAATTTTTATTTTTGTTTTAAGTTTCAGGGTACATGTGTGGGCTGTGCAGTTTTGTTATATTTGTAAACGTGTGCTATGGAGTTTGGTGCATCTATCAACCCATCACCTGGTTATTAAGTCCAGCATGCATTAGCCATTTTTTCCTAATACTCTCCCTCCCTCAATCCCGATCCCCAGCAGGCCCCAGTGTGTGTTGTTTCCCTTCATGTGTTCATGTGTCATGATTCATATTTCTGTCTGCCATATGGGAAGCCCTAATAAGATTTCTCTGGAATGTATGAACACTTGACAAACCTGATACCCCCAAATCAGCAAATAGGTTTAGGAGTTAGTCAGAGGTGGCAGTAGAAAATCCATTTCTTATCTTTCAGTCTTCTGCTCCATCTACTCTCAGGGAGCATCATTTTTGATAAATATATAAAGAACAAATTATATCTAAGAAAGAAAATCAAAATAAAATGTGCTTTATTTTCTTGGTGATTGTTTTACTCTTTCGAATTATAGTAGATATTTTTAAGCAGTGGGTGGACAAATTTCAGCTTATTTGTCCAAAGCTTCTGGTAGACATCTAGGGTTTCTACTCCGTCAAAAAAAAAGTTTTATTGCCACATGCTGATCCCACCCATTGACAGTGAAGCCGTATTTAAAACCAGACCACAGGCAAAACACTAGAAGAGTCTGATGACTCCTGGCCCTAGGTGAGACAAAAGGTTACTCTGAGTGGATTTCCGAATTTTAACAGAAACAAAATAGATGACTTTAACGAAGCTCTAAAGCTCTGGAAAGTCACAAGATCCATCATAAAGCTAGAAGGTATCTTAATATCATCTAGGCAAATATCATTTTGTGTCTGTGAAACCGCAATGACTGAGATGTTCAATAACTGACCTAATGCAAATAAATACCTCTGCAAATTCCAGCTTGTACTAAAAGCCATTCAAACAGCCAATTGTTTCAAAATGTTTATGCACATTGTTTACTGAAAACCATTATTTTCCCCATGACTAATTCTTATTACACATAGCATTTACCTTGACCTGTATAATTATCCTCAAACATGGGGTTGAATTTTGATTTATAACATGGATGAAGAAAGAAATATGAGAGGCTTCTTTTTAATTCTTTTTTTTTTTTTTTTTTTTTTTTGAGACGGAGTTTCGCTCTTGTTGCCCAGGCTGGATTGCAATGGCACGATCTCGGCTCACCGCAACCTCCGCCTCCTGGGTTCAGGCAATTCTCCTGCCTCAGCCTCCTGAGTAGCTGACATTACAGGCATGCGCCACCATGCCCAGCTGATTTTTTGTATTTTTAGTAGAGACGGGGTTTCACCATGTTGTCCAGGATGGTCTCGATCTCTTGACCTCGTGATCCACCTGCCTCGGCCTCCCAAAGTGCTGGGGTTACAGGCGTGAGCCACCACGCCCGGCTTTTAATTCTTTATCAGAGAAAGTTACTGGTGGAGGCCATGCATGGAGCCCATTCTTGACTCTGAACAGTATCCCTTCACCATATTTTACTTCCCTGCCCAAACAATTCCAAAATGATTGAGTTTGCTGTTGTTTGGGTTTTTTTAATTGATAAACTATTTTTGAGAACACTTTTAGTTTCACAGAATAACTGAGCAGAAAGCATAGAGTTCCCCCTGAGCCTCCCCTTCTGATACACATACACAGCCTTCCCCACTATCAGCATCTTACATAACGGTGTGTGTTTGTTAAAATCAATGAACCGATGTTGATGAAACATTATCAACCAATGTCCATAGATTATATTAGCTCTCAGTCTTGATTTTGCACAAACTATGGGTCTGGACAAATGTATAATGGCATGTATCCATCATTGTAATATTATGTGTCAGTTCCCTAAAAATACTCTCTCCTCCATAACCCATGGCAACTATTGATCTTTTAATTGTCTCTATAGTTTTCCCTCTTGCAGAATATCATATAGTTGTCATGACATGTGGTCTTTTCAGATGGATTCTTTCTCTTAGTGAAATGAATTTAAGTTTCCTCCATGTCATTTTCATTCAGTGCTAAATAATGTCTCATTGTTTGGATGTGCCACAAATTACTTATTCATTTAGCTACTGAAAAACATCTTGGTTACTTCTAAGTTTTAGCAATTATAAATAAAGCTGCATTAAACATTTGGGAGCATGTTTTGTTTGGATTTGCTTTTGACTCATTAGAGTAAATACTGAAGAATGCAATTGCTGGATCATATTGTAAGAGTATGTTTAGTTTTGTAAGAAACTGTCAAACTGTCTCCCAAAAGGCTGAATCACTTTGCATTTAGATCAGCAATGAATGAGAGTTCCTGTTGCTCCACATCCTTGTCAGTATTTGGGGTTTTGGCCATTCTAATAGATATGTAGCAGTACCCTATTATTGTTTTAATTTGAATTTCCCTGAAGATCTGTGTTATGAACTGAGTGTTTGTTTTCCTCTCAAATTTTATAGTTGAAATTTAACGCCCAATATGATAGTATCAGGTGAGGTTTTGGAGAGGTAATTAGGTTATGAAGGTGGAGCTTTAATGAATAGAATTAGTGTTCTTATAATTTGAAATATAAGAATAATGATTTTTCTCAGATACGGAAGGATACAATGAGAAGGTCTTCATCTGCAAACGAATAAAAATGCCCTCATCACACACTGTATCTGCGACCACCTTGATCTTAAACTTTCAAAGCCTTAAGAACTGTTATAAATAAGTGCTTGTTATTTAAACCAACTAGCCTATGATATTATATTATAGAAGTCCCAAATGACTAAGACAACATACAATGTTAAACATTTTTCATACGCTTATTTGGCATCTTTATATCTTCTTTGGTGGGGTATCTGTTCAGGTCCTTTGCTGATTTTCAATAAAGTTGCTAGTTTTCTTATTGAGTTTTAGGAGTTGTTTGAATATTTTGGATAACTGTCTTTTATCAGATGTGTCTTTTGTAATATTTTCTCCATCTGTAGCTTGTCGTCTCATTCTCTTGATATCATCCATCACAGAACAGAATATTTTAATTTTAGCAGTGTTCAGCATATCAATATTTTCCATTAATTTTGCCTTTGATATTGTATCTAAAAGGTCACTGGCATCCTCATGTCCTCTAGGTTTCCTCCTGTGTTACCTTCTAGAAGTTTATAGTTTTCTATTTTCCATTTAATCCTGTGATCCATTTTGAGTTGATATTGGTGAAGGGTGTAAGGTCTGCAAAATCAGAAAAGGTTTGTATATTTATAGGGTGATATTTAGCTGTTTCAGTGCCATTTGTTAAAAAGACTATCTACCCTCTATTGTACTGCCTTTGCTCCTTTATCACAGTTTAGTTGTCTATCATTGTGTTGATCTGTTTCTGGGCTCTCTATTCCATCAAAACATTGATCAATTTGTCTATTCTTTCACCAGTGCCGCACTTCCTGGATTACTGTACTTTCATAATGTATCTTGAATTCCAGCAGTGTCAACTATTGTAGTTGAGTGTCAAGTCCTCCAACTTTATACTTCTCCTTCAATACTGAGTTGTCTTTTCTGGGTTCTTTACTCTCCATATAAATTTCAAAGCACTTTATTGATATCCACAAAATAATGATAATTTGATTGGGATTGCATTGAATCTATAAATAAATTTAAGATTAATGTTTTTTAAATGAATTTTTGTAAGAACAAGTATCATTTGATTTTTGGAAATAAGATATTACCAAACATTACGATTCTTTAACAATTAGATAAAAGAGAGATAAAATGCCTTTAGAAAAAAGTCATTCTCTTTGGTAAAAATAAAATGCATACTAGAAACCTTACATAATAAATTGATTCTAGTTCAACAGACTGGAGAAAAAAACAAGGCTGCAGGCAATCCATGTAAAAGAAATAAATTTATGAGTATTTACACTATTAATAACTGCCTTCTCCCCTGTGGCTTCATGGTTTCTACAAACCTTGTTCATAACACTAACTCACACTGACCAGAGTTTGTAAAGGCTAGATTAAGGAAAAAAGAAAGCCTTTGGGTGAGAATTAGTATTAATGTTCATTTGGCTTAGAGACAAGTATATTTGCTGGAGATTTGGTTTAAAACTCTGGTGTCTACTTTATATTTATGTTGTTTCTGTCCTGTTAAAGATATTCACCAAATAAGTTGTGAAAGGCTCTAAACACCGAGAGACTTACCCAGTCTCCAATATCCTGTAGGATATTCTTGTCAAGAACTGTGGTTATTATATGTAGCCCATTTCAAAAAAGTAAATATTCCTCCTGCTCCTGGAAGGCTCCTGGATAAACATCTGGCTAATAGCTGTGATTAGAATACATTGATGTTACTGATCTAGATCACAGTCAGACTTGATTATTTTGTTTTTAATTCTTAAAATTCCTTTCAAAGTATATTTTGTTGTAGGGGATCTCAATATGTGTGTATTTATAACGAGATATATTTATATTACCATACCATCATTTTAAGTAATATTTAAAATGCAAAGTATAAAATTACAAGGATGAGTTATAAAGCAAATACAAATCACAACCTGGAGTTGAATGCCAAGATAAACACCTAGAAGAATCAAGAACATTTGCTTTAGATCCAGCAGAACAAGATCATGGAGAGGAGATAAGGATTATTGACATTTTTATAAAGCTCTTTTGGTATGATTTGACTTTTTAAACAATATATCTTATTTTGCACATAAAAAGTTATGTCTAAAAGCCACTTTTACCCTTAAAGCTATTGAAAGAAAAATTTAAGAATTTTTTTAAAAACCAATTAACCAAAAATATAACAAAACATTTTTTAAAAATATGTCTAAACTTCTAGGACATTTTTCCTGCATTATAATAGTATGTCTTTAAGATCTCCTTATAAACAAGCCCCTCATTTTGAAGAAAACTGATCTAAAATGCTTTGCTGTATTTTCCTTGACACAAAGAATAGTAAATTATGTTTAGTGTTGGATAGTGACATCTACAAAATAAAAAAGAAATAAAGCATGGATAAACAGTTGAGCAGAAGTTCTGAGGTTTATTCCATTTTCCCTTGTTTTTATGTTAACAAAATATATATTTGACTGTACATTCATATGTCAGACATTAAGCAAGATTCTAGAGACTCAGAAATGAATCATCAGTATAGCTGAAAATGGAAAGATCAGATTTCTTATTTTGTGTTATTAAAATATTTAGAACATGAGATAAATTACTTAATTTTGAGCTTCTATTTCCAAATATGAAGAAGAAAAAGCATAATGGATCTGCCATATCCACAGAATTGCTTTGAAGGTTATACAAGACAGCATTTCAGTTACCAGCGTAGCTTTGGGGACTAAATAAATCCAGGTTTTTCCTTAAGATATAATAAAAAGGGATCATTATCAGAGAGGATGATTTTAAGTGATTATATAACTGGTAAGTATGGATAAAGAAGAAAGTACAGTAAAAGTAGTAACGTAGGGATAAGAAAATTTGAGAAGTAAAAATGAAATTGCAAAACTGCAAGGCATATGGTAGGGCAAGTGTTGCACAAATGTTAGGAGGTGCCTCAACAGATCTAAGACAACTAATTAGGAGCGATATTATTAAGACATGGTATCTGCTACGCAATTTTTACCACAATGCATTATATCTTATAGCGGTTTGATAATTGCACATATAGAATTTGGTATTTTATATTATTTTCAGGGCCTAACAGTTACTGTTTTCAGGGTTAATATTGTAGATACTTGTCTTTTGATCTAATCATAAGGAAGGATCCTGATTATGTTGCTGCTGTGGTTTGAGAGTCTCGGGGCTTGGCTTCTACAAAACATACCAAATAAGTCAATAATGTCTCTACATGCTTAAGAGCCTAAGGCAATACTTCTGTTACATGGAAAGAATGCTGGGATGGTGTAAAAGGAGAATCATTTGGTGTAGAAGGAGCAGGTGCTTAAGGATGTGGAGTCCAACTTCCTCATATTATTTGCAAAAATTATTTCAACCCTATATAGAAAAAGTGTACTGTCAACACTGGACTTAAGGGTCATGAGGTTAGCAGATAATCATAACTTCAAAACAGAATCTGGCTGGATCTCCTGCTCCGTTTTACATCTTTTCGCTGTGTCATTAAGCATTCTGTATCACTGTGTTTATCCAATTGTACAACAATCAATAGCACATGAAACTTTCCACACACTTTAATATTTCTTACACTGACTTTTATTGACCAGTGGTAGAACTTCAAAATAAACAATTTTTTGGACTTGTTTTATGTGGCTATGAGAAACTAAAAGAGGATCAAAGTCAATTCAAAGTCCGATAGAAAAAACAATACAGCTCAGGCTTTTTAAATATACTCAATGCAATAGACAATTTTCAATACCTACTCTGTGCTTGATATGTCATTGTTATCTTAAGGAATGTAATAATAGATTATTCCATTCAAAATCATTCAGCAAACATTTATTAAAGTAATACTGACTTTGCACTAGGTACTCATTAGGTATGTGAGGTACAGAGATGTGTAAAATACAATTCCTGTGTTTAAGAAGAGTACAGTGTCTTTTCAATAAATGAATATTATAGCATAGTTGAAAAATGCCTATCATCTTATCAGATCTGTTAAGTGGCATTAAAGAAGGGAAACCAAGCATTAATGATTTGTAAAGAAGGGCAATTAACTCCAGTGAGGCAATCATGAAATCCAATAGATTATGAAGACAAGAATTAGGGGTGAGTGGAGATAAGGGTAAGAGACAGGTGTTTCCCATCAAATGCACAGCTTTTTTGAAAGTAAGGGACATTTAGGAAATGTATTAGTCATGGTTATCTAGAGAAACAGAACCAATAAGAGAAAAAAGTTACATACACACACAGAGAGAGCGAGAGAGATTGATTTTAGAAAATTTTCTCATGTAATTATAGAGGCAAAGTCCCACAGTCTGCTCTCTGCAAGCTGGAGAGCTAGAAGAACCAGGTGTGTTGTTTTAGTGCTAGTTCAAAGGCCTGTGAATCAGAAGATCCAGTGATACAAATGCCAATTTGAGTGCAGAAGTCTGATGTCCTAACTGGAATATAAGCAGAGAGAGGGAAGTCCCTCTTTGTTTGCTTTTTCTTCTATTCCAGTCTCCAGTGGATTAAGTCCCCCCACACTGCGGAGTACAATCTGCTTTACTCAGTCTAATGATTTAAATGTACTCTCATCCAGAAACACACTCACAGACAATCCAGAATAATGTTAACCCAGTATCTGGGCACTCCGTCACCCAGTCCATTTTATACATAAAATTAACCTTCACAGGAGATAAATTGGAGACATGTAGGAAGGAGATTTAAAGATTTTGCCTACTTAAGCAGAGACTATTAGTGCCCTGCCAATAATCCCCTAGCAATTATGTTTACATGCCTAGACTGCTTACTGAGTACACTTGTGATTCTACAGCTGAGAGATTTTATTCTAACCAATGGACACATTGCAAATAGGACAAGTCAGAAGCACCAGGCAGCTGGGGTCCTGGGACCAGCTCTCATCCAATAGCAGACAGTGAGAAGTATCTCAGTGGCAGAGGTTTGAGCAGTACACTATTCATCAACATGATGAAGTGGTATAAATGGCCTAGATCAAGACAGAGACAAACTCTTCTTCACTGTCTTAACTAATTATTTATTGTTTTAGAAGTAATATGATTAGAAAATGACAGACAAAGAGATCCAGGAAAGAAGCATGTGATTGGATCTATAGGAATGGACCAAAAGTGTGTAAATCTTTACTTCTCATGCCAATGCCCATCAAAAAGTATCCAGTACAGAGAAGGCATTGAACAACTATTTGAACAAAATTGCTGGTCCGGCAGATTTTAGCCAGTCTCTGGCTCTGATCACCCAGCAGCTTTCACTACTGGGCTTGTTAACACAGTAGCCATGGTGACAAAATGGAGGCTATGCATGATTCAATGTTACAGGCTCCCTTTAACCAAGGTGGAAGTAGCTAATATCACTGTTGAATGTCCAAAGTGTTATCAGCATAAACTGATGTTGATCTCTGGATGCTGTACTATTCTCTAAGAGATCCACCACTGGCAAGTTGATTATTTTTACATTTCCACTTTGGAAGTTATAATTCTTCCCAGTGATTGTCCTCATTAGAATCCATGGAGATTGCCAGTGTTACCCTGGCCTGAGTTCTCAAGGAATATCTGAATTATTGTCGTGTTTCATTCCCACTTTATAGCAAAGGAAGTATGACAAAAATAATCACGTGGTATATAGTTCTACCATACACCACAGCACCCAGAAACTTCCAGCATGATAAAATATACAAATAACCTTAAAGGCATAACTTACGTGCCATCTTGATCATCATGACATGTAGAATAGGGATTTTTTAAAATGTTGCTTTCATCCTGATAGTTAGAATTCATGGGTGAGGGAACCAAGGGGAAAAACTGTGAATGACATCTTTTATCACCATTCCCAGTAACCCATTTAGAAATGTTTGCTTCACATCCTTGAATCTTTAGATAAACTAGAATTTTTGATTTCTCTATGAGGGAACAGACACAACCAGTGTTCCAGTAAATGTATGTCTGTGACTACACCTGGTTATTTTAGATCCTTCAAGTTAACAGTCAAGGGAATCTGTTAGTGGGCTGACAGGGTTAATTGATCCAGATTATCACCAGACACATGAAAAAACGTGAGCTCAAGAATTTTGGAAAGTCCATTTTGATGCTTCCCTGGCCAGTGTTAAACTTAAGAAGAAGCACCCTTATGCAAAAGACATTCTGGCCAAGGGTATTGAAAATTCTCTGTTGTTTTAAGGCTTTTGTTTTTGTTTTGTTTTATTTAGAAATTGTTACAGGCCAGTCTCTTGAAAAATCAGATACAGGTCAGAGTGGAAAAAACGTGAAGCACCAGTGGGCCATGTAAAGAGTAAACTGTACAAATATTATTAGTGCCATCCTGACATCACTTCAGTAGTTACCTCAACATGCTGAAAGCTGTTTGCTGCAACTCTCTGCCTGTGAGATACTTTTTTTTTTTTTTCTGGCCAGGAAAGTTTGTTTCTCCATAACTCGATGTAATATTGGTAAAATAGTCTATTCCCCAACCATAAGATTGAGTCCATTATTCTCCTATAATGAGTGAATTATTTTCCTAGCAGGAAGACTGATCTGAGGATAGGCCAAGACACATACCCCAAATATAAAAGTTTTCTTTTGTATCCAACTTTAAATATTCCTTGAATTAACCAAATATCAATTTAATGTTATTGCAGAGGAATCTATGAACCCAGCCATAGTTGATATTTAGAATCTTTTTCTGTTCAGTACATCAATTTCTATTAGGCTTTTACCAGCACCACCCTACCCATCTCATATGGTTACGGCTAGCCTCTGAATCACAATAATGGGGATAGGTCTAGGAATTATCCCATCATGGTATTCCAATATTTTTTCTTTAGTAATTGGTTCAATTGATAATCACACAAACTAAGCTGAACCAACAAGAGCTTCCACCAAGATTTCAAATGTAGGTGCTGGAGAGAAAATGTATCTCTACCTTGTTGATTGTAGGCTGTAAGCACCAAGACCTGAGTAAGCTTCTTTGAGCTCCTGTCTGTGGCATGAGAGAATGAGGGCATCAGAAAGAGAAACGCAAATACAAATAGAACCACAAAATGGATAATCTGATATTATTGTTTAAGCAACATGGAAAGCCGTATATCCTTGAATATTATTCAGGTTATTAGAAAGGAGTGCTAGAAATATCACTAGATCTCCCCCAACATAACTATAAATGAACAAATAAATATTCTGGTTTATGTATCAGCTTCTTGTGAATTTGGTGTCAATAAACTTCAAAGTCTTGGAACACTGTTTTTAAACTTGAGTTTGTGGACTGGCAAACATGAAGACAAGCTCACTAGTGTTTCAAAGACAATGTCATCTTTTGAGGCTAAGTCTGATTATTATCATCATTTATAATAGTTTTCAATAGATATTTCAGAAACATACTTTTAAAACTTGTATTTCTTTCCCATTATTAAGCTTGCGCTGTAGTGGCTGCATATTTGAGCAATGGTCAGGACCTACATGTTTCATATACAGAAGTAGAAAAGGCTGGTGAACATTAGGGAAAATTATTATAATTTACTGATACATTTCTCAATATTACAACAGAATTGAAAATAGGAATAGACTCAGCAAAACTCACCTTCATGATTATTGTAATATAGGCTAATATTCTTTATAGAAAAATTTACCTCACAAAAACAGCAAGCCAGAAAAAAAAATAAATTGTTTAGGGAACAGGAATTTTCTGTAAAAACATTAATAAAAAAAGTGTGCATAGCAAGAATACCCTATATTTCTACTGCCAAAATATTCTTTTCAATTAAACTAAATCTAAAAGGGTTTTTCCATTTATTAGTGCAGAACAATAACCATAAAAATGAATTTAACCCCTTACAAGCACTATTAGAATAAACACTTGCTGATTTTTTACAAAATAATCATTTTCGTTTACCAAAACACCATTTGTATTGGTCTATTGTGTATATTTAATAACATTTCCAGGTGTATAATAGAGTAGTAGATATTACACTAACTTGAAAAACAGACATTTTTGTTTATATTTAAAATGCTTTTATAAAATTCAACCATCATGAGACCCAGGTTTTTACAAAATAGACTGGAAGTTTCAGTATACTTTAAATCTCCAATTTTATTTGTTTCAGTCTCTCATCTACACAGATATACATAGGCACTTTAGAGAGGAAGTCAAGGATGTTTTTGACTTATAGTTCCCATTTTTCCAAGTTAATGCTAATGCAATCATTATAACACATAGACCCAGCATTGTATGATTGGTAAGTCTCAAGCAAAGGCTATATTAAAAACACACATTTTTATCTCTCACTAATTCTGCACAAAATGATTCCATGTGATGACAAAAATTACCTGCTTGACTTCTTGGCTCAAAAAATAATATTCAGTAGTGGGCCTAGCAATGAATTCCAAATTCTTAATATATTTTAGCAGACTTAACAAACATGTGCTGCCGGTAAGAACTCAAAGTATTAGCCAACTTGATTATATGCTAAAACCTATCATGTAAAATGCAAAGTACATCAAATACATTTAAAACTATTATGTAAAAGAGGTTTAATTATTTATTACTGAACTCAGAAACATGACATAGTTATTTAACACTTCAGCACCTTTATTCATTGGTCTCTATATTACTCAATACTCATCATTCTTTTCTAAGAAATTCATAATAATGATCTACCACTTAAAGAAGGAAGATTATATACAACCCACGGGCATGTTGGAAGTTCTCAGATCAGATATTATTGGTTGTATATTTTAGAGCACAATTTAAGGATAGAGTAAATACTACCATAAATAGATTTATGATTTCCACTTAGCTATTTTCAACCACCACTTTATTATATAATCAGGATTTATCGTGCTACTGTATATTCAGTTCTCCTTACTTTCTAGGTATGAGGGAGTTACACATTCCCAGTTTCCTTGTGGTTAGACAGAGATATAACATGAAATGGGCCAGTAGATTGTGAGCAAAAGTGGAATGGGTTATTATGGCCTGAAGAATTTTCATCTCTTCTTCTGCCATGGCAATGATGAACTTGGATATTAATATGATGGCTGCAGGAGATCAAAGCCCTCATGAATTATTGAGCCCTTTGTGGGGTGCAGATGCCTTAGGGAATCTTTCTCTCCCAAAGTGACCATAGCTTAAGCAATAAATAAATTTTGATTATGTTAAGTTACTGAGATTCTGGTTTTTGTGACTGCAGCATAGCCTGATAATCCTGGCTTATACCAGAATTTTATCCACCCATATTAACATTGCAAATGAACTGAGAATTCAGATCACTCAATAAGTGCTGGGAATCCCAAATACACTGGAGTCTGCTTAGAAAGTGGACACAGAGCTTATATCATTGAGGAAGACTGTTCAATACTACTCTTTGGAAGTAAAAATGAAAAGGGAAAATCTTGATTTTCTCAAATTTGTTCAGTATTGACACACAACTACCTTCAGTATTCTGGAATCATTCATTAAGTGTATAATTCAAAATTCTTGTTTAAAATGATCAATATTAGTTATAATAGCTAAGATTTGAAGGAATTTCTGTGAGATCAAGTGTAATAATCCTGCTGAGAATTGTTACCTGTGTCTATTGTTGATAAATACAGAGCTGTGTTTTTCTCCTCCTATATGAGATTTTGCTATTATGAAATATGGGAATAATTTCAGAATGTGCATATATATGGAAAGTAGATATTGGTTTAATATAAAACATGGGTAATAACTGTTCTTTTTATCATAGACCGGACTTTTATTGTGTTAGTTTTACTTTAGCAAATCATAAGACTGGGCAAAGTTCAACATGATCCAGAGTAAAAGAAATAGTACTTTCTTTGTGTCAACTTCAGGCAAGGCAAATAAGGCAGACCAAAAACTGCTTTAATGATTCACTAAAGCTGAAGTTCAAATAAAGTCACAGCAGCAGCCAAAATACCTGGAAATGCAACAACTGTGAGCAAGGCT
Source organism: Cebus imitator (assembly GCF_001604975.1). Taxonomy (NCBI): domain Eukaryota; kingdom Metazoa; phylum Chordata; class Mammalia; order Primates; family Cebidae; genus Cebus; species Cebus imitator. The sequence continues at coordinate 3,051,044 of NW_016107486.1, read as the reverse complement.
TATGTCTTCCTGAGCAAAGGTCCAGGAAGAACATAAATATTGAGAGAGAGATTATCTGATAGCACCATTGTCAGCAAATAGCAACCCTGAATGAGACAGAAACAAGGTCAGGGGTCAGATAAACGCTATAGTTGTACAATAGCCACAGTAGACTTTTTTTTACAAGTCCTATTTCTATTGTCATTTTGGGCTCAATCTTGACTTTTGAGGCCTATCTCAATTGTAGAATGAAGAATTGGCCTTCAAGTTATTTTTTATTGAAAATATTTTATTCTACTTTATATTTCTGGCAGTGCTTAGGGTCTACTTCAGCTATAGATTCTGTTCTGATTAACCTAAGTAACCTAAGATGTTCTGAGAGAAGGCATGTGTCTGGCACAAAGCTGAATAAGAGAGTCCCTGCACCCACATGGCTTGCATATCAAAAGCCATGCAAAACTCAGCACTAAATATCATGGTGAAGATCTAGACTTGACATCGAATTTATTGACTGAAATACTTTCTGAAAAAAAAAAAATACTCTGCACCATTGTCTAAGTTGATAAACCTTTTCTACTTACTCAAGATCCAAAGAACAGATGGATTTAATGGATTTAGTGGCCAAATAAATATTGTTTTCCCAAGCACTTAATGCCCAAATTAGTAGATTTTTTAAAATGCAACTAATAAAAGCACATAACCCTCACAATACTCTTGTACCACCAAGGTTGTTTAGGCAGTGGAGCAGGACCTAAATAGTGCGGCAAATTAATTGAAGGCAGAAGTCCTTGCTTCTAAGCTCTAGTCAATAATAATAATTCAACTTAATGACTACCTACGTGACCTTAGTCAACTCAAGTTCTTAGGACCTCAGCTCTTTCCTCATTTATAAAATAACATGGCAGCTTATTAAAATTGAGAAGAATTTAGTAAAAGTAGCTTTATATATTTTTTACAATAATTACTTAACTGGATGTTTCAAAAGTACCAGATACAAAATAAGGATAAAATTCAAGGTTTTATTAAGTGAAATGTGGAAATTACAGAAATTAGGAAACAGTGACATATACTCATAGAATTACAAATTTATAATGGAGATAAAATCCTATTTTATACCCTTTGGGTTCTCTTCTAGTTGGTAAGTATTTAGCAATGCACATGGCACAGACAAATCACAGTAAAAAATATTCCTCTTAAAAAGTTTTTGCTCAGTCATAAAATACATACAGTGAAAAATTTTCTTCCACGAAGGCAAGCATTCATAAATAGAATTAATTTCTGCACTTTTGTGGAGGAGGAACAAATAAATGAAAGTATAAATATTTCCTGTTGAGTATGAGACAAAAGGCAGAGGTGTACCAAGAACAGTTCATTTATAGACATCAGCAAAAGTAATATTTTTATTAGGAATTCATCCCCAAATCCCTGAGCTCATTTTTCATATAACTAAAAGGCAAATAAATATGTTAGAATATAAAATATCAACACTGATACATATAGAATGGAAATACTTAAAAAATACATATCAAACCTCATAAATGGATACAGAAAGTGCAAGTTTTCTTTATTGCCCTGTGCTGAAGGTAACTACCATAAATTTGGCACTATAGCATGAACTTGAAAATGAAAGTTTCTTCCTTTATGATAAAATACTTAATTCGTCTAAAGATGACATAAAATACTTTATATTTAAGCTTGGGAAGGTAATATGGTTTCTATTGCTCTAAGGAAAGATGGATTTAGTGCCCAAATAAGCATTTTTTTTCCCAAGAACTTAAGGCCCAAATGAGTAGATTTTTACTAGATTACGGACTAGCATCTTGTATATTGCCCAATTATACTGAAATAACCAGGAAGTACTGGCTTTCAAAATGCTGCACAGACTAATAGAACTGTGACTAGCTTCTGAATTTTCGCTTAATGTTTTGTCTTCTGAACTAAGCCCATTTCTGCAAATTGCTATCAATCCTTATTGCCTTACAGTGACAATGAAAGTCATCTATCAATGTGACTGATTTTTCAGGGAACTACTACTGACCTTACTTTGTAGATTTTACCTTATGTACCAGTTTAAGGTTGGCATTATGAGAATTGATGTGACTTTACATTTAAGAAATTTTGGGACCCTTCAAAACAAAATGTACTAAAAAGTTACAAATCCTTTTTATCCTCACTCTAGGAGGAATTGACAGGAGATATCACTCACCTTTTTCCTGAGGAGAAAATTTTTATAGGCCTGGACACTTGGAACAGGTAGATGTATTAGATCACCTACAGTCTAGTTCATTAACTGTATTAGGGGATGTCAGTATGAGAAGGTTTTCAGAAAGGCTTTCTCCAGAGACTTAGAATAGAGGAAATGACATTGCCTTTGAGAGACAGGCTAAAAAAGCAGGACTTAGTGAATAAAAGTAGATATATGCAAAATAACTAAGTCTGCAAATGAACTATTTGTAATTAATTTATAATAATAAAAATAGATACTGCATATTAAAAATCATACTGTAATACATACTATACATATGTATGCATGTGTGTATATGTGTATGTGTGTGTGTGTATATATATATACACACATACATAAAAGAGGATATATATATATACATATATATATATATATATCCTCTCTCTTTTACTGGCTAGAAAATTGGGGCTCAAAGAGTTCAAGTCTCCACAGTTAATAAGTGACAGATCTGTACTTGAAACCCTGGTCAAATTCTGCTATCTGGGCTGCTTATATCAGTAGAAGATATGCCAATGAGAAGGAAAGTTTATTGGCTATTGAAACATAGATATTACACAGGTTTGGAAAACAAACCTGTATTCAAATCTTCGACTAGCCATAAATTAGCTGAGTTGTCTTACAAAGGAAAATAGTGGTTCCAGATAATTAGTGCCCTGCCTGTCACTCACAATAAATAGAAGAAAAGTTGGAGTTACTGAAGCCCCTCCAAACACTCTCATAGGAAAAAAAAAAGAAGCCTTTGCCTATGAAATACAAATTTTTATATTCCTCTGGGTATATACTCAGTAATGGGATTGCATGAATGTTAATTGCTGCACTATTTACAATACCAAAGACATGGGATCAATCCAAATGCCCATCAATGACAGATTGGATAAAGCAAACATGGTACATATAAACCAGGGAATACCATGCAGCTATAAAAAAAATGATATCGGCCACACATGGTAGGTTATGCCTGTAATCCCGGCACTTTGGGAAGCCAAGGCTGACATATCACGAGGTCAAGAGATTAAAACCACTCTAGTCAATATGGTGATACCCTGTCTCTACTAAAAATACAAAATTTAGCTGGGCATGGTGGTGTGCACCTGTAGTCCCAGTTATTCAGGAGGCTGAGGCAGGAGAATCACTTGAACCCAGGAGGTGAAGGTTGCACTGAGCCGAGATTGTGCCACTATACTCCAGCCTGGGTGACAAAGCAAGACTCTGTCTCAAAAAAAAAAAAAAAAAAAAGAAGATACCATGTCTTTCATGGAAACATAGATGGAGATGGAAGCTATTATGCTTAGTAAACTAATACAGAAACAGAAAATCAAATACCACGTGTTCTTACTTATAAGTGGGAGCTAAATAATAAGAATTTACTAACACAAAAAAGGAAACAACAGACACTGGGATCTACTTGAAGTGGGAGGGTGGGAGGAGGGGGAGGAGCAGAAAAGATAGGTACTGGGCTTAATAACTGGGTAATGAAATAATGCTTACTACAAATCCCCGGAACACAATTTTACCCATATAGCAACCCTTCATGTGCACCCCCAAACCTAAAATAAAAGTTAAAAAATGAAATTTGAGTTTTTCCTTTGATTAAACAAAAGACAAAAAAAATTTTGATTGTGAGAGCAAATGGATCAACATATGTTATCCTAATGTCCCCAAGTTGTGAATCAATTCAATATCCCATGACTCTGGTTCTGCTATTCAAACAAGCTTCTAATTTTAATTGTCTGCTTATATACATGTACCTATGGGAAAAGGTGATGATGTCCATATGTACATAAGCATAGGATCCCACATGAGACTTATTTTTCATTACAAATAAGATAATTAACTTGGTGTTTACCTATCAGTATTTTGAGTCTGACTAAAGAAGAGTGAGGGGATTCTTTGAGAAGCCAAGCTCTCCTTACTTGGGGTGCTGTCTAAAGTAGGATTCTCAGCTTTGCCATGATAAGGAACGCCACACGGTGGGGTTCCTTGAGAAAGGGCGAGCCTTCTTTTGCTGATGTTTTTCCTCTCCCACTTTACCTCCATTGTCATGTGTCAGCCATTCTGAAGGGCTTGTTGGGCAGCTCTACCTCAGCCCTGGCTGGTCACATGCACTACTTCTACTTTCAATGGACTTTCATCCATTCCCCAATCCTGGATTTCTCCTTCAGCTTGCAAACATATTGCAAGCACTGCCTCCTGTAAAATAATGTCTTAGACCTCTTATTTGGGTTATATAGCCTCTTTCCATGTGACTTCAGTCACTTTGTGCATAGAGCTATTACAGCAACTGCTACCATTATGTTTAAGCATCTGACAGCATTCTCAGCTCCTTCAACAGACTAACTTATTTCTCCTTGCATTTCAGAACCATACTTTGTCATTTAGTTGGTGACCTCAGAAAGTTGCTTATATATTATTAATTTAAAACCCCTAGATCCTGGCATAAAATTTAGACATCTTGCTCGTAGCAGAATCTCTAGGGCCTAGCAATTTTTGAATTATTAATAAATATTTATTAAATAAATAAATGATGACATTTATGATTATATCAACATATTAAGATTTTTAAAAGCCATAACCCTTTGTCCAACATGGTCAGCATTCTGTGTCTTGAGTTATTATTAGAACAAAATGCTATTTAAATATATTGCTTCTTACAGCTCTTCCCTAGGGAAAAGCAACATATTCATTTTTTAAAACAATGAAACATATGCAAGTCTTTTGCAGAGTTGTAGCAAAATCAACATAACTGCATGATAGAAATGGAAAATCAGAACTGAATACAGGGACAGCAGATTAAACAAAAATATGGCAAGATGCCCAGACAAATCTCAATTTATGGCAATAGAAATGGACTGACGATTAGATTCCTGAATCAAATCTTTGAGTAGATCTGTTTTTCTTTCTCATGAGCATTTCATTGGCATGTGGGAGAAGGTGTGAATAGGTTGGTTTGCACTCTCTGGAGTGAGGCTGCTCAATTATTTAGGAGGTCTGTCATAAAGTAATTGCTGGTAAATGCAGAGAACACAAATGAGTGTGTTGTGAGCATATGTAAATGCTAATATCTACAGAAGGGAAAATAATTAGCAAATTCATAAGGGTCACTCATAATTCCAATGTTAAGGCCAATCCTTTGTTTCTTGTAAGATATTTCCCTAATTCATTTACAATGAACATTCCCTGGTAAACAACAATGTGCTTGAATTTATAATGCAGTTAAGAAAATAAATGAATATTGTAAATGTTGGGAGGACTTCCAAGGTAGCAGAGGATGTTTGGTGGCTGCCTTTGCTGCTCATACATGGTTGAATGGTGCCTTTGTTCTCACTGTCCCAAGCTACTGTTGCTCAGGTTTTTCTCATAATATTATTCAAATCTTGCAGTAGCCAGTGTTGTGAGAATCTTGTATCATGGGCTAGCTCAACTCGAGCTCATCATCTCAGTTCAGAAACATCTAACATACACTTCAAGCTTTTCTGCCAGGTGAATATTATGTGATGGGCCACTGCTCAGTGCTCCCCAGTCCCATCGCTGAAAGAAAAGCCATCTGGCTCCCAAGGTGGTCTTACAATTCCATTTGATTTCCCCTTCCCTCTCTATATCTGTTGGCCTCCAAAAGGCTTTCTCTTGTAATTTACCCCTGGGAGGATGATAAAATTTGTAGGAACATGTTTCACATAGACTTCTGGGACTTTCGTGAGGCTGAGCAATTCAGATTCTAAAGTTCTCAGGTTTCAGCTACCTATTTTAAAAACTATTAGCCCTGGCTGCCAGTCTTTCTAGCCCAGAACACTTAGTGCCTGTGTAAACATCTGCCACATATTCTACAATATCATTGATCAGCTGTTCATCATATTCTATGCATTGTGCTAAGCTATGTATACAAATGACCTTTCCTAACCCAGATGGCTGAGCTTGTGGTAGATACCATCATTCCCATTTTATACATGTGAAAACAAACCTAACAGATATTGAGACAGTAGCTCCTAGTTAGTTGCCATTTTTGAGCTTTGGATCTAGGCTATTTGATTCAAGATCGTAGTCTCTAAACTATCAAGCTATAAGATACCTTTTATTTGGTCTAGTCACCATTATGAATGTTTTCACATGATGCTTATTTGTTACATAATTTGCATATTTTGGATATTGAATATTTCCTGCTACTTTATGGTTCTGAAAATTTTTAGAGAATATCTTTTGGTTTCTTAACATGAAGAATGAGGATGTAGCTCTTTTTCATATTCTTGCACACACACACACACACATGCACACAAGAAGAACTGATAAATTACTCTATGTACTTGACTACAAAGAAACCAGTGCATGTGTGTACATGTGTGTGTTTGAAACATCTCTCCTGAAATCTTTACTCCTTCTGTTCCAATCTAAACTGGATTTTTTCTAGTCTCCTCTTTATACTCTTTTGTGTTAAATGCCCTGATTCCTGGGTCCTTTCTAAATTTATTTCTTCATTTTTTATAAAATATATACTTCAACAATGTTCTATAGTTACTCTACAGCACAGAAAAAAAGGTGCACAGAGAAAGTTAATTTGAGCCCTTGCATGTTTGAAAATATCTTTATCCTTGACTTTAGTTTCCAGTGAGATTCATAGACTTCTAGGAGAGAAAAGTCTTTCCCTCAGAAATTGAAGCCATTGTTCAGATCTTTTTTAGCTTCCAATGTTTCTTGTTAGAAGTAAGATGCCATTTTTATTCCTTTGTATGTGATCCCTTAGGTCCTTTGTATGTAACCCATTTTTTTTTTCCCTTTCCAGATGCTCTTAGGACTTTTCCCCAATGTCCTGAAGTCATATAAAGATTGAGAGTGATATGCGTACTGATGAATCTGAGCCACACTGTAGGTACTCAGTGGGCCCGTTTTTCGTGTGTAGAAAATCTGATCCTTTGTATTCTGGAAAAATTTCTTAAGTGATGCTTTCATAATATTCTTCCCGTTATTGCCTCAATCAGTGGAACTCATTAGCTGGCCTCTTAGACTGAGCTTTTGTGGTTGTTGCTATTAACCTTTTAGAATTATATTATTTAAAAATCATTTTTCATAAGTTTTTTCCCTGCAAAATTTTCTATTCATTGCTTTTCAACATTTCAATTATTTACTTTTATTTTTGTCAAAAGATTTCACATTTCTAAAAATTCTTATTCTCTGTATACTCTCATATAATAGATGTAATATAGTAATTTTAGCTTTGAAGATGAGAATTGTAATTTTATATGAGTGTTTTTTATTTCCCATATGATCTCCATTGTTTTTATTTGTTCATTTTTCTATCCTTGGATTTTCTGATGTAATTTTTTTTGTTTTCCTTTAAAAATGTTCTCAAATATCTGGTGATGCTTGCCTAGCCAATCAAAATAAGAAGTAGGCCCTAAAAATCTAATAGGAAGGTTTATGTATGAGGTAATGGCTTGCTTAATTATGAATTTGTATTTAGGCAGCATACAAGATATTTTTTTTAATTTTATTTTAGGTTTAGGGGTAAATGTGCAGAATTGTTATGTATGTAAACTTCATATGGGGAATTCGTAGTTCTCTATTCTTCTACAGGGCAGTTTCCTCAGAAAGAAACCCTCTAGTCATCTGTGAACAACATACAAGCATAGGGACCAGAGTAGTGGGAGGCAGGCAGCCATGGGGTCAAGAGGGCCTCCAATCAGTGCACCCTCAATTACCTAGTTCCATGTGTCCAGGGGGAGTGCCTCATCTTTGACGTTAGCTATTCAAGATGTCTCCAATTCACAGTCTCTGTAATTAAACATCTTCAGAGAATAATATATATATATATTTTTCCTGCAGAGCTCAAGAAAGGGCAATTGACTAATTGGTTGGACTTGGGGAGAACAACAGGGCAGCTACTTGCTCCTAAAAACACTTTTGACACATCTTTTGTTTTCTTTCTTTTTTTTTTTCTAACTTATCACCAAGAGGATGATGTCAAACTATTTTTTTTATTATTAAAGGGAAAAAAAGAAAGAAAGAAAAGGAGAAAGAAAGAAAAAAAAAGAATGAAAGAGAAAGAAAGAGGAAGAGAAAGACGGAGAGAGAACGGGAATCTTGCTCTATTGCCCAGGCTAGAATGCAGTCTAAAAATGGGTATTAAAAACCTCTTTTATGTTAGTAATTGTGCCTAACAATGGAGACAGGAAGGAATAAGGGAAGAAAATAACAAACAAGCAGCCAACAAATATTTCATTTAAACCTGTGAAATGCTGTGCAATTACTGAGGAGTGATTTACTTCCAATTATGTAGTCACTTTTAGGATAGGTGTGATGTGGTACTGAGAAGAATGAATGTTTTGTGGATTTGGGGTGGAGAGTTCTGTAAATGTTTATTAAGTTTACTAGTTCAAGGTCTGAGTTCAAGTCCTGGATATCCTTGTTAATTTTCTGTCTCGTTGATCTGGCTAATATTGACAATGTGATGTTAAAGTCTCCCACTATTACTGTGTGGGAGTCTAAGTCTCTTTGTAAGTCATTAAGAATGTCCTTATGTATCTGGGTGCTCCTGTGTTGGGTGTGTATATATTTAGGATCGTTAGCTCTTCTTGTTGCATTGGTCCTTTTACCATTATGTAATGTCCTTCTTTGCCTCTTTTGATCTTTGTTACTTTAAAGTCTATTTTATTAGAGGTGAGAATTGCAACTCCTGCCTTTTTTTTGCTCTCCATTTGGTTGGTAAATCTTTCTCCATCCCTTTGTCTTGAGTCTCTTTTGATTGGGCATGTAGTCAATTTAATTTAGGATTAACATTAATATATGTGAGTTTAATACTGCGATTTAATGCTAGCTGGCTGTTTTGCCCATTAGTTGATGTAGATTCTTCATTATGTTGATACTCTTTACTTTTTGGTATATTTTTGGAATGGCTGATACTGGTTGTTCCTTTCTATATGTAGTGCTTCTTTCAGAAGCTCTTGTAAAGCAAGCCTGGTGGTGATAAAATTTTGAATACTTGCTTGTTCACAAAAGATCCTATTTTTCCTTCACTTATGAAGCTTAGTTTGGCTGGATATGAAATTCTGGTTTGAAAGTTTTTCTCTTTAAGGGTGTTGAATATTGGCCCCTACTCTCTTCTGGCCTGTAGGGTTTCTGCTGTGAGATTTGCTGTGAGTCTGATAGGCTTCCCTTTGTGGGTAACTTGGCCTTTCTCTCTGGCTGCCCTTAGCATTTTCTCCTTCATTTCAACCCTGGTGAATCTGATGATTATGTGCCTTGGGGTTGCTCTTCTTGAGGAATATCTTTGCGGTGTTCTCTGTATTACCTGGAGTTGAATATTGTCCTGCCTTGCTATGTTGGGAAAGTTTTCCTGGTTAATATCCTGAAGAATATTTTCCAGGTTGGATTCATTCTCTTTGTCACATTCAGGTACACCTATCAAATGTAGATTAGGTCTTTTCACATAGTCCCATATTTCTTGAAGACTTTGCTCATTCCTTTTTACCCTTTTTTCTCTAATCTTGTCTTCTCGTTTCATTTCATTGAGTTGGTCTTCGACCTCTGATATCCTTTCTTCTGCTTGATCAATTCGACTGTTAAAACCTGTGCATACTTTGCAGAGTTCTCGTATTGTGTTTTTCAGCTCCATCAATTCACTTATATTCCTCTCTAAATTGTCTATTCTCGTTAGTATTTCATCAAACCTTTTTTCGAGGTTCTTAGTTTCTTTTCATTGGGTTAGAACATGTTCCTTTAGCTCACACAAGTTTCTTATTATCCACCCTCTGAAGCCTGATTCCGTCAATTCATCACACTCATTCTCCATAAGGCCTTGTTCCCCTGCCATCCCCTGAAGGAGGAGAGGCATTCTGATTTTGGGTGTTTTCAGGCTTTTTGTGCTGGTTTCTTCCCATCTTTGTGGATTTATCCCCCTGTCGTCTTTGTAATTGCTGACTTTTAGATTGAGTCTCTGAGTGGACGTCCAGCTCGTTGGTGATGATATTATTTCTGTTTGTTTCCCTTCAGCGGACGCCCCTCCCCCACAGAGCTGGACCTTCCCAGGTTCAGCTGTGCTTGCTGTGAAACTCTCAACCATCAGCATTTCCAATTGCTGTTTTTTTGTGGGGGTGGTACCAGCCAAGTCTGATCACCTGGCTCCCCGCCTCAGAGCCCCCTTTTATTCTTTTCCTAATTGAATGGTCAATTCTCTCCCAGGTGCCCCAGTCGCCCACCAAAAAGGTGCTGGGATCTATGCAATTTCCCGGTTGGGGACCGCGCCAGCTGAAACAGCGGCACTGAGATTTGTGGCTCTTTCCTGTCCGGGAATCTTCCTACCTGGCTCCCTGTTTCAGTCCCCTCTTCAATCAGATGAATGGGTGACTCTGCCTTCCTGGAGCTCCAAACACCAACTAAAAGGGCACTCAGTCCCTCATACTCCGCACTGAGAACCACCGCGCCCACCGGGGCACCAGCAAAACTGCCGGGCTCGCCAAAAGAGTGGCGCTGGGGACCCGTGGGGCTTCTCCGCTGGGAATCTCCTGGTCAGTGGGCAACAAAAATTCGTCTGGAAGTCTGGCATCCACTCACTCCCTGCGCCTTCACTGGGAGCTGCAATCCTGTGCTGCTGCTGGTCGGTCATCTGGGATCTCTCTCTCTTTTGTTTTCTTTCCCACTTCACACTCTGGCTTTCAGAGGTAATTTGCATCTCCAATTTTTGACACTTTCCATAGTTCTGTACCATAAATCATGATTTTTTAAATTGTCATTTCCCAAGCTGTCATATTCTGGATTTTTCATGTATACACTCAGTTACTATTCATACATGTGCTCTCTATATTCCAGAAGTAACATTTTATGTACTAAAATATGCTTTCCTTTGATTTTTTGCTTATATATCTTCAAAATTAACTTAATGTCACTTTAGTTAAGTTTCCAGAGAGACCAGAAATGTTTGTTGCCTATTCACCATTTATAAAATTGAAAATCTTCACTTAGTTTCCTATAATATATTTAAATATTTGTTGTATTCTATTAAAAGTGCTTTTGTGAAGTCACCAATAATCATTCTTGTGCCAGAAACAATGTCATCCTTCCAGTGACATTGATCTTGATGACCACAAATCACTTAAAAAATTCACTTTCTGACTTCTCTGTCTTCAATAACCTTTCATTCTCTGACACTTTTTTAGTCTCAGATTGTTCTCAGCCTCCTTCTTGTACTCTAGTTTTTTGCCTTCCTGTCAGTCTTGGTGTCCACTGAGATTCTGATTTTATTCAATCCTAATGTTATCCTATATAATGACTCATTCTAGTTCTCTGATTATTTTCACTACCAATTACATCATGGTGACCCAGAAATCAGAATCTCCATCCCTGACCGGATTTCTGAGCTTCAGACATGTATACCCCTCTTATGTGCAGATATTTCAATCCTGCAAACATCTTAATTTGGATGTCCCAAAATAGTCTCAAAGTAAAGCTAATAACAAATTAACTGTCTCCTACAGCATGCGTGTTTTTTCTCATGGGTGTCGCAACTTAATAAATGACTATACTCATTAATTCAAGTATTTCAGAAAAGGAAATTATTCAAGATTTTCCCCTAATTATTTACAATTTAATTTTTGATTTATTTCAGATTTTGCTTCTTACTTGAGCCTATTACTTTAGCTCTACTTTTTAGGTTTATCTGATATTAT
>NW_016107486.1:3027733-3037917 GCF_001604975.1 Cebus imitator | reverse complement strand
AAAAAAAAAAAAGGGAGAAAAAGAAAAGAATAAGAAATAAAAAGAAAATAAAGAATTCGGCTGTGAATTCATTTGTTAATTTTCTAAAAGTTGTTCGGGAGTAAGTGGTTTAATTTATATATAATTTTGTAGTTTTGAGAGCTCTTCTTGGTGTTGATTTCTGTTTTTCTTCCACTATGGTCCAATAATATGGTTGGTATGATTTTTTTTTAATTTGTTGAGATTTGCTTTATTGCTGAGCATGTGGTTGATCTTATAGCATATTCTAGGTGTAAATGAGAAGAATATATATTCTGTTGTTGATGAGTGGAGTATTCTATAGATGTTTATTAGCTCCAGTTAGTCAAGTGTTGAGCTTAAGTATCTTTGCTAGCTTTCTGCTCTTGAAGTCGCCCACCATTATTGTATAGCTGTCTTTTAATAGATCTAGAAGTAATTGTTTTGTGAATATGAATGCTCAAGCATTGGAGATGTATATATTTAGGACAGTTAAATCTTGGTGAATCAAATCTTTTCATTATGTAATGTCCTTGTCTTTTTTTCACTGCTGTTGACTTAAAGTTCATCAGATATAAGAATAGTTACCTCTGCTCTTTTTAGTTTTTCATTCCTATGGTAGAACTTTCTCCAATGCATTATTTTGCATCTATGGATGTCATTACATGTGAGATAAGTCTTTTGAACAGAGGAGACAGAGGGGCTTTGTTGTTTTTAATCCAGATTGTTGTACTTCACCTTTTAAATGGGGCATTTAGACCATTTAAATTTAAGTTTGATATTGATATATGAAGTGCTGATCTTATCATGATTTTGGTTGTTTTGCAGTTTCAATTGTGTTGCTTATATGGTCTGTTGGCTAGGTACTTAAGTGTACCCTTGTGGTAGCAGGTATTGTTCTTTTATTTCCATGTTAAAAACTAGCTTAGTTGAGGATCTCTTGTAAGACAGATCTAGTGGTAATATATTCCTTTAGTACTTACTTCTCCAGAAAAGACTTCATTGCTCTTTCTTATATGAAACTTAGTTTGGAAGGATATGAATTTCTTGGTTGTAATTTCTTTTCTTTAATAATGCTTAAAATAGGCCCCCAATTTCTTCTGACATAAAGTTTCTGGTGAGAAGTTCATTGTTAGACTGATGGGGTTCCCTTTGTATGTAATCTGACCTTTTTATCGAGGTGCTTTTAAGATTCTTTAGCATTGACCTTGGACAGTCTGGTGACTATATGCCTTGTTGATGTTCATTTTGTATAATAACTCATAAGTGTTGTCTGGATTTCTCAAATCTGAATATCAACTTCTCTAGCAAGATTAAGGAAATTTTCTTGAAATATTTCCTCAAATATATTTTTCAGGTTACTTTTTCTACTTTTCTCTTAGGAATGCAAATAATTTATACATTTGATCACTTTACATAGTCTCATATTTCTCAAATATTTTGTTTATATTTTAAAACTTATTTTCCAGGGCCAGGTACAGTGGCTTACACCTATAATCCCAGCATTTTGGGAGGCTGAGGCAAGACTCCCACTTGAGGTCAGGAGTTCGAGATCAGCCTGGCCAACATGATGAAACCTTGTCTCTACTAAAAATACAAAATGCTTCGGCAAGAGAATTGCTTGAACCTAGGAGATGAAGGTTGCAGTGGGCTGAGATCATGCCAGTGAACTCAAAAAAAAAGGTGAAAAAAAATTTATTTTCCTTTATTTTTGTTTGATTGGGTTAGCTTAAAAGACGAGTCTTCATGCTCTAAAATTCTTTCTTATATTTGGTTGAATCCATTGATAAAGGCTTTAATTGTATTTTGAAATTCAAGATTTTTATATTTTCCTTCTCTTGCTGGGTTACTTTAGAAGTGTTTTTGTGTGTGTTGACTTTCAAACTTGTTTCGAATCTCATTGAATTTCCTTGCAGTTCATGCTTTGAATTCTTTATTTGTCATTTCTGAGTTTCCATTTTGGTTAAGGACTATTGCTGGAGAGCAAGTGTGGTCCTTTTGATGGTGTCACTACATTCAGATGCTTTGTGGTGCCATAATTTTTGCATTGGTTCCTTCTTATCTGTAGATGCTGACACTTCTAATTTTTAAACAGTATTTTTTGTTTGGGTAAGATTTATTTTTTTTTCTTTCTTACTCTATGCTATTATTATTATTTCTCTCTATTTGCCTTCTCCCTCCTCAGTGGGTACTACTATATAGAATGCTAGGTAGGGTCTTTTGGGCTTTGCTTCTGTAGCTGTATGTATTTATTTTGGCAGGTTTTATATTGGGCTGTGCAGATTGACCTACAAGCCGCTAGATCACGCTTATAGGTAAAAGCTGGCATAGCCATTGTGGTTGGGTATATACTTGATCCTAGTTTACTTGTAGAAGCTTTCTGTTGCCTTAGGCAATGGGGTGATTCAGGGAACACACAATGGTCTGAGCGTCCTGCTCAAGTCTGGGGAGGTGAGGGACATGATAGGAGAGTGGGACCAGATTGAGCAATTCTACCTACAGGTCCCCCTATAGCTGGTAGAGGAACAAACACCAAGGGAAAATCCAGTGAGTGGCCACCAAGTGCCCAAGGTGTGCCCAAGCATGGAGCTGGGAGACCTCCTTGGCCTTCCTAATTGGGATAGAGGTTTGCCTAAACTTCTAATCCAGGAGAGTGGGTGCTCTAGATGGATGGAGATATGCATCGATGTGAAACAGAGACATGCTTCCTACACCAAGATCTCCACATGGGCGAAGTGGGGCATATCACACTGCTGACCAGGGATGCAGTTGTTCTGCATGAGTGGAGGTCTGCCTAGGTATGTAGCAGAGAGCTCCCAACCCTCTCCAGATCACACACACACATGCACACATGCATGCATGCACCCTAGGACCTCTGCAAAGGAAAGGTGGGGTAACTCAGGTTTCTGATCCAGGTGAGCTGGTTCTCTGAATACCTGGAGATCTGCATGGATGTGAAGCAAAGAGGGTCTTTCTGTACTACAATCAATGGCTAGAAAGGCTGGGGCATCTCTGGCTGCTGAACCAGATGAATGGGTGCTCTGGATGCTTGGAGATTTGTCTGGGCATGAAGCAGAGAGGGCTCCCCTGCACTGGGATTTCAGCACAGAAAGGGTAGGTCATCTCAGGCTGCTGATCCAGACAATCTAGTGCTCTGAGTGCCTGGAAATCTTCCTTGATGTGGAGTGTAGAGACCCCTGCTGTACCATGGTCTATGCCTAGGAAGGATGCAGTGGATCAGGCTGCTTAACCAGACAAGCAGGTCCTCCAAATGCCTACAGAGATGGCCTCCTTGCACTTATTTTTTATATATATTTTTATTTTCCAGGAATGTCCTCCTATCTTTCTTGATCAAACTATCTTCAATTTGTTGATTTAGATTCAATTTAGCCTCCAGCTGTAGACTGTCTTCCCCAGTCTCCCCAGGATGAAATTATTGGTCTTTCTTCTTTTTTCATATCATTCTCTATCTCTGTTTACAAAATAATTTGTTCACTAATATCTGCCATAATCCTTATGTATCTAAGTAACTGAGACAGTGTTTAATTTATTGGGAGAGCCTCAGAATCTAATACAGTGCCAGGAAAATAGCAGACAAAAAAATAAAGCTCTGTTGAACTATTAAGATATCATTCCACAATTTTGTATTCTTTTACCTATTTTTTTTTGCCCTTCTTTAAATATTTTGTTGAGAATTCCTTTTTGGCAAGTATACATGTTTTCACAGCCATGGCTGTACTATACTGTACCTCTTGATGAAATTCTAGCATAGTGCTAATTTAGATAAAGTCAATTGTACTTTGGAGCTTGAGGTCTGAGATATTAATTCAACCCCCAAGCTCTGTAGTTTCTCTATTGATTAAATGAAGAAATTTTACTAGATGAGC
The DNA here is from genome assembly GCF_001604975.1 of Cebus imitator. Classification (NCBI taxonomy): domain Eukaryota; kingdom Metazoa; phylum Chordata; class Mammalia; order Primates; family Cebidae; genus Cebus; species Cebus imitator. The sequence continues at coordinate 3,034,033 of NW_016107486.1, read as the reverse complement.
ATCAAAGCTCTTGAATATTTTTCTCTTCCCAGAAAGTTGTAAGAATATTTCATCTGCCATTTAAAAAAGATGTGTTCTGGTAGCTTATAAGCAAATAGATAGCTCTGGATATCAGTAGTGAGTGCAGATTTTTTCTTTCCCCTGAAAAGCTAAAGGATGAGCATCTGGGCTAGGAGATAGGTGTGGATTGTCAGGCTGAACATCTTGACTCAATTCCCATGATTGATAAATGTTTCTTTAACGACAATTTCATGAGAAGGAGATGTAAGTACCATTGTCTTTCCTTATATATGGTACTAGTTTTGAAATTATAACTAAAGTAATACGCTAGTATCATTGGTTTTTTTATTAAAAGAAATAGTATCTAGAGCTTTATTTTAATGTAAGCAATGATGTTTGGCTACTTGACATAATCCCAAGGCAATATTTAGGAGTAATGAGGCACATTTCCCAAACAAAAGCAATTTTAGTAATTTACATGAGTCACCATGATAAGTTTTCTCCTGTGACCAGTGCACTATTTAACTTCCCTCAAGTCTGTTAGACATAAAAACACTTTCCTAGAGTTTCAATTCTTTGTGTATATTCTTAATTGCTTCCCACTATAGCCAAGCTTATTCTGGATGAACCTGCACATAGAATTAGAAGAAAAATAAGAACTCCAAGTTTATTCACTTAAAAAATGTAATGTGTATATATATTTTGTCAAGCTCATACCAAATTTAGCATTAATCATTTCAAATTTCTTGAAAGTAGCTGATGGACCAAATAGAATCTCATTTTTTACAACATTAATGATGTTCTTTTTCTTTCCAAGCAGAAATGTATGAAGTGACTTGCTTTACTGTAAAATATCATTCATAAATGATATTTTACATCTAACATAGCACAGTATGTTTTCAACAATTTTCCATTTTGATTTGGTATATATCAAATGGGTTCAAAGATGATGCAGCAATGTCCACATTGTAAAGTATAGAAGCCCTCTTAACTTCTAGTCTCTTTCATTGTGTGGTACTTTATTTAATTCTTGTGTGGTTGCTGTTGTTGGTGGTTGTGGTGGTAGAGTGTGTGTGTGTGTGTGTGTGTGTGTGTGTGTGTGTGTGTTAGGAAACGGAACCTTAAAAAATAGCAACTGCTTCAGATGGAAATGTGGGCAGAAAAAAAAATCATTAGTGTACGGCAGTTTCTATATTCCCTTGTTTTTTACTTCACAACTATTGCTAGAGAAGGAATATACATACTGTATTAGTTTCCTATTTTGAGATATGTTCTGTCAATACCTAGTTTATTGAGGGTTTTTAGCATAAAGGGCTGTTGAATTTTGTCAAAGACCTTCTCGGCATCAATTGAGATAATCATGTGGTTTTTTTCTTTGGTTCTGTTTATGTGGTGAATTATGTTTATAGACTTGCATATGTTGAACCAGCCTTGCATCCCTGGGATGAATACTACTTGATCATGGTGGATAAGCTTTTTCATGTACTGTTGCAATTGGCTTGCCAGTATATTATTGAAGATTTTTGCATCCATGTTCATCATGGATATTGGCCTGAAGTTTTCTTTTCTTGTTGAGCCTCTGCTGGGTTTTGGTATCAAGATGATGTTGGTCTCATAAAATGATTTGGGAAGGATTCTCTCTTTTTGGATTATTTGGAATAGTTTCAGAAGGAATAGTACCAGCTCCTCTTTGTATGTCTGGTAGAATTCGGCTGTGAACCCGTCTGGACCTGGGCTTTTTTGGGTGATAGGCTCTTAATTACTGCCTCAACTTCAGACCTTGTTATTGGTCTATTCATGGTTTCGACTTCTTCCTAAGGATACGAACAGACACTTTACAAAAGAAGACATACATGAGGCCAACAAACATATGAAAAAATGCTCATCATCACTGGTCATTAGAGAAATGCAAATCAAAACTACATTGAGATACCATCTCACACCAGTTAGAATGGCAATCATTAAAAAATCTGGAGACAACAGATGCTGGAGAGGATGTGGAGAAATAGGAACACTTTTACACTGTTGCTGGGAGTGTAAATTAGTTCAACGATTGTGGAAGACAGTGTGGCAATTCTTTGAGGACCTAGAAATAGAAATTCCATTTGACCCAGCAATCCCATTACTGGGTATATATCCAAAGGATTATAAATCGTTCTACTATAAGGACACATGCACACGAATGTTCATTGCAGCACAGTTTACAATAGCAAAGACCTGGAACCAACCCAAATGCCCATGGATGATAGACTGGACAGGGAAAATGTGGCACATATACACCATGGAATATGCAGCCATCAAAAACGATGAGTTCATGTCCTTTATAGGGACATGGATGAACCTGGAAACCATCATTCTCAGCAAACTGACACAAGAACAGAAAAATCAAACACCACATGTTCTCACTCATAGGCAGGTGTTGAACAATGAGAACACATGGACACAGGGAGGGGAGCACTACACACTGGGGTCTGTTGAGGGGAAATAGGGGAGGGACAGTTGGGGGTGGGGAGTTGGGGAGAGATAGCATGGGGAGAAATGCCAGATATAGGTGATGGGGAGGAAGGCAGCAAATCACACTGCCACGTGTGTACCTATGCAACAATCTTGCATGTTCTTCACATGTACCCCAAAACTTAAAATGCAATAAAAAAATTTAAAAAAGGAAAGAAATGCATATCCAGTAGGAAGACAGCCATACAAACAAACAATACAATATATGTGACAAGGGTGAGAAATGGTTTCTAGCTGGGGCATAGATTGTAAAAAGCCTTGAAAGCCATGGTAAATGAGTTCATCATTCATTGCAAAAATAAAATTTAGAAATCAAGAGATGACTTGAGGATCAGTGTTCAGGGAATTGTGTTATTGTTAAGTTAGAAACTAAATCTGCAAGAGTCAGGCTCCATAGAAAGTGAGCCACATGGTGAATGGATTATGCATTCTGTTAGATCACAGATGGCCATGGAAGGCTCCACCACCACAGTGGGGTTAGTATCATTATTTTACACAGAGGCCTGTTCGGGACATGAACTTCACCTGCTCTTAAAAAAAGAATCCGGCCGGGTGCGGTGGCTCAAGCCTGTAATCCCAGCACTGTGGGAGGCCGAGGCGGGTGGATCACGAGGTCAAGAGATCAAGACCATCCTGGTCAACATGGTGAAACCACGTCTCTACTAAAAATACAAAATATTAGCTGGGCATGGTGGCACGTGCCTGTAATCCCAGCTACTCAGGAGGCTGGGGCAGGAGAATTGCCTGAACCCCGGAGGCGGAGGTTGCGGTGAGCCAAGATCACGCCATTGCACTCCAGCCTGGGTAACAAGAGCGAAACTCGGTCTCAAAAAAAAAAAAAAAAAAAAAAAAAAAAAAAAAAATGTGGGGAAAAAAAAAAAGGAGAACCAAAAAAAAAAAAAAAAAAAAAAAAAAGAATCCATTCTGTGCTAGAGAAAAGAAATGTGAAGCCAGAGATATCAGTTAAGAGAGGAAGTAACCCAGGTTGGAACCTATAATGTCCAAAATACATTAGTAGAAGTTGGAATGGGAAGGCAGAATTGGAGATAAAAGACATTTGACTCTAAAACCTGTAGGGCTTAGTGATAGATGGATTAGGGCAAATGCATAAGAGGAGGAATGATCCTAATATGACATGAAATGGGAATTACAATTTAAGAGACTTGTGTTGTCAAACTTTGTGAACTATTTTAACTGGAAAGAGTCTTTTCTGGCATATTTTCTGCTTCTTCCCCTTGAAGTTGCCCACAAATGAAGTTGCCAAATGTAAAACTTTCTTATTTATAAAGCATATCTGAACTATGAATTCAATATTAAAACATAAATGAAATTATTCTTTATTTAAATGTTAGATTTCTAATAAAGGCTTAACCCAAAATTTGGCATGAGAAGGGTTCATTAGGTGGTAAACCCCATGAAGACAGCAATAATATCTGCTTTTCAATAATATCTGCTATTTAATAAGTGAATGTGGCACATACACACCATGGAATATTATGCAGTCATAAAAAACGATGAGTTTGTGTCCTTTGTAGGGACATGGAGAGACATGGATGAACCTGGAAACCATCATTCTCAGCAAACTGACACAAGAACAAAAAATCAAACACCACATGTTCTCACTCATAGGCGGGTGTTGAACAATGAGAACACATGGACGCAGGAGTGGGAGCATCACACACTGGGGTCTCTTGAGAGGGAATTAGGGGAGGGACAGCAGAGGGTGGGGAGTTGGGGAGGGATAACATGGGGAGAAATGCCAGATATAGGTGATGGAGAGGAAGGCAGCAAACCACATTGCCATGTATGTACCTATGGAACAATCTTGCGTGTTCTTCACATGTACTCCAAAACCTAAAATGCAGTAAAATATATATTTAAAAATAAATAAATAAATGAAAATATTCCAAATCTCAAAAAAAAAATCCGTTGGCATTTTAACTTAAAAAATAAATCAGAATTTATTGACTGTATGAAGAGCTTTGAATAGACCACCAAATGACTAAATCAATAAGCAGAAACACAATCTGTATTTTTGGAAATGTATTTATAACTTAAAATAGGTTAAAAAATATTGCAATATTTTTAAAATTTACATATGGCTCATCAGAATCTCATTACTTATTGCCCATTGTCTGCTGGAAAATACACTTCTTTAGTTCTTTGTAGGATTCAGAGCTATTTCTGGATCTCAGCCATAATGCACAGGCTGAATCCTTCACATTCTTTCTGAAACTTGGTTTGGTTCAAGGCCAAGTTGTTCAGAGAAATTTCTACTAATCTTATTTTAGTCCTGTCTCTGTAAAAGGCCATGAATTATCTTAATAGAATATCAGTTAAGCAATAGTTCAGTGAGATCTGAGCTTTTACTTTAATAACCCATTTGAAGGAAAATACAAGTGTAAAGAAGCAGTCTTTATGAGTGGTTCAGATCATAGGCTCTGAACTCAGACAATCCTGATTTCTAATTGTCACTCTAGCCATTGGTAGTTATGCAACTTTAATAAACCTACATAACCTTGCTCACAGATTAATTTTTCCATTTCTAAAATGAGGACATGAAATCTCTACTCTCACAGGATTATTTTGACCATTAAACAAGCTCACACTAAAATTCTTAACACATTGTAAATATAAATATTAACTAATATTAAAAATCTAGTTTATTCAAGAATAATATTTTGAGAGGACTTTGCTTTAGTCCTTGACATGACATGACTTTCTGTACAATTCCAGGAAATCAGTAATAATAGGTTAATAAATGAAGAAACTAAAATATGATTATTTGAAAGAGATAAACATAGAACTCCTCTTTGATTAGAAGGATCCTTCCAGCACCTAGAGTAGAAACTTCCTTCTTCAGCAGACTAGTGTGGCACAACTTTTTAAAATCATAAATATTATGATTTGACTTTTAAAACAAGCATATTTTTAAAACATGTTAGAAGGGGAACAAAACTAGCAGAGCTGAGTGATATGAAAGTGACTTTAAGAGCTAATTGTTTAAAATTTTGCAAGAAAATACATATTATTTTGCAATTATTCCCTGGAATGCACACTTGACCTATCTTTTCTTCAAACGAGATTATTTTGGGCAGGCTGCTAGCATCTGATAAATGTGTCCTATGAGTAATTTACTATTTGTAGGACTAACTGGACAAAGACAAAGGACTTTTTAAAAAAGCAATCAGTTGTTTCTGAGATGTTTCATGATCCCAAACTGGAAACATCAATTAATATGTTAAAGAGCTGCTCTTTATTTCTACTTCTATGTAAATAAAAAAGCAATATATTTCTGGAAGTGTATAAACTATTTTTCAAAAATACATAATTTAATTTTGTTCCTATATTTGTGTCCTTCACACTTTGTGAAATTTACCAGCAAATGCATTATCATTCATTTTAATAAATTTATCCCACAATTTTAGAGGAGCATAGGGCAGCTCTAGTTTTCAAAAAGTAAAAGGAAAGGAAGTGGCCCACTGGCCTAAAGGTAGCTATGCAAATGTTAGCAAGCAGAGTTTAAATGCTTGGCATTTATCCAATTAGCCAGAGGATTCTATATCTTCATCATTAGATATAGAATAATCTTAAAAGTAGTAAGAAAAATTCCCTAAAGTCTTATATCCCTTCCTTTAAAAGTATGTCATTGAGTGTACCATATGGTACTTCTATCATTTTAAAAAAAATTTATTAGTTTGATCTGAGCAGAAAAATTCTGATGTATATAGGTACAGCATATGGTTAAAATGATCGAACTGTGTCTGAGGCAAAGTTATAAAAAAA
>NW_016107486.1:2992336-3026618 GCF_001604975.1 Cebus imitator | reverse complement strand
AAAAAAAAAAAAAAAAAAAAAGAAAAAGAAAAAGAAGTAAATCTTGTATCTTTGCTTAGGTTTCCAATTTTAAGATTTCATTTCACAAAACTTTCTTCTCTCCAGTGCTAAATGCAACTCCGAATTATTAAGAAAAAAACAATATAGATGTAACTCTCTGCTAGGAACATATTCCTCAAAAAAGACCAATGGCAGAAAAAGTCATAGACCCAATTTCTATAAATAATTTCCAAAAAGCTACTTAATATAACAGTAAAGACTGGTTCACATGTCTCTGTTTGGCTGACCTGGTAACTCTTCCAGTAAATATAGACATTAGATGATGATTCATTACTATAGAAGTTGGGAGATTGCATCTTCTTAAATAAAAATCCCATTTAAAAACAAATTAAACCAGTTTTGTGTCTGTCTCATTCTCTCAAAGCCAGGACTACTCTAAAGACTTGTAGGAGAGAAGACAAAGGTTCTGTAGTGATATGATTTGGCTCCAGGCCAAATGTCATATGGAATTGTAATCCCTCCATGTTGAAGGAGAGGCCTGGTGGGAGGGTGATTGGATGATAGGGATCAATTTCCCCATGCTGATCTTTTGATAGTGAGTGAGTTTTCACGAGATCTGATGGTTTAAAAGTATATTGCCCCATCACTCTTTCTCTCTCACCTGCTCTGACATAGTAAGATGTGCTTGTTTTCCCTTTACCTTCTGCCATGATTGTAAGTTTCCCGAGGCCTCCCAGTCATGTTTTCTATTGAACCTGCAGAAATGTGAGTCAATTCAACGTCTTTTCTTCATAAATTATCCAGTCCCAGGTAGTTCTTTATTACTGTATGAGAATGGACTAATACATGTAGTTACCTTGTAATCAAAAGAAATTATAAGTAAAACACCATTCAAACTTGCTCAACAAAGATGAAATTGTTAGTTTATAAATCTCTTAGAATATGTACAGAACTTTTATGCTAACTTGTAAACTACAAAACACTGATGGAAGAAATAAAAGAAGATCCAAATAAATGAAAAGACATAACTTGTTTACAAATCAAAAAATCCAAACAATAAAGATGTTACCTTCAAATTTTTATGTATTATATATAGAGGTATTAATATATGCACATATATGTAGATAGATGTAGATATAATGTTTTATGCTCTTCCTATGAAAACCCCAGCAAGATTTTTCTGTAGATATAGACAAGATTATTCTGAAATTTGGTTGGAAACAAAAATACTAGAATAGTTAAAACAATTTTGAAAATCAGGGAAAAATATGAGGAATAATTCTAAGTTTCAAGACTCATTCTATAACTATAGTAATCAGGATTGCATATTATTGGCAAAGGGGTTGATACATAGATTAATGGAACAATAAAGAATCCAGAAATTGTTTATATAAAGTACAACAGTTTTTTTTTCAAGATAGAAAACCAACTAAAGGAAGGTAGGATATCATTTTCATTAAATGGTGCTGAAACATTGGGCACCCATAGACAAAAATACTTCCATACATATGTACATACATACATAAATACATATATGTGTACATAAAAAATTTACAAAACAAGCCTTTAGCAAGCCTTAAAGCTTATACAAAAATTCACTCAAAATGGATAAGTGGCTAACTGCAAATATTAAATCATAACACCTTTAGAAGATAACAAAGAATCTGTAATTCCAGCACTTTGAGAGGCCGAGGTGGGTGTTGAGTGCAGGAGTTCCAAAGCAGCCTGGCCAAGATGGCAAAACCCTGTCTCTACTAAAAATGAAAAGTAAATAAATAAATAATTAGCCAGGTGTGGTGGTGCATGCCTGTGATCCCAGCTACTTGGGAGACTGAGACATGAGAATCACTTGAACCTGAGAGGCAAATATTGAAGTAAGCCTAATTCATGCCACTGCCCTCCAGCCTGGGTGAAAGCAAGACTCTGTCTGAAAAAAAATAAATAAAAAAGATAACATAGGAGAAAATCCTTGAGATGTAATTCTGTGTGAATATTTATTGGGCCTAAACCCACCTATAAAAATACAAGAAAAAGGTAACAATCCAGACATCATTAAAATTTAGATGATTTATCCTGCAAGACTGCTCAGAAGGATATAATGACAAATTGTAGACTGTAAGAAAATGTTTGCAAACCACGCATTTGTCAAAGTACTTATATCTAGAACATATAAAGAACTCTAAAAATTATACAATAGAAACAAACAAACAACTCAATTAAAGTGAGCAAAAGCATAAAGGAATGCTTCTACCAAGAGCACATCAGATGGAAAATAAGCACATAAAAAGATAATTAATATCAGTGTCCATTAAGAAGAACGTAAACTATGATCACCATGAGATAACCATTACACACTTAGCAGAATAGTTAAAATAAAAAAATACAGAATGTGGAAGAACTGGATCTCTTATACATTGCTGATGAAAATGTGAAATGGATCAGTCAGACTGGAAAATATTTAGCAGTCTCTTAAAAATTAAATCTCACTTATCATAGAAACGAGCAACTGCACTCCTGGACATTTCAACAGATTACAAGTCCATTTTAAGCATTAAACACTAAAAGCTTATTGACTGCCAGAGTTTAAAAATAGGGAGATTTAGGTGGGGATGGCAAAGGTGTATCTTTAAAATGGTATAATGAAAAATAACTTTGCAGTGATGAACTGGTTTTGTGTCTTTACTGTGTTGGTTATAGAACTCTACATGTGATGGATTGACAGAGAACTATACTCTTCCTTAAACAAACATGCTCTACCAATGCCAATTCACTAGAAAGCTTTGATATTTTCTGTAATTTTGTAAGGTATAACCATTTGGGCAAACTACATAAAGGGTACAGGAGAAATCTCAGTACATTCTGCTGCAACTTCCTGTGAATCTGTAATTCTTTCAAAATGTTTCAAAATTTTAAGTTCTAAAATATGTTCTGTGAAATAAAGTCACTAGGAAGAACTGCACACTGTAGATTAGCTTTAAGAGTCAAACATATATTATTATATTAAAGTACCCATTGTGTGCAGTGAAGAAAAAAGTGTTTGGGTTAGGACCACATTTCCCAAACCTTTTGATTAAAGGACACATATTGAGCATTTTTCCTGTAAGGAGAAAATGGTGATTAGCCTATACAGTCCATGTCTGAAGAGAAACTTGGTTCTGGAAGAATGTATGGGGAAATTATACAAGCATGAGGAAAGTTATGACCTGTGCATTTAGTTAACAGAATTGAATAAAAAAGAATGAAAAATAAAGTTTAAACCATTTTTTCTGAAATGTAAGGTAGACACTTGGTAAAAAAGACACTTGATAGTCTAAACTAGACTTAAAAATAAAAATGGTAGAAGACTTTGGAGAACACGAAAAGATAAATAAATGTGCTCTAGCTATCTATACAGACTCAATTATGTTATCCTGTTTTCAGGAAGTAGGGGTTAGCAGTATTTTTCATAGTGCTTCCTGAACAAATTGGTTTTCTACTTTGTGATTTTTGTGAATAAAATAATTTCAGTTATTATGAATCTGCATTTCCATTTCCTATATAAAAAGCATAGAAGATTGTCTTCCATGGTTTCCAAAGCCATTTTTCTTACAGTGGCTTCCATTTAGTCAAAAAGTCTACCTTGTTTGAAATTTTACATTTCCTTACATGTAAAAGAGTATTCCAGCTGTATAACTAGGTACAATTTTAAAAATTCACTTTAAAGTCTTGACTAAAAATATTCTCCAAATTTAGAAACAATAAATTTTTTAGAATATGCTTGAAATTATTTTTAATATTAAATCAAGATTTGGTTACATTTTAAAACATTTTACAGGATCAGTATGAAGACAAAGTCGATTAGATAATTTTAAATTAAATATAGACTATTTAGATGTAATAGTCTAGAAAAGTCTGCATTATTAATTTTAATCCTTTATACTTATAACTAGACTCTTCTTTTTCTTTATCAGTTTTAGGTCCACAACAAAATTGAGCAGAAGGCACACAGATTTCCCTTATAGCCCCTGCCAGCTTTCCCATATACCAAATACACAGCTTCCTCTGTTACCAACATCCTTCACTGAATGATATATTTGTTACAACAGGATGAACCTACTTTGACATATCATCACCCAAGGTTCCTAGTTTATATTTGGGTTCATTCTTAGTGTTGTATATGAAATAGGTTTTGACAAATGTATAATGACATGTGAACCAGCATGGTATCAATCAGAGTAGTTTCACAGCCATAAAAATCCTCCATGCTCTGTATTCATTCCTTTCTTCCCTCAGCACCTAGCAACCAATGATTTTTTTTCTGTCTCCATAGTTCTGCTTTTTCCAGAATGTCATATAGTTGTATAATATACTACATACCCTCTTCATATTGGATTATTACACTTACTAATAGGTGTCTTCATTTCCTCAATGATTTTTCATCTCTTATCAGTGATTAATAATAGTGCATTTTCTGGATATATCAGAAAATGCACTATTATTTACTTATCCATTCACATAATGAAAGACATCTTGCTTTCTTCCAAGGTTAGAAAATTATGAATAAAGCTATTATAAACATCTGTCTGCAGGTTTTTGTCATAATGTCTTCCAAAGTGGCTGTACTATTTTGTATCCCCACCAGCTAAGAATGAGAGTAACTGTTGCCCACATATTTGTCAGCATTTGGTGTTGACAATGTATTGAATTTTAGGCATTCTAGTAGGTGGATAGTTTTATCTCATTGTTTTTTATTTTAATTTGCAATTTCCTTATGAAATATGATGTTAAAGCATTTTTTCATATGCTTCTTCATTATCTGTATATTTTCTTTGATGATCTCTCTCCTCAGATATTTTTCCTATTTTTTAATTGAGTTGCTCAGTTTAATTATTGTACAGTTTGAACAGATTTTTTTTGTTGTTATTTTAGATAGCAGTCTTTTATAAGACACGTTTTTTGCAAAAATAATTCTCCCAGTCTGTAGCTTGTCTTCTTATTCTCTTGACCATTAGTACATTTTTAGAAATTTATTATGTTTTAAAAATAAACTTAAAAGATTAATGTCTAAAAGATCTTTCTAAGTCAACTAATTGAAAAACATATTAAATTTCATGAAATGCTGCAACATTTTTACGCAAGACTTTTTTACAAAAATTGTTATTAAAGAAACAACTAATGGGAAAAAGACTTGGTGTTTTGTTGTGTCTAGCTAATTTCTTCTGTCCTTATTTGTTCCTTCCTATGTTCTTCTTATTAACAAAAAAACACGCACAAAACTTTACTTCTTTTGTGATTTTGCTTATTTGACTATGAATTTTCGAAATAATAAACCAATAATCACAGTATAATTTATTTAATCTTCCATTGCCACTATATATTTTTAAATTATTTATTTTTAATTTAAATTTATTTATCTTGTGTTTTCTTTTAAACTCTAATTTTAAGTTGGAGAAGAGGCAGGCGTAAGTGCATTGCGTGTTGCTGGAGACTAAATTTCTACTTAATTATTTGTATATCTTAAATTTTATGTGCCACTTATTTGTATAATACTAAGAGAATATTTGATTATTAAAGTGTTCTAATATTTTGATAGTTTGAAAATTTTCTCTGCCTCTTTTTTAGAAGTGTTAATATTACTGCTTTCTGCTGGATGAATTCTAGTATCACTTTATTTGATTACTCTGAAATGTCCTGGGATGTTATTGGAAATGTAGAAGTTCTATCCATGTTTATAAATGAATTTGCATCTTCTCTGTACTTACCTTTTAAAACATTATAGAAAAACTTAATCAGTTAAAAATGAATAATCATGTACACACACTAGCTTAAAAATCTATTGGGAGACCTAGTTAATAGCAGAAAACAAGGAAAGGAAATAAAAAGTATAATAATTGGGATGGAAAAAATGAAACAGTTTTTGTGCAATAATGACAGGATCATATGTGGAGAAAAACCTCAAAAATCAGCAACAACAGCAAACCTCATAGAGTTAAAAATCACTTACAGTAAGGTTGCAGGATACAAAGTTAATATACAAAAGTCATTCACTTTCCTATATATCATCAATGAACAAGTGAAATTTGAAATATAAAAACATCCTTTACATTAGAACCCCCCAAAATGAAATAATATATTTTGGTATGAAGCTAACAAAATATGTACAGGATTTATACATAGAAGGAACTGCAAAAATCTGATGAAGCAATCAAAGATTTAAATAAATAGAGTGATATTTCATGTTAATGCCAAGAAGATTCAATATTCTCAAGATATCAGTTCTTCTCAACTTGATCTATCAGTTCAATGTAATACCAATGAAAATCCCTGCAAGTTATTTTATGAATATTAACAGGCCAATTATAAAGTTTATATGGAGAGGCAAAAAAACCAGAGTAACCAATTCAACACTGAAATAGATCAAAGACGGAGAACTGACACTACTGAATTCAAGACTGACTATGGAGTTCCAGTAATCAAGATAGTGTTTTGTTGGTCAAAGAATAGCCAAATAGATCAATGGAAAATAATAGAGAGGTCAGACCTACAAAAGTATTGTCAACTGATCTTTTATGAAAGAACAAAATAATACAATGAAAAAAGGTAATCTTTTCCACATATGATGCTGAAAAAATTGGACATCCAAGTGCAATAAAAAAAAAATCTAGAAACAAACCTTACATCCTTCATCAAAGTTAATGCATAATTGATCATATGCCCAAACATAAAAATATAAAATGCAAAACTATAAAACTCTTAGAAGGTAACATAGGAGAAAAACTAGATGTCTTTGGGTTTAGCAATAAATTAGTAGATACAACATCAAAGGCACAACCAATGCAAGAAATAATAAACTGGACTGACAAGAAAATAAGAGAAGACTCCACAGACTAGGAAAAATATTTGCAAGACACATATCTGATAAAGAACTGTTATGTAAAATATACAAAAAAAATAAAACTATTTTCAAATTCAACAATAAGAAAACAAAAGAACTGACCAAGTGGCTATGTTTTTGAGTATCTTCCTATTGCGGATTAATACAAAATAAGACAAAGGAAAAAAAAAAACAAACCTCAAAATTAGACAAATATAATTCAGTGTCTGGCACAGCTGAGGTAATTTTAAAATAAATAGATTTTTAGGTTGTAGAATCTCCATTTCTGAAAAAGTTTAGTCTTTCTCTATACATGCCTGCCAAGGATGTTGTAGAAAGAATGGAGTTATAACTTGATGACACCTACATTCTTATTAGATGCCAATAACTTTCTTTCTCTCTCTCTCTCTCTCTCTCTCTCAGCAGCTGTTAAAAAATAAAAAGGTCAGCAAAACTATATAAACTCTAGAAAAAAGCCTAGAAAACATCAATCTGCACATCAGCCTTGGCAAATAATTTATGCCTAGGTCCCCAAAAGCAATAGCTACAAAAACAATTGACAAATGGGATTTAATTAAATTAAGGAACTTCTGCACAAGCAAAAGAAACTATCAACAGAGTCAACAGCCTACAGAATGAGAGAAAATATTCACAAACTATGTGTCTGAAAGAGATCCTATAACCAAAATCAATAAAGAACTTAAACAAGTCAACAAATAAAAACCAAACAACCCCATTAAAAATTGGGCAAAGGACATAAGCAGACATTTCTCAAAAGAAAACATACATGTGGCAAGCAAATATATAAAAAACTTGTCATCCTCACTAATCATTAGATAAATGAAAAGCAAAACCACAATAAGATGCCATCTCACATCAGTAAGAATGGCTATTACATAAAAGCCAAAATGCAACAGATGACAACGAGGCTGTGGAAAAAAATGGAACACTTATGCAGTTCTGGTGGGAATGTAAATTAATTAAGGTACTATGGAAGGCAGTTTGGAGAATTCTCACAAACCTTAAGACAGAGCTACCATTAACTCAGCAATTCCACTACTGGGTGCATATTCAAAGGAAAATCAATCATTCTACCAAAAAGACACATGTACTCATATGTTTATTGCAGCACCATTCATAATAGTAAAGATATGGAATCCTCTAAGATGCCCATCAATAGTGGACTGGTTAAAAAATAAATGTGGTACATATACACCATGGAAAACTATGCTGCCATTAAAAAAGGATGAAATCAAGTAATTTGCAGAAACATGGATAGAGCTGAAGGCCATTATTCTAAGTAAATTAACACAGAAACGGAAAACCAATTTTCACTTAAAAGTGGAAGATAAATATTGAATACACATAGACACAAAGATGGGATCAGCAGGCACTAGGGATTGCTTGATGGAGAGGGTGGAAGATGAGTGTGTGTTGGAAGGCTACGTATGTGTTACTACAGTCACGTCCTGGGTGATGAGAGCATTCATACACTAAGCCTCATTGACACACAATTTATCCATCTAACAAACTTATACTTGTATCCCCTGAACCTAAAATAAAAGTTTTAAAAAAATAGGTCAGAAAGAAAACGTTACTTATTTTGATTCCTTAGGACCATGACCTGTTGAATTCCTCCTGGGAACACTGGATTTTAATAAGAACAGTGGAGAAAAAGACATTTCAGCACCATGAGATATACTTTATTCACAAATATTGCAATATATATGTCAAATATTTATCTTACTAAAATTGAAATTCAGTTTAAGGCTGTATTTGTTTTTAAAAATATTAAGCTATTTTATCTTTAAAAAGAAGAAAATATGTTCTTCACACTCTGCAATGAACTCAAACAAATCAGCAAGAAAAAAACAATCCCATCAAAAAGTGGGTTAAGGTCGTGAATAGACAATATAGTGATACATATTGATATATATATTCTATATATATGGATATATATTCTATATGTATAATTATTATATATTTATAGATATATAGAATATATTATATAGATATATTATGTTGATTATATAGATATAATATATAATACATTGCATTGAATATATATTCTACATATTGATATGATATCTAATAATATATTAATATTATATCAATATATATATCTGTAATATATTAATATATTATATACAGTATATATAACATATTATTGAATATATAGATATTCTATATATTATATATTCTATATTATATATAGAATATATATTCAATATATTCAATATTAATATATAGAATCTTGATATATTCAATATTCAATTTCTGTATCTCAAAAGAAGATATACAAATGGCCAACAAACATATAAAGATGCTCAACATCAGTAATGATCAGGGAAATGCAAATCAAAACCACAATATGATGCCACCTCACTCCCGCAAGAACAGCAATAATAAAAAAATCAGAAAACCATAAATGTTGGCATGGATGCGGTGAAAATGAAGACTTTTATACTGTTGGTGGGAATGTAAACTAGTACAACCACTTTGTAAAACAGTGTGGAGATTCCTTAGAGATCTAAAAGTAGATGTACCATTTGATTCAGCAATCCCACTACTTGGTATCTATCTGGAGGAAAAGAAGTCACTACATAAAAAAATATTTTGCACATGCATTTTTTTAGCAGCACAATTTGCAATTGCAAAAATGTGGAACCAGCCCAAATGCCCATCAATTGAGAAGTGAATAAAGAAACTGTGATACATATTGTATAAGTATGATACAATGGACTTTGGGGACTCAGGGGAAAGGGTTGTAAGGTTGTGAGGGATAAAAAACTACAAATTCTGTTCAATGTATACTGCTTGGCTTATGGGTGCACCAAAATCTCATAAATCACTACAAAAGAACTTAATCGTGTAACCAAATACCACCTATTCCTCAAAAACCTATGAAAATTAAAAACTAAATAAAAGGCAGCAAATCACACTGCCATGTGTGTTCCTATGCAACAATTTTGCATGTTCTTCACATGTACCCCAAAACCTAAAATACAATAAAATAAATAAATGGGAAAAAAAAAAAATATTAAACAAATCTTTCTGACATTTTATATTTAAGATGAGAAAAATATTATCTATTCTCATCTCTAAGTGTATTCAAATTACTTTGAAGAGTTCTTTAATTTTGACATCTTTTCCAGTATGTTGCCTTTGTTGCACGCTGTTGTCTCTCCGTTGTTGTAGTGAGCACTAAAACCTTGTGACCAGTAGCTTTGGGTACATGATGAGTCTAAGCAATGGAAATTGCTGGTTATTGGTTAGTCACCTTTTTGGTAAAAAACGTGACCCATTTGCATCCTGTAACAGTTGGCAGTCATTTATAAAGTTGCTGATTGCTTGTCTCTTTGATTTCTCTCCTGTGAAATAGAATGAAGATGGGAAAAGCATTAAGTGCAGTTAAAAACTGTGTACAGTCCAGACTGTCCTATTCTGGCAAAGAAATGCTACTCACTTCATTTATCTTGTGATTTGTGACGGTACTTCTTAGAGTGACCCAGTGGTTAAAGATTAAAGACCAAAATTAAAGAATCATTTGGCACTTTCTAAGTGAAACTATTACTTGTATTTTTAATATTTCTAATAAGCATTATCTATTTATTAAAATTAATAATTTTCAAGGAGTAGTAGTCTACTAAAGGAATCCAGATATCTTTTGTTACTGAGGAAAGGCAAAGCTGAAATTCTCACATTTGTCTGTAAGAAGAAAGAGAGACACTGTTGAACTGGAAATGATCAGCAGGAAAGAACTCTTCCCTCTCAGTAACCAAGTAATTAATTGATAACACTCATTTGTTCATGCAGTCATTCATTCAACAAGTATACATGGGAGCTAATTGTATGCTAGCATTAAATTTCTTTCACGATGATAGTCCAATGAACAGTATACATAGGACTATGATGTTTATCCTTGACCCTAAAGGATAGTGCATGACAGACAGGATGGGAAGTGATGCAAAGGAGGACACAACTGTGTTCTACAAATTGTGTTCTCAGGCACCTTCCTTTGCCCTGCTCACGCCTGCCTCCAGTCTACGTATTCAGCCCTGACATGCACAAAGTAAGATTCTGTCTAGAAAAACCTGAATGCACAGTAACATTTTACCCGACTTGAAATTAAAATTTCAGTACCTTTCAGCACAGTCAACAGTAATCAACAAAAAATAAGAATTCTTACAGGACATGACTATTCTCTCTATACAAAGCATTATGAGACTGAGATTTAACAGTCAATGGAGTAATGGAGTAAATGGAATATTAAAAGCTTTTATTTGACCAAACATGAAGAAAGCGAAATTGATTTTTGTTCCTATAATAATCCAAATGTATGTTAAGTATGTTAAGTTACATGATCAGATGTCTTCAACACAATAACTGTGCAAAGTATTGTCACTATATTTACATATGAAATACACGGCTCAGAAAGTGTAAAATCAAGCCAAATTTGAACTTGAGCATAAGCTCAAAGTTCCTGAAATGATAACACCATAAAGGTATTTATCAGATGATTTATCATGTTATGATATTACTTGTGTATATTTATGCAATTGGTTTTGGAAACCAAATTTCCTTAGAACTTGGTTATAAAATCAAATTATGAAAAAAAAATACTGGGAGAAATGGAGAAGAATTAGAGATGTAAAATATATAACTTCTAAAAATAATAAATATAGGCAATTTTAACCAACTTAGCTACTTAGGTTGCTTTTGAGAAACCATGATTTTTATTTTTCATGAAGAGCAAAATTTGGAAGCAACACACTGCTGCTCACCCAGTCAGGGCCCCTGTTCTACCAGATTTTTAGTTTTTTATTTATTTGTGATGAATTTGTAATGATTTTTAGAATTTTTAGAACACTGGAGTCTGTGCTGACATCTTGGTCCTCAAAAGGAAAGGAAAAATGTCAGTTCTAAAGCTAATCCTGGTATGTTTTTTACGCATATTTTTTAACCTTCTGATGTTGGTATATATTATGGTTTAGAGGACATCTCACATTATATGAATATAACTATTTTTCATATTATATTAGCATCATATTGTGATATATTTACAGAATTCTTGGTCAAATATACAGCAGAAAAATTACAGAGAATCTAAATCATTATTTTTGTTGGTATACCAGATGCCAAAAATACTCACTCATTATGTAACAAAAATTAGAATATGAATGAAAAGGAGTAAATGTGAATGTTGTTTTAACTTTCTTCTTTTGATCTGCTAAAACATGACTGTCTTTAACCCTGTATCCTTCCTGTTGTTCGTGGGTATTTCCTTTCCTCCTCTACCCAGCACTGAGCTTCTCTCAGGTATTTTCTTCCCCTTATTGGAATTATTTTTGCAGTGTGCCTATCGATTTCTCTAACAGAGTATGTTTTATCATATTAATTTGATATCTTGTTCATTTCTGTAGAGTTAAGATTTCCTCTTTGATATACAGCCTTCTTTTAGATTTTGCCCAAGGTCACATTGGGTAAATCTAGAATCCATACACATACAAAGTATTATTATGATATTATAGTTATACAATGTAAACCCATATTTTTTCTTATGTGCTGTGGAGATACAATTGAAATGACAAAGTGATGGACAGATAGTTACATTCCACTTTGTATCGATTATAGAACCATCAACTCTACGTTTCTTTTTGTTAGTGCTACCACATATTTAGTAAACTCATCTAAATTACTTGTTTGTTACCTTTAGAGTTATTTCCATAACTAGAAATTTTAAATGAATCCTAGTATTTCATGAAATAATAAAATACAATGCTCTAAATAAATTAGGATCTATGAAAGGTGAGAAGAAAATCTAGGTCACTAATTTTAGTTCATATCAAATTAAAGTGGCTTAGAGGCATTACAATGCTTTTTAATTCTCTCTATCTTTAGCAGCTCAAAAACCTTTACAATTTTTAGGTGATTCTTACACAAAACTTTTGTGGCAGACAGATGGCTAATTTAATTTATGAGAAAAGGAGCACATCAGGAAGTCAAAAGATCAACCTGAATCACTAAACACCAATGAAAAAATAAAAGCGAATGTGACTCTATTCTCTTTGTATTTCTTTCTATTTTGAAAATAAAATCTTATAAAGTTTCTGATTTTGAAAATAAAATTCTCTAAAGTTATAATTACAGTATATCTAATCATTGTTTTCTGACTGCTCTATGCCTATACGTTTTTACTTACTCAACCATAGATGAAGAATGGTAAGTAGAGAAAGGATGCTATGAGCCTATTTTGTTAAGTTGCTAATTTTGGAATTGCTGCCCAAATGTGTTTAGCACCAATAAGTATACAGTATAACAATACTTATATATTTTTTAAAAATTCGGTTTTATTATGTACTCTGCAGAACAATTAAAAGCACAAAAACGACAATATGTACATATACATAGTGGAAATCTAGGTGGCATTTCGATTCTATTTAAAATTTTTCCATAATTTTCACATTTTCCATGATGAAATTATATTGATTTGTGGTAATAAAAAGTACTTAAGGCTAGGCGTGGTGTCTCACACCTGTAATCCCAGCACTTTGGTAGGCCGAGGTGGGCTAATCACCAGAAGTCAGGAGTTTGAGACCAGCTTGGCCAACATGGTAAGCCTCGTCTCTACTAAAAACACAAAAATTAGCTAGGCATGGTGGAGGGTGCTCGTAATCCCAGCTACTTGGGAGGCTGAGGCAGGAGAACTGCTTGAACCTGGGAGGTGGAGGTTGCAGTGAGCCAAGACTGTGCCACTGCACTCCAGCCTGAGCGACAACAGCCAAACTCCATCTAAAACAAAGCAAATGGGCTAACTACACCATTTAAAAGACTAGGAAAAAAAAAAAAAAAAAAAAAACCAAACCAAACAAAACAAAACAAAATTACTTAACCATAGCATCTTCTTTTATTAGAATTCTTTCTAAAGCCCAGTATGGTGGCTCACACCTGTAGTCCTACCTGCCTTGGGAGGATCACTTGAGCCCAGAAGTTTGAGGCTACAGTGGCTATGATTGAACCACTGCATGGCAGCCTCAGTAATAAGGTGAGACCATGTCAAAACAAAAATTATTGCTAATGATAACTTACCATAATCACCATAATTAGGAATGAATGTATACAGACACACACATTGTATTGAAATTTAAAAAGGATTTTATATCCATTTATACATTTTATATAAAAATTTTCTACCCTGAATCTATCTTTTTATTCTTTAGGTTTTCCTTTTCTAAAATTTTAAATTCAACAAACCACACATAAAAGGTTAAAGCATAGTCTGACAAGAAATTCAGACGGGAGTAAAACACTGAGAGTCCAGTCACTACATATAAGTAGAGAGACAAGAATGGGATACATGTCATCCAAAGGATTTAATTTTGTGATCTCTGAAAGTATTGTTGAGAAGCAGAAGGAAAAAAATCCTGTTGCTACACACACTGCTAAGTTGCCATCCAAACAGCCTTGTGATGTGCAATCTCAATTGTTTTTTAAAGGAACATCATGTTCAAATAAAGATTATATACTTCACATTCATCCTTACACAAGAAAAGGTTTATTATGACTCATTTATTTTCTTGGAAAAACCTATCAACATCTCAATTTATGTTACATTGAGATAAATAAAGAATCACATCTGTAATACAAAAAAAGCCACAGCAGCACAGAATTTGCAATTAAACAGATTAACACATTTTTTTCTCAAGAAAATGTTAATAGGTTTTCAAATCATTTCTTTGCCCACATCCACAGAATGAATCTTTATGTTCTCAGTTGGTTAAAATTGTATTTAGGCATGTGCAAGATAGTTGTGATCATTAAAAAAAACATGGGCGACATTCAAGTCTTCTTTATCTTTATTATTATTATTATTTTTGTACTTTAAGTTCTGGGATACATATGCAGATCATGCAGAATTGTTGCATAGGTACACACATGGCAACGTGGTTTGCTGCTGGCATTTTTCCCCATGTTATCCATCCCCGACCTCCCCAGGCCCCCATTGTCCCTCTCTTGGCCCCCCCAACAGACCCCAGTGTGTGATGCTCCCTGCTCTGTCCATGTGTTCTCATTGTTCATCACCCACCTATGAGTGAGAACATGCAGTGTTTGATTTATTGTTCTTGTGTCAGTTTGCTGAGAATTATGGTTTCCAGATTCATCCATGCCCCTACAAAGGACACAGACTCATCATTTTTATGACTGTATAGTATTCCATGATGTATATATGCCACATTTTCCTTGTCCAGTCTATCGTTGATGGGCATTTGGGTTGGTTCCAGGACTTTGCTATGTAAACAGTGCTGCTATGAACATACGTGCATGTGTCTTTATAATAGAATGATTTGTAATCCTTTGGGTATATACCCAGTAATGGGATTGCTGAGTCAAACAGAATTTCTATGTCTAGGTCCTTGAGGATGTGCCACACTGTCTTCCACCATGGTTGAACCAGTTTACACTCCCACCAACAGTGTAACAGTTTTCCTATTTCTCCACATCCTTTCCAGCATCTGTTGCCTCCAGAATTTTTAATGATCACCATTCTAACTGGTGTGAAGTGGTATCTCAATGTGATTTTGATTTGCATTTCTCTAATAATCAGTGATGATGAGCATTTTTTCATGTTTGTTGGCATCATAGATGTCTTCTTTTGAAAAGTGTCTGTTCATATCCTTCTCCCACTTTTGGATGGGTTTGTTTGTTTTTTCTTGTAAATCTGTTTTAGTTCTTTGTAGATTCTGGATATTACCCCCTTTTCAGATGAGTAGATTGCAAAATTTTTTTCCCATTCTATTGATTGCCAGTTTACTCTAATGATTGTTTCTTTTGCTGTACAGAAGCTCTGGAGTTTAATTGGATCCCATTTGTCTATTTTGGCTTTTGTTGCCAATGCTTTTGGTGTTTTAGTGATGAAGTTCTTGACTATGCCTATGTCCTGAATGGTACTCCCTAGGTTTTCTTCTAGGGGTTTTATGGTGTTAGGCTTTATGTTTAAGTCTTTAATCCACCTGGAGTTAATTTTAGTATAAGGTGTCAGGAAGGAGTCCAGTTTCTGCTTTCTGCACACTGCTAGCCAGTTTTCCCAACACCTTTTATTAAACAGGGAATCTTTTCCCCATTGCTTGTTTTTGTCAGGTTTGTCAAAGATCAGATGGTTGTAGATATGTGGCATTGCCTCCAAGGCATCTGTTCTGTTCCACTGGTCTGTATCTCTGTTTTGATACCAGTACCATGCTATTTTGATTACTGTAGCCTTGTAGTATAGTTTGGAATCAGGTAACATGATGCCTCCAGCTTTGTTCTTTTTGCTTAGGATTGTTTTGGCTATGCAGGCTCTCTTTTGGTCCATACGAAGTTTAAAGTGTTTTTTTTCCAGTTCTTTGAAGGTCATTGGTAGCTTGATGGGGATAGCATTGAATCTATAAATTACTTTGGGAAGTATGAACATTTTCATGATATTGATTCTTCCTAACCATGAGCATGGAATGTTTCTACATCTATTTGTGTCCTCTCTTACTTCCTTGAGCAGTGGTTTGTAGTTCTCCTTGAAGAGGTCCTTCACATCTTTTGTTAGTTGTATTCCTAGGTATTTTACTCTCTTTGTAGCAATTGTGAATGGGAGTTTGCTCATGAACTGGCTCTCTGTTAGTCTGTTATTGGTGTATAGAAATACTTGTGATTTCTGCACATTGATTTTGTATCCTGAGACTTTGCTGAAGTTGCTTATCAGGTTAAGGAGGTTTTGGGCTGAGATGACAGGGTCTTCTAAATATACAATCATGTTATCTGCTAATAGAGAAAATTTCACTTCCTCTTTTCCTAATTGTACACCCTTTATTTTTTTTTCTTGCCTAATTGCTCTGGCTAGAACTTCCAATACTATATTCAATAGGAGTGGTGAGAGAGGGCAACCTTGTCTAGTGCTGGATTTCAAAGGGAATGCTTCCAGTTTTTGCCCATTCAGTATGATATGGGCTGTAAGTTTGCCATAAATAGCTTTTATTGTTTTGAGATATGTTCCTTCCATACCTAGTTTATTAAGAGTTTTTAGCATAAAGGACTGTTGAATTTTGTCAAAGGCTGGTTTGGACTCTAATTAACTCTATCATTTGGAAAAGACACCAAGTCAGCCAATTTTTTATTAATTAGGGTATATCAGAGACTTGTGTCCTGACAGCAACCTAGAATTCTCTCCAAGTATGTTTCACTACCTCTTTTAAAGGTGGAATGCAGTAGTCACTAACTATATCTTGGAGTCCAATATATTGTTTCCATATTCTGTTGGTCAGGTAACAGAGCATTCAGTCACCCATTTTAACCCAGCATTTTTTACTGTTACACCCTAGTTCCTGCATTTAAGACCATAGGTTACAGTATCCTGTGTTTTCCTTGTTACTGTGACACACCTCTTAGGTTCCTTTCTCCTGCTTGACACTCAAGAGCTATTTTCTATTTGATATATTTCTCTTTTACAAACCTTAGAAATACCTTGGGATTCTCAACAGCGCAGGTAAAAAGAAATACAACAAGTTTTTTATTGGTCACGTTAAGGATGGAGCTGAGCAAAGACAGGCTGATCTGCTTATTCTTTTCAATTCTCCAATTATATGTCTTGTTTCTTTTTTTTTCTTTTTAAATGTCAACATATTGCCTTTGGTGGGTCAAAGAAAGACTGCAATAATGGCAAGATCATAATGAAACAAACTCCCAATAATACATGGTATTTAGAATCTTGGGATTCAGGTGCAATTGAAAGAATGTTACATCAAGTGAGCAACAACTCACAGGTTCAATAAAGTGTGTAGATGCAAAGAAGACATGGGTCGTACTATTATGTGAATTAAATAAGGAAAAACAATCAACAAACTGTGAGGAATCTGGAGACCAGTTGGGGTCTATTTGGGTGTTCATGGCATCTCTTTCTCCTAACCAACCACCTTGCTATCATGAAAGAAGAGAGACACTGTCTCTCCTTAGGTCCTCATTTTCTCATCCGGAATGAGTCATAATCGTTTATCTAGGTGCTTATCTGTTACAAGATCCTCTGGGGGCTGACGTCTGGGGTTCTCCAATCTGAACCAGTCCTTTCTCAAAGTTGCTACTCCCACAGCATAAATAGAACTCCACTGGCATTCTAAATACTATCAACCATTCCTTTTCTTTAATCCTTGGTATGAAAGCAATGAGCTGGATCCCTAATACTCACAAAAGGTTCCTGGAGAATAAAAGGCCTCTTCCTATCTGATCTGAGTCAATCAATTTCCTTTGTGTTCATCTGATTGCAATAAATCTCTTCTTTCCACTTTGTTTTTTTTTTTAATTCCCAAAAACTCAAAGAATTGAGCATCTTTATCCCTTTATCCCTTCAAGAACAGAGTATTACTATGAAACAGGTAACCTGAGGCTTGACTTCTCTAACTGCTGTTAATTTTTGAGGAACTTTCTACATGTTACCTAAACTCACGGTCTTCTTATCTGTGATATGAGGATAATAAAAATATTTGCAGCATAGAAATGTTGTGAAGATTATATAAAATAATATCTGTAAAATATTGGCATAAGGTCTGGCATATAATATGAGCTCAAAAACAATTAGCTAGTAATTCCCATAGAGAATAATTATGAAGTGCTCTAAATCTGGCTTGTCCCATGGTAGACTGGCTTAGTGTTCATTGCTAGTCAGTGGTTCCTCTGCATTGTATTTCCTTCCAGTGGATTGCATATCCAGATCCTGTTGAACTTAGGAGGCTTCATGCTTTGATCAGTAAAATATGAGTGGAAATTATGGTTATCACTTCAAAAAAGCTTTAAGTGCCAGTGCATAGTTATATATATATTTTTTCATGATAACCAAGAGTAATCCAGAAAAAGGCTACTCCTTCATCCTGGGTTCCAGAGTAAGGATGTCATGGTAGTCATCACAAACCCCCATGGACACAGAGTATGAGTAAAAAGTAAACCATTGGGAGGTTTTGAAGTTATTTGTTTCTGCAGAGTTGTCGAGTAGATAATTCAGCTTGGCCAGTTCTTTCCCTTGATCTCCAATTCCTTGATTTGATGTTTATAATCAATTGGGATCGTCTCTTTTCCTATACTTCCAAGGATTTTTTTAATTGTCTTGTCACCCATTCATATCACCATATAAATATATTTTTGCTCTCCCTTAGTCATAGTTTGTATCTTCAGATATGACAAGGAACTAATGTGATAAACTGATTCATTATAAGATAAAAGAGCTAAAGGAGACCTGATGATAAAATATAGCCTGCTTGCTAAGTAGCAGTGATTTCTCTAGACCATGATTGTTGCCTAATTGTTAAAAATTTCTTGCAGTCACTCTAGGTAAAAAGGAAGGCCAACTTGAATCCTGAAACTGGAATGTAGAGAATCTGATTTGGATTCGGGAGTGCATGAAGGCTTGTATAAATCGTAATACCCCAGGACGTAAGTGATGATATCTTTAGCCTGTGTGATAGCTCTACCTCCTTGTAAGATGCCTTTCTATGTGATGAAGTAGTACCAATTTACAGGTCAAGTCTCAAAACTATTACTTTACAAAACTGGTACATAGGTGTTAGCCAGGATAGCAATGGCAAAATCCAACCACAGTATTCATTCTATGCCCACATTAATGTAAAGTCTTGATTAACTTTGTATAAAAATATACTAAAATTTAATCTAAGCTTCACCTTTGTAAAATTTTCCAATTCTTGGTTAAAGAAAATGTGTCACATATACCTCATGGAACACTATGCAGCCATAGAAAATGAAATCATGTCTTCTACAGAAATATGGATGCAGCTGGAAGGCATTATCCCAAGTTAATTAATGCAGAAGCATAAAACCAAATACTGCACATTTTCACATATAAGTGGAAGCAAAACATGGGTACTCATGGACATAAAGATGGCAACAATAGAAAATGGGGACTACTAGAAAGGGGAGGAAGTGAAGGGGACAAGGGTTGAAAAACTAACCAATAGGTACCATGCTCACTACCTGGGTGATGGGATTATTTGTAACCCAAACATCAGCATTACGAAATATACCCAGGTAACAATCCTGCACATGTACCCATGAAATCTAAAATAAATCAGGAAAAATAATGATAATTTAACAATAAAAATAAAACCATTTCCTCTCTCAAAAAAACATCTTTCCAGTCTTCACAACTCAATAAAAAATTGTGAGGATTTTATGATGCCTACTACAGTGCACAGGAACTTCTGCTAATTTCTTTTCCCTATAAAGGAAATGTTCTATTGATACGAAGGTCATGCTTCTCTGGAAGGAGCTAAAAATTATGCCCCAGGTTTACATCTCACAGATGGTTACTCCATTTCCCTTTACAACTTGGGAACTGTGAGAAGGCAGGGGTGTAGGAAATGGTGTTGTATAAAGGCCACGGACAAGATGACGTATCGTTTTTGTACTAAACTGGGATAAATTTGAGTGTTAAAATGCAAGCTTATCCAGCAGAACACTAGGGCAACAGCTATATCAGGACACATGCTTATTATATTCATAAAGAATATAGAAACGGGATCAGAGCTGACCAGAATAGCTAGAAAAATTCCTTTGGGTGACAAAGTCACTTAACAGTCTACTACCACTTCAAGTTGCCCGAGATAAACCTTTCAGGAACTTTCCAAGACTGTGTCAAAGACTGTGATCATCTCCCCAACATCCATTTCCTATTTTTCTATAGAAACAGAACTATCACATCTTTCTCATAATTAGTCTTGCTTAAAATTGGACTTTCCTTCAACCTACTTCTCAAGTCATAAACTTCCTGACATAAGAATTGTCCAAAATAGAGGGCTACTTCAGGGTCACCCTGGTATTACTCTCAAAGTTTACTTATCTGAAAAGGAGATTAATAATAAAAATACTTGGCTAATTTATTAAATCTGCTTTTGTGAATACATAACATTCAGTATGTATCGTAAAGCTCCTTGCAGTTTGAAGCCAATAATGCTAATAGACAAAAACCAGGAATGCCTGAATGCAGCCAAAGCTGCTGTCACACCTTCTTCTTCCTGTGAGATTGCCAAATGAGACAGATACCCAGGAAACGATGCAAGAAACCTACTTGCTGCTTCTTCAATCAAGCTTTCCTCTGGAGGAGAAAGCAGAGCCACGGCCAGGTGCACCTGAGCAATAGCTCTGCTGCCAGCTCTTTGGTAAAGCCTGTTTTCTCCACATGCTGGCATGATTGCCTCCAACACAAACATCTCACTTACCAGCTTAAAGTCTCCCTACATGATGATGTAAGCTTGAGTAGATAATGGCAGTGGTGTAACAGAGTTCAGCTTCCCTCTCACCTCTTGACAGGATACCTGAGCAGACTATCCTGGGGAAAGCCACAGGATAAGAGGGTCCAGGGTAAAACTCCACACAGATATACCACACCTGACCTGCTCTGCATAGACCCCTACTTCCAGTGAGTTCTGACCCAATTCATAGTCCTTGTATCTAGTGCCCATGTTCAGTCTCTCTCCAGGATCCTGCCCCCTTTCTAAGATGCTGATGCTGCAGATTGCCTTAGCCAAGGAACAGAAAGGAAGACACACATCTCCAACCACTGCTTCATTCTAGAAGAACTGTTGGAAGTCAATGGAAAGAAGACGGAGCTGCTCAGAGGGAAACCTGAGAGCTGTTTCCGAAGGAATTTTGTCAGTCTTTCAGCAGTCTGACCACTTCTCTCCTACCTCCCCTGCTTGATCCCACTGTATAGATTCAGGGAGCCAAGCCAACACAAGGGAGCTCAAACACAATTCCTTACCTTCTTATTTTGTTAGCCCAGTCAGCGAGAGCCCAGCAAACTCCAAAGAGAGTTGACAAAATAAGCGCTTACCTTTTGGCCAAGGGTTAAATTTCTCAAATGGGTTATAGCAACACAATACTCAGTTACATATGTATATTTCCAAAATGTCAAAGGTTTTTAATGTGGTACCAAGATTTTTAGATCTGAAAAATAAAAAAAGAATAGAGGATAGGTTAAAGGGTTTGAGCCCACCGTCAGGTTAAACTGTGCACAGAAATCCTAGACACAATCATGCCAAACAAACAAACAAACATACAGCAAAACAAAACAAAACAAAACAAAAAAACCTCTAGCTTGTTGCTGTGGCTCTCACCTGTAATTCCAGCACTTTGGGAGGCCAAGGTGGGTGGATCACATGAGGTCAAGTTTTTGAGACCAGCCTGACCAACATGGCAAAACTCCATCTCTAGTAAAATTACAAAATTAGCTGGGCGTGATGGTGGGTGCCTGTAATCCCAGCCACTCAGGCGGCTGAGGCAGGAGAATTGCTTGAACTCAGGGGCAGAGGTTGCAGTGAGCCAAGATCACACCATTGCACTCTACCCTAGGCAACAAGAGCAAAACTTTGTCTCAAAAAAAAAAGAAAGAAAGAAAGAAAGAAAGAAACAAACAAACAAACAAACAAACTCAGGAGTTGGGCAAAGCATCAGTTACAACCTGAAGAAAGGGCACCAGAATGAAAGGGCAAACTTGAGTCCCAGGAAGTGATTGTGGGATATAGGACAGAATGCAAAATACTTCTGAATGCTGTTTCTCTAGTAGAGGAGGGGACTGATTGCTGCTCTAGCACAAACTTAGGCAGAGACCAAGGCATAGTGGCTTTCTCATCAGAACATATCATAATCCACAATAACACTATCTTCTGTAAGCTGGAAGACTGTGAAACATCGAGACTGCAATAATTGATCCACTTAAAACTTTTCCGTAAAGCCTGAAAAGATTTGGGAATTCTTATTATTACTGAGGTTGTACATCATGTGATTCTTAACTAGATTTTGTAAATGTTGAATCTTACAAGCCTACAGTAATAAACATCTACATTTACCCAATTAGTTAGAGTGAAGTGAAATATTCAAGCTAACTAGCTAAAAAGACAGAGTAATGCTCATGCCCATGAAAATTTAAAGGGATGTTTTCCACAAAATCTCACAGGTTCTTATTTGTTTTCATCATAGCCATTGTTTTGACCTAACGCTGTGACAATTGCTGTGATATTTCAAGTGGTTTCAGCTTGTGAAAGACTTTTTTTAAACTTGGGAGGTGTTAGTTTTTTTAAGCAATTAATACTTAGGTTAACATCAGAAAAAAGTATCACCTATACTTGTACAATTTGAGACCACAAAGGAGAAGCATGCTGAGAAAGGACTATTTACTTATATTATTTATACTTTTCTAAAAGGGGCATTGGAACCTTTCTGTCATTTATTTATTTATTCAATCATTCCTTTATAGTCATGCATCACTTAATGACAGGCGTGTGTTTCAGAAAAGTGTAATTAAGTGATTTCATCATTGTGCAAGTATCATGGCATGCACAGCCTACTACACACCTAGGTAAAATCAGACATAAAATGATGAATAAGCAAATAAGTGGAAAAGTAAATGAGTAAATAAGTACTCCTAAGTTTGAGGGAAATTACGTAATTATGGCTTGATATGACCATGTGTAACTTGATAGATCTAGCAGAACAGAAAATAGGGGAAATGGGTTAACGAGGTTTCATTCATATTAGAACAAGGTCAAACAAAACAGAATTAAATTGGAGACATAAACATTAACTCATGGCCCCTTTGAGAGAAGAAAAAAAATGTTCTGTTTCAGGGTTGGCTAATCGTGCTGCTTCACTGTACTGTACATATTCGTGTAAAAATTACAAGATGTATTTCTATAGGCATCTAAATAAATTGGAAGCATCAAAATTTTTGTCTCTAACACTGTTCCTCACCAAATTTAATCAGGGCTCATTCCATATTTGGGGAAAGGGAAATCAATATAACCCAGAAACATTTTCCACCCCCACAAGAAGCCAATAATTATTTACAGAGGAAGGCAGGGAAACCATCTTTTAAAAAGTAGGCTGGGAGAAGTGGTTCCCTCTTATAATCCCACCACTTTGGGAGGCCGAGGTGGGTGAATCACCTGAGGTCAGGAGTTTGAAACCAGCCTGGCCAACATGGAAAAAATCCTGTCTCTACTAAAAATGCAAAAATTAGCTGGGCGTGGTGGCAGGCACTTGTAACCCCAGCTACTCAGGAGGCTAAACCAGGAGAATCTTGAACCCTAAGGCGAGGTTGCAGTGAGCCAAGATCACACAAGTGTACTCCAGCCTGGGTGACAGAATGAGACTCTGTCTCAATAAATGAATAAATATTAAAAATATTAAAAATATTAGGTAGCTAATTGTTCTAATGTGAATAATTTAAATCCTCAAGATAACCGAATTTTTTGGAAGTCCATGGAGGTTTTCAAAACAGACAGATGTATATTTCTCCCTGCTTTTGCATGGAAAGTTGATTGCTGTATCTAATAACATGACTCAGTGGAGGGTGGGAAATAAGGGGAATCAATTTTTAATTGTGATCTTCATACCAAACTCAGTAGGAGAACACCCTAGGTGAAAGAGCATAAAGTCAAAGATGCTTAGAGACAAGGGATTGTTGAAGCAAGCCAGTTATGGCTACAATGTTAACTGTCTTATTCCAAACATGCAGTGCAAATTTGTCCCCCTCCCAAAAAAAGGTAAAAAAAATCAGAATTGGGGGGTGGAAGATGAGATAAAACTCTAATTTTGGAATGTGATATTAAACAAGCTGATTCTGATTTAAGAAACAGAAAGTCCTGGCATTTGTAAACATGTTTTCAAATGGAACTGCATAGACTTTTAGTTT
Organism: Cebus imitator; assembly: GCF_001604975.1. Classification (NCBI taxonomy): domain Eukaryota; kingdom Metazoa; phylum Chordata; class Mammalia; order Primates; family Cebidae; genus Cebus; species Cebus imitator. The sequence goes on along the minus strand of NW_016107486.1, from coordinate 3,002,046 downwards.
AAATCTTCAAAGTGCAAATAGTAGCCTAAATCTACATTTTAAAATGCAGTATTGATCAAGAAATTGGCTTCTTCTTTAAGCCTGGTAGGACCCTACTTTGGAGGGACAAGATAGAATTTCTGTAGTTGCTTTCAACTGTTCCTTTTTGTATAGCTGCCTGTGTGCACAACATACTATAACCTTGGCTGAACAAACTGGGACCTTATCCCAAGTGAAGGTGTGAGTTTGGGTGTTTTATTTCTTCCCATCCATATACTAGCCCATTTGCAATTAAGAACTTTCATCTACGGTGGACTTTAATACAATGCTAAAGCCTAAGACAAAAAGATCTTTTGTTCTTTTTAAGGCAATAACTGGCTGCAGAGACAGAGGTGTGAGAATATCCAGCACATGTGTCCAAAAAAAGGGAATCCATCAGTTAGTCAGTCTGCCTTCCAAGAAGTCATGGACACTCACTCCACTCACCACTGCTGAAACATGGAATGAGAAAATTAAAAGCATTTATGCAGAAATGACCTAAGTCAGCTATGCCTTCTGATCCACTACATTTTTCCCTGTTCCTCTGGGCTCACTGAAGGAGAATGCAGAAGGAAGTTTCACTCTCAAGACAAAGTCACTTTCTTGAACCATTAGTGCGTGTGGTCACATTAATGCTCTAGAGCCCTATGTTAGAATAATAATTATTTTAGAAAACTATGAAAAGAGAGAGAGAAAGAACTAAAATTGGATTCATTAGAACACTGGGAAAAGTTTCTAGATGTATGTTATTTACAACCCATGAAATTAAATTTAAGGAGGACACTGTCAAATATTTAATTGTGTCATTAGCTTTATATATATCTGTATTTGAACATCTGCTTGGGTGTCCTCCATTCTCTCTCAAAGAGTGATGGATATTATGAAACCAGATTTAGAATCTGAGTCATGCTACCCTCAGCACCATGTGCTTTATCAGTGCCTGCTCCCAATCCAGGAGGCCACATCACCCTTTGTTGTCATATCTGAGTCTTTTATCTGTGACAATTTTTCTGTATCTTCTTGTTCTTATGACCTTGACATTTTAGAAAAGGCATTTTGTAGAATGTCTCTCATCAAAGTTTTTCTGATGCTTCCTCATATTTAGACTGTGAATTTCAAGGAAAGAGACCACAAAGGAGAAGGGTGCTGAGAAAGGACTATTTACATATATTATTTGTATTTTTCTAAAAGGGGCATTAGAGCTTTTCTGTCATTTATTTATTTATTCAATCATTCCTTTATCATCATGCATCACTTAATGACAGGCATGTGTTTCAGAAAAGTGTAATTAAGTGATTTCATCATTGTGAAAGTATTATGGCATGCACAGCCTATTACACACCTAAGCTGTATGGTATACCCTATTGCTCCTGGTCATAAACTTGTACAGTATGTTACTGCATTGAATGCTGTAGTTAACTATAACACAATGGTAAGTGTTTGTGTGTCTAAACATAGAAAAGGTACAGTAAAAAATGGTATAAAAAATGGTGTATCTTTATAGGGTACTTATGATAAATGAACTAAAAGGCAGGAAGTCAGTGAGTGAGGGATGAGTGAATGTGAAGGGTAGGACATTACTGTAAACTACTATAGACTTTATAAACATTATAGACTTATCCAATACCAAATTTAGTTAAAAATACTTTTATGTCTTCATAATATATTTATCTTAGCTTACTGTAACTTTCTAACTATGTAAACTTCTTAGTATTTTAAACTTTTTGACTGTTTTGTAATAACACTTAGCTTGAAACACATGCAGTACAGCTGTACAAAAATATTTTCTTTCTTTATATTTTTATTCTACAAGCTTTTTTCTGTTTAAAATTTTTATTATTACTTTTAAAACTTTTTTATTAAAAACTGAGACCCAAATACACACATGAGCCTAGGTCTACACAGGGTCAGGATCGTTAATGTCACTCTTTTTCACCTCCACGTCTTGTCTCGTTGGAATGTCTTCAGGGGCAATAACATACATGGAGTTGTCATCTCCTATGATGGCAATGCCTCCTTCTGGAATCCCGCCTGAAGACTATGCCTAAGGTTGTTTCAGAGTTAACATTAAAAAAAAATATATCACTGTAAGAAGTACACTATAAATAATGAAACAATGTATAGTATAGTAAAAACTAGATGACAAATTTTCAGCTCCATTATAATCTTATGTGACCATCATCTTATAGTGTCTATTCTTGACCAAAATGTCTTATGTAGTGCATGACTATATATCAGTATGAACTCATGAATATTTATATAATTTTGTGATGTCATTCAGTTCATTATTTATTTTGAAAAAAAGTATGTACTTGGTTTACATAAATCCAAATACAAATGATATCTGCTTTTTGCATCTGGTTATACCTAAGTCTCTTATAAGTATTTTTTGATTTTCCCTTTTTTAAGCACAAAAAGTTTTTTAAATAATTCGGTAAGTTGTCTTATAAAATAGCTGACATTCTGGATTTGGCTGATTGCTTGCCACGTAGGGTAACAAATTCATAGATGCAGGTAATTAAGACACAGACAAGTTTGGGAGTCCATTATTCTGCCAACCATGGAGGTAATGTTGAGAAACAGGGCACTTGGTGGTGTCTACCTAGGTCATCTGTGGCCTAGATTTGCTGTCAAGTGAAAATTACTTCTTTTTTTTTTTTTTAGGCAAGATCTCACTTTGTCACCCAGGCTGAGTGCAATGGCACAATTTCGGCTCACTGCAACTCTGCCTCCCAGATTAAAGCGATTCTCTTGCTTCAGCCTCCCAAGTAGCTGGGATCACAGGCATGTGCCACCACACCTGGCTACTTTTTGTATTTTTAGTAGAGACAGGTTTTTGCCTGTGTCTACTAAACATGTTTGAGAAAGGTGCCATTAGGCAATTTCGTCATTGTGCAAGTATTATGGAGTGCACAGCCTACTATACTCCTAGGCTATATGATATAGCCTATTGCTGCTACACCATAAACCTGTATAGCATGTTACTGTATTGAATGCTGTAGTTATGGCTGTTGGTCACTCTGGTCTCAAACTCTTGACCTCAGGTGAATCCCTCCCAAAGTGCTGGGATTACAGGCATGAGCCACCAGGCCTGGCTGAAAGTTACTTCTAAAATTGTGATTAGATTCAGGCTGATTTTATTTTGCAAGAATACTTCTTAGGTGATGCTGAGTACCTCATACTGCAGAATATTAGAAGGTACATAATACTTGAAATGTCTCAGGTTTAGTGATACTAGAAATGATCTGTGGGTTCAGCTTGATCCTTTCTTTATAAAGGTCCTGGTCAACCTTCACTAATAATTTTACCACCCACTGATTGCCACTCCCATAATCGTACCTGTCATAACAACCTGTGAAATTATAGATTTTTCTAATTTTTTCTCCATTTATTAATTACCTGGACTTCTTAATACAATAATTTCCCCTTATGTTCTAGCTCCTAACTTTATTAGGCTGAAGCACAATTGACATGAGAAGATCAAGATAAAGACTTAATTATTTCACTTTCATTATCAAATTCAGAAATATAATTCACATGAAAAGATCAAGATAAAAACTTTATTTTTCACTTTAATTATTAATTAATTGGTGCACTGGCAACTTTTACCAGTGCTCAAGAGTTTTGTTTGGTTTCTCCTACCGTCTAAGAACCTCAGTTCATACTCACTGCTTTTAATATACCCTATGTGTTTTAATAATTATTTAAAGACATTATTCTTTCTGAAGTTAAAATTTTCCCATCTCAGCCAGTGGAAGTCCTTTAGTTAGGCTCCTGTGTCTCTTTAGCATGACCCATAAGAGCTTTCTTGCTTTTTGCTTCAAGAAAACATTCTACATTGATGTTGTAAATTTTCTGACCCCTGCCTGGGATCAGCTACTTCTCCAAGAAGTCCTTGCCCCTTTTAGTGGTAAATAATATTTAGAAATTGTATTGGAAACTAGAGGTGATTATTGATTCTAGACTGTCATAATGCTAGGCATTTTTCACAAAGATAGGAAATGCATATTTTGTTAAAACTGGAGGTATTAAGAATTTGCAATTATATTTTAAATCATATTTAAGATTCCAACACTATTACTTATTATATTTGATTTTATGTTGGCAATTCTTTTGTTTCATGATGACAATGATCATGACAACAATTGTAACATAATTACATGCTTTTAAACTTACAATCCACTGTAAAATAGGCTCAAAGTCACAGTATTCTATCACGTTGCAATTTCCTTATGTCTTCGTTTTTCAGATTTGAAAATTCTATATTCTGTAGTTTGCTAAAAGCTTATTTAAAATTGGTCTCCAAAGATAAAAGAAAACTTTCTCGATATGATCTAGGTAGTTTCAGAATAAGTGGAATAGTGATTCCCCTTTAATTGTTCCATAGAATACATAGTATCACCAACTCAGTGAGAACTTTTAAATCATATTTAAGATTCCAACACTATTACTTATTATATTTGATTTTATGTTGGCAATTCTTTTGTTTCATGATGACAATGATCATGACAACAATTGTAACATAATTACAATTATGTTAACGTTAATTATTAACGGAAATTTTGCTGCCCCCAAGTGCCTTGTTTCTCAGCATTAACTCTATGGTAGGTAGAATAATGAACTCCCAAACCTGTCCATGTCCCAATTGCCCGCATTTGTAAATTTTGTACCTTACATGGCAAAAGAAACTCTGCAGATGTGATTAAGTCCCTTGAGATTGAGAGAATACCCTGCTCATCCAGATGCACCAGATTTATTCCCAACAGTCTTTATAAGGGAAACAGGGCAGCAAAAGAGTCAAAGTAGATGTGAAAACAGAAGCAGAGATCAGAGTGACACAGGGCTATGAGCCAAAAGATTTGAGTAGCCTCTAAAATCCAGGAAAGGTAAGAGAAGGAATTGTCCCCTAGAGCCTTCAGAAGTAACACAGCCCTGCCCACACCTTCATATGAGCCCAGTGAAACCCGTTTCAGACTCTGACCCCCAGAACGATAAGCTAACGCACTTGTGTTGTGTCAAGCCACTACATCTGTGATAATGTGTTACAGAAGCAGTAGGAAATTAATTCACCCCTCCACGTATTTGTTCTTTGTGGTATGTATTATGAATAGCAAGTATTTTATTTATTGGCCTGTGGACTTATTAAGTCCCTCTTTTCTACTGGAATGTAAGTTTTACAAAGTCAAGACTCTATGTTCTTATTAATGTATACTATTCTCACTGAGTATAATCTATAATTAGTAGGGTCACAGTAAATATTTTTGAGTGTATTAAGATGAATACAGCCTAAAATTTTTCTGGTCCACATTAAACTTACGAGAGAATGAAATAGCTGCAGGCTTTTGTTCTCTGAAATAAGCTATTGCCAGATCTGTTCACCTAGCAATGGAGCAATGGATTCCATGCATCACCTGCCAACCATGCAGACTTTAACTTTGTAACTTCAACTGGTGTTTGGTTACTAACTCACATGTCTGCATTCTCTAGTAGTCAGCAAAAGTCCTTATGGAAAAGGTTAATACCATATTCTTGTTTTATTAATAAATCCTTATATCCTAATTCAGTTCCCTGATATTTATTAGATACTCAATAAATATTTCATGGATGAAAATAAAATGAAGAAATGTGTTATGATTAACGCAGTAATTCATATTCTTCAACATTTATCTCCCTTCACAAATTTCATTAACAAATTTGCTATATTTGATACATATTCTTCCTTTTACTCTAAATCATTTATATTTTACAATATAAACTGATAACCATCATTTTATGTGACGTGACCATTGTTTTAGGTGATGTGGGTATTGAAGCAAAGAAGATGGACATGTCATTTCCTAGAAGCCAATTTTTTAGCACTAGACAGACAAATAAATAAAATATCAGTTAGTAATAACTGCCTTATAAAGAAACCAATTTATCCTGATAATTTTGTTTTTACAGTCTGCATTCCGATTTCTGTGCTTTAAATTTTTATGACATTCTATTGGCATGGAGTATCTTCCCATCTCTTGTATTTGCACGTGAAATAGCCTGGGTTTTGCAATTGGAAGAGTGAACTTAAGTTTGATATCCACTGGAAATTAACTATGTGACTTTATACAAGAGTTTTAATCTGGTTGGGGCCAGTTTGCCATCTGTAAAATGGGAATATACTACTAATATCTTCTTCACTGTGGTGCTGAGTGAACAATGCCGATTGTACATAAAGCACTCACCAAAATGCCTGGTACACAGTAGGCTCTCCTTAATAGAGTTACCTCTGTTCTTCATTTGGGGATTCAAAGGCCTGTCATTCTTTAAAGCCCTAAGTACTTTTAAATCTATGCTTTTCTGAAGTCCTTTTATAGCACTCTTAGATTGTCTTGCCCTTTAAAGGATTTTTACTTCTCTTTTGTTGTCATATATTTTTCCCTGCACTTATGCTTTTGTCCTTCAGTCCACACTTAGCCTTTTGAAAGCAGACCTTCCTCTCCCCTCAATATTACCTTCCTTGTCTTCTCAGAGGACTCGGCACAATACTTGCAAGAAAAGTGGCTTGTGATACTAGAGAGAGCTGGCCCAGGGATCAGAAAAACTAGATTCTCATTCTGACTCATCTCATCCCTTGACAAGTATGCAGCCTTATTATTCATCAGATGAAGAAGCTATTATTTGTCTGTGCTATCTAGCTCAGTCGTGAGTGTGCAGCATAAAAAGTACAAAGGTAAACAGGTGGCACAGCACCTGATTTCGAGGCTGTATAAGATAGTAACACTAATCTAACTCTAACAATCAATAGAATATATTAAGCTCTTACTATGTGCCAGAGTCCTGTCATCTTTTCTACAACCAGGTTCTGAGAGATGGTCTATAATAATGATGAAGAACCAGATTCTGCAGCTGGGCCACCTGGATTTGAATTCTCGCTCTACCACTTCCTTGTTTTGTGACATTGGGAAGGTGTTCAAGCTCTGTGCTTCAGTTTTCTTATCTGCAAAATGGGATTAATAATATTATCCACATCATATGATCATTATATGTATTAAATGAGTAAAAAAGTGAAATGTGCATATACGTAGCACTATATATAAAGAACCAATTCCTCAAATCATCATATTCAAGTTAATATAATTTTTAAAAGGAGATAGTAAAGTAGAGAGAAGAGTAGGTCCATTGGGGATCAAGGCCTGGACAAAGCAGACAGAATTTCTAAAATGCTCAAGCAAAAGTTTGTTCTTATTTAATATATTATTTATGTAATTATATTTGTCTATACATATAGACATATTAGATATTTAGCACCAATGTGTTCATGGTTGGGAAGAATCAATATCGTGAAAATGGCCATACTGCCTAAAGTAATTTACAAATTCAATGCTATCCCCATCAAGATACCAATGACCTTCTTTGCAGAACTGGAAAAAAAACACTTTAAACTTCATATGGAACCAAAAGAGAGCCCGCATAGCCAAGTCAATTCTAAGCAAAAAGAACAAAGTGGGAGGCATCACACTACCAAACTTCAAATTATACTACAAGGCTACAGTAATCAAAACAGCATGTTACTGGTACCAAAACAGAGATGAAGACCAATGGAACAGAACAGAGGCCTCGGAGGCAACACAACATATCTACAACCATCCGACCTTTGAAAAACCTGACAAAAACAAGCAATGGGGAAAAGATTCCCTGTTTAATAAGTGATGTTGCGAAAACTGGCTAGCCATGTGCAGAGAGCAGAAACTGGACCCCTTCCTGACACCTTACACTAAAATTAACCCTAGATGGACTAAAGACTTAAACATAAGACCTAACACCATAAAAACCCTAGAATAAAATCTAGGCAAAACCATTCAGGACATAGGCCTAGGCAAGGATTTCATGACCAAAACACCAAAAGCATTGGCAACAAAAGCCAAAATAGACAAATGGGACCTAATCAAACCCCACAGCTTCTGCACGGCAAAAGAAACAGTCATTAGAGTGAATCGGCAACCAACAGAATGGGAAAAAATTTTTGCAGTTTACCCATCTGACAAAGGGCTGATATCCAGAATTTACGAAGAACTAAAACAGATTTACAAGAAAAAAACAAACAAGCCCATTCAAAAGTGCGGAAAGGATAAGAACAGACACTTCACAAAAGAAGACATACATGAGGCCAACAAACATGAAAAAATGCTCATCAGCACTGGTCATTAGAGAAATGCAAATCAAAACTACAGTGAGATACCATCTCACGTCAGTTAGAATGGCAATCATTAAAAAAATCTGGAGACAACAGATGCTGGAGAGGATGTGGAGAAATAGGAACACTTTTACACTGTTGCTGGGAGTGTAAATTCACTCAACCATTGTGGAAGACAGTGTGGCGATTCCTCAAGGACCTAGAAATAGAAATTCCATTTGACCCAGCAATCCCATTACTGGGTACATATCCAAAGGATTATAAATCGTTCTACTATAAGGACACATGCACACGAATGTTCATTGCAGCAGAATTTACAATAGAAAAGACCTGGAACCAACGCAAATGCCCATGGATGATAGACTGGACAGGGAAAATGTGGCACATATACACCATGGAATATTATGCAGCCATCAGAAATGATGAGTTTGTGTCCTTTATAGGGACATGGATGAATCTAGAAACCATCATTCTCAGCAAACTGACACAAGAACAGAAAATCAAACACCGCATGTTCTCACTCATAGGGGGATGTTGAAAAACGAGAACACATGGACACAGGAAGGGGAGCGCTACACACTGGGGTCTTTTGGGTTGAAATAGGGGAGGGACAGCAGGGGGTGGGGAGTTGGGGAGACATACCATGGGGAGAAATGCCAGATATAAGTGATGGGAGGAAGGCAGTAAATCACACTGCCAGGTGTGTACCTATGCAACAGTCTTGCATGTTCTTCACATGTACCCCAAAACCTAACATGCAATTAAATAAATAAATTAATGTATTTATTTATTTATTTATAATTCCGTATTTATAATGTTGGTCACAACATTATGACTATTCCTTATCTGTACTTTAGTATTTTTCACCATTTGTGAAGAAACACTAAAACAAGTTAAATGGAAAAAAGAAAAAAAAAGCAAAATAAAGGGGAAGGATCTAAAGCTGGATACTTTAATGACAGCCAAAGACAGTTTGATAGCTTTGGAGTGCTTTTGTTTAAAAAATGTCCAGATATCAGGAGATGCAGCTTTTGGTTATCAAGAGGCAGCAGATTGGTTTCCAGAAACTATGAAGAAAATCATTGAAGAGAAACTATACTACTTGAACAGGTTTTCAATACAGATGACAGTGTCTTATTCTAGAAAAAAGATGCTAAAAATGCCATTTATTAGTAAGTTATAGAAGCAAGCACCAGGATTTAAATCAGGAAAGGATAAGCTAATTCTACTGTTTTGAGAGAATGCAGTAGGGTTTATCATCAGAACTGCTCTAATATATAAAGCAACTAACCCCTGAGCTTTGAGAGAATGCAGTCAAGTTTATCTTCAGGACTGTTCTTACATGTAAAGCAACTAACCCCTGAGCCTTGAACAGAAAGGGTAAACACCAGCTGCCAGTGTTTTAATTGTCCAACAAGAATGCCCGGGCAACAGGAATATTTTTTGTCTATTGATTTCATTGATGCTTTGTCCCTGAAGTCAGGAAATATTTTGCCAATAAGGGACTGCCTTTTATGATTCT
>NW_016107486.1:2972034-2991511 GCF_001604975.1 Cebus imitator | reverse complement strand
AAATTGCACATCAGAGAAATTAACTGAAGACGACTTGACAGAGATGAGTGCCTCTGAACCAGCTCCAAATGATGAAGAAGAACATGTAGAAGAAGCAGTGCCAGAGCATAAATTGGCATTATAATTTGGCAGAAAGATTCTGATTATTCAAGGCTGCTTTTGACCTGTTTCACAACAAAGACCGTTCTATGATATGAGTGCTGAAACTAAAGGAAATAGTGAAAGTAAGATTGGTACTACCAAGGAAAAATTTTAGGAAAATAAAAAAGCAAAAAAAAAAAAAGATAGAAATATCTATGTATTTCCACAAAGATAAACACAGTATGCCTGTTTTTCCTGCCTTCCATTCCATCGCTGATTCTTCTTTCACCTCTGCAACCCACAAGACTGGAAGACTAAGCCATCCACTTTCTCCATCTCTTCAGCCTGCTCAATGTGAGGACAATGAGGATGAAGATCTTATGATGATCCACTTACACTTAATCAATTGTAGATATATTTTCTCTTCCTTATGATATTCTTAATAATATGTTCTTTAACTTACTTTATATTACAACATATAATACATATGACATATAAAATATTTGTTGATCAGTGTTTTTTTTTTTACTGGTAAGGCTTCCCCTCAATAGCAGGCCATTAGTATTTAAGTTTTGGGGAGAGTCAAAAGTTATATGCAGATTTTCAATTATGTGTGAGGGCCAGCACCTCTAAGTATTGAACTGTTCAAAAGTCAACTGTACTTCTCTGTATGTTCCAGCTTCTTTACACTTTCACAGACTTTGTGTGTCTGTCTTTTAATTTGTTGGTTATTAAATATAAGTTTTGTATTTATATATGTTCCATTTTATTGTTTTTCTAATTATTTCTTATTATAGAATAATTACTCTTTCCTCCCTTTATTTAAATCCTTCTTATGCTTTCATTGTGTATTTGATATTTGATTGATCCAACATCTGAATGCCCTTCAAGATCTAAATTTATAGTCTCTTGTTTCTGCTGATATATTCTCATAGTGGCTTGCTTTCCAGTGTACTTATATAGTTCATCTGTCAGTGTAGTTTATATTTTCAGTGGGCTGAAAGAGAAGAATAGCTTCTGCTTCTGCTGCTAGGCAACACACCACATCCAAGACCATGTCTATCCGTCCTTAGGGATTTGGCTCTATCTTGTTCCAAGATGAGCCTTTCTAACTTGTTGAGGTTTTATGCATCAGTTATTATCTGTTGAGTTGGTATAGAAATCTGACACAAGGGACCACACACTTCCTGGCTTCCTGCCTGTCCAGGCAAGCTCTTTACTGCTTCATCCTAGCTCCTTCCTACTCTTCTGCAGCTTCTTTCTGTAGTCAGCACCAACTCCCAAACATTCTTACCCCTTCTCCTGTCACCAACATGTAGGCCACTGAGGGCCCAGCTCCTGATTCATATGGGACCAGCAATGCCTCAAAGAACATGCCCTATTAAATTCTTGTTGTGGTGCATGGAGTCTCAAGGGTGAGGCTCAGGATGAGATTTTGATTTTATAATCTGGGGTTAGTCCAAGTACCAGTATTTTTAAATGGTTTGACTAGCAGAACCAATACAGATGAAGTACCTATTGAAGGGCCAGGGCCTTGTTAAACACAATATGAAAGAGTTACTTTAGAAGCATGTTAACATGACTCTCCTACCTATACAGCTGCAGTGGTTTCCTATTGCCCAACTGATCTGTTTAAATACCTTTCTGAGGCTGATTGTTATAAATCCTCATAGTCTAGATGCTTTTAACTCAGAATTTATTTTTCACTTACAAAAACAGCATCTTTTGTCTGCTTGCCTGCTTCAGATTTGCCAGTGTAGTGGCCAGTTGGAGGAAGCACATTAGATTGAGCAATAATAAGTGAGGCTATGGACTGGCTTCTCACCCAATTTTCTAACATGTGCTTACCAAGGTTTTGAACTCACTTTTTACCTGGTCTTCTTATTCATAAAATGAAATTAATGCTTATTTAACATACTGAAATGAAGCATAGAAAAAATTTAGAAGTAGTTAACCTAACAGTACATTTTGATATGACCTTGCTTCTAGGCTATAGGTGAAGACTAACATAAATGATAGGCACTGTGGCATGCCCTCCACACCTGGCATTGCATCCTAGAAGGTAAGAATGATTAAGAGCCCCCTGCTATACATGAGAACACAGAGACTGAGAGACACTAAATAACTTGTCTAAGATCTACAGCTCATAAACAGAAGTTGACCTCGGGACTATCAGATGCTAAAATCCACACTGATAAGCTGTGCAGAAGGGAGGAAGTGTTTAGACAAAGAAAAAATAAAATAACATGTTATAGTTGATTAGTGCTCTACATTGTATTACTAAAAATGGGCTGATGGTTCGGAAATATAAATAGGAAGAGGAGTTGGATAAACTGAAAGGATACATGATTTTCTAAGGTTTGGAAATGGGACAGCCAAAACCCAAACTCAGGAATTTTCTGTCTTCCGTGTCGGAGATTATTGTAGTATCTACTCTGTCATTTAAGATGATATTGTTTCACATACTTCACACTGATAGAAGGATTTATAAATCACTACATGTATTTTAAATATTACTTATAGTAGAATTGCTATATTCACTCATTTTAAGATAAGTTTACTTATCTAATGCTATTTCCAGGTACATATTTCAGTCAACAAATTAGGCCTATAAATTATCTTCATTCTGTCTACATATCCCCATCAAACTTGGATGGCAGGTGATTACATTTCAGTCACTATAAGAACCACTTACTCTTACCAGAATTATGACTAATTTGTGGAGGCTTGAGTGTGTCCTGAAATTTAAAAAAAAAAATTTCTAAATTAGTCTAATATTACTACGATTGACCTTTTTCATTTCAAAATTGTAATGTTATTTTAGTATAATTTACATGAAAGAAAATGTACCCGTTTTGAGACTACAAATTGGTTAATAATGGTATGAGGATATTTAATATAATCACTTTCCAATGAATAGGCAAACCGATTTTGTCACTCCAGAAAGTTTTGTCTTGCCCTTTGTTCTCAATCTCCTTCCACTTCCTCCTCAGATAAGTGGTGATTGAATTTCTATAACTTTACATGTTTTTCTCCTAATCTAGAACTTTATATTATTGGAATCACAGGGTATGCGTTCCTTCTTACATGGATTCTTTCACTCAAAAAGAAAGTGAAATGTTTTTATTCATGTTACTGCGTATCTTAGCAATATTTCCCTTTCATGACTGAATAGCGTTTTAGTGTACATGCATAGCACAAATTGTTATTTTATGTTCCCGGACTGGATATTGGTTTGTTTCCATTTTTTGAGCTCTTCATTTTTGAGGAAAACAGTGGGCTCTTGCAATCTAGTAACTCAATGTTTAGCTCCCCAGGACATGAGATTTGAGGCTTATGGTTCTTCGTCCCCAAATATATGGACTAGTCATGGTTTCTGTGTCCTGGATGCCATTTTAGCATGCTTCTACTGAGTGGATCATGACTCTGGCTGAAAGTGAAACATTTGTGTGAAATCATTAAGTTGACAGAGAAAATAAATAAATTTAAAAGCAAATGAATGGAAGAAAATTAATGCATAGGCAGTTTCTGCTTTCTTCCATGCTACACATACTCCCAGTGGCAAGGAGCACGGATTGTGCTGCAAACGGATTAGGTCATTGGCAAAGTAAAGATAAAAACCTTGGCCAATTTTGTCACCCCAGATAGTTTTGTCATGCCCTTTGTCCTCAATCTCCTGCCCCTTTCTCCTAAGATAAGCAGGGATTAAATTTTTATCACTATATGTTAGTTATCTCTAATCTAGAGGTTTATGTAATTTGAATCACAGGGTATGTATTCCTTTGTATATGGTTTATTTCACTCATAATGAAAGCATAATGTTTTCATCCATGTTATTGCATATATTTGTATTTTTTCTTTTATGACTGAATAGTATTTCAGTGTATGTGTATAGCACAAATTATTTCCTTTGCTCCTAAGTTGGATATTGAGTTGTCACCAGTTTATAACATCTTCATTTTTGAGGCAACAGTGGGATCTCGCAATCTAGTGGCTCAGTGTTTGCTTTCCCAGGTAATGAGGCTCGAGGCTTATGGTTCTACATCACAGATATATAATCTAGTCATGGCTTCTGTGTCCTGGATGACACTTTGGCATGCTCAGCTCAGTGGTTTATGGCTCTGGCTGGGAGGGAAACCTTCATGAGAAATCCTTAAATTAATAGAGGAAATAAATGAATCAGTAAATAATTGAAAAGTAAATGAATGGAAGAGAAACGATGAACAGGTAATTTCTGCCTTCTTCCATGCTACAAATCCTCTCAGTAGCAAGGAGCACAAGATTCTGCTGCAATCAGATTTAACTCATTGTCAGAGTAAAGGTTAAAAATAAAACATGAGAAACTCTAGGGATTAAAAGCCACATCATCGTCCTCTTACACATTGCATTCTACTCTAACCAAACTCATTTACCTCTTAGCCTAGAGCACAGGAGGTAAAACTGGTGGCCCACATGTCAAAAGGTGGATGTTTTGTGTAACTTCAGGTCCTTATTCTCTAAAGATAAGGCAATAACCCAAGAAAAATTTTGGTAGCAAAATAGATCAACATAAAGTACCATCTGCTTTTGTTATTTGTCCATGTTCCATCAAGGAGATTCATAAAATAAATTGGCTACATTGAGTTTATTTCTGGTGTAATCAATTGAACAAGTACTTGCAAAGACAGAAACCTCTTTGGCCTTCAGTGGCTTCTCTCTCTACAGTTTTCATGAGTCTTCAAATATTTTGTCTCCTACTTCTCCAATTAATTTCTTATTATTCTTATCACTTGCCATCTTTGTACATTCTGAATATCCCAGTTACATACTACATACAGGGCTTCACATTTGTGTTCTGCTTTTGTGTGTGAGAGCAAGGGGTAAATGACTGTGGTATATGTTGACTGAAACCCTGGCTCCTGCAACCATATGGTCCATATATATTAGTTAAATGAATAACTGGATGCACTGCTTGAAGAGTCTAACAAAACTTACCTGTATAATCTGCAAATAATTATCCTTGATTTTTTTCTAATGTAAAATATTTGTATTAATTATACTAATATCAGTCATTATCTGCTTACCATTTGCCAGGCAATGTTCCATGCATTTTTTACATTTTTCTCTCACTTAATGCTCAAAACTGTTGGTATGTACTAATAATAAAATTATTTTACTGACAAAGGAACCAACACATAGGAAAGTTCAATTTCTTGCTCACAAAATGAAGTTTAAAATGTGAAGTTCAACATTCTGAGTCCAGAGTCTTGGCTCTGGGCTTCTATGATGCAATGTCAATCAAAAGAAAACCATCCTAGATGGTGGGTGGCTCATACCTATAATCCCAATACTTTGGGAGGCCAAGGTGGGTGAATCACTTGAGTGCAGGATGTCAAAACCAGCCTAGGAAACATAGGGAGTATCTATTTTTCAAAGATAAAAATATTATCTGGCCATGGTAGCATGTGCCTGGGTTCCTCTGCTGAGCCCAGGAAGGTGGAGGCTGAGGCTGCTGTGAGCCATGTTAGTGCCACTACACTCCAGCATGGGTGACAGAGTTAAATACTGTATTGGGAAAAAAAATCCCCTGAGAAGGAAGGGCATTAAATAAGAAAAGCTTGAATTTTGGTGAAAATGTTTTCATTTCTTCAAGCAAAATTGTTTCACAGGGACATAATTTTCCATGAATTCTCATGTGAGGTTTGCCCGGGAGAGCAGTGGACCAAATTCTCTAAAGGTTGTGTTATTTTCCTAATGAATGGGAAACTCTTCACTGTGTGAGTTTAATTGTACACATACTCTCTCATTCTTTTCTTATTCTCTAAGCCCCATTCCCCTCTCACCCCTCACACCCTGACTTGTTCCAAGAGCTGGTGAAGAAAATGTCAGAAAATCAATGCATATGTATGTGCAGTGGTTGTTTTGCAATATGTGTACACACCCTGCTTAGAAAGGAGAAAAGGAAGGTAAAAGGGAAGGTGAAATCTGTTTTCAGTTTTACATCACACAAGAACGGTAGGAGAGAAAAGCCATGGCTGGTGAGTTTTTCACTGTTCAAGGACACGTCCCTGGGAAGAAAGAGTTTTGGAAGGGGCTGGTTCTTTTGGAAGCCATAATTAGTATCTGTGGAAGTTTAGGTGAGCCGAAGTGAGGGAGAGGGAGGACAGGGAGGAGAGAAGGAACTAGAAGATTCTTGCAGCCTTTAGAAAGGAAAAACAAGCCCAGAAAGGAACTGAGGTTCTAGTGGTTGCCTGCTGTCATTTTGCAATCTTAATTAAACTCTTACATATTGTAAGTGTAACACAAGGTACAGAATTGGCACAGGAAGAGTAGTAGCAACTCTTGTTCCTAAAGGAAATGGGCTATTTCTATTTCATTACTTTATTATTTAGAGTTAAACATGGGACACAAAACGATGGTCTCTGCTTTCCAGAGACTAACCTGGAAATGGTAAACTCAGTCTTCAGGCCACTCCATGCACTTGTATGGGGACTACTGAGGAAAACAAGTAGGACAGCTATATAGTAAGAAGAGGGATTAACCAACTGTGAGGAGGGGGACATTTTCCTGATGAAATCTAAAAGAGGCCACTTTCTGTTGATGACATGAGAGGAATATGAGGACTTTTCCATGATGTGAGAAATCCTTGTGATCCAAACAGACAAGATCCTGAAGGAAAAGAGGAAGCTGTTTATCCGTTCAGCAGATGCAGATACATTAAATGGCTTACTGAATGAATTATTAGAGAAAAGGGTGCTGAAACAGGAAGAGGTGGAGATAGTAAAATGTGAAAATGCTACATCTATGGATAAGTCCCGAGCTTTGCTTGACTCTGTTATTCGGAAGGGGGCTCTGGCATGCCAAATTTTCATCACATATATTTGCAAAGAAGATTGTCGTCTGGCAGAGAAGCTGGGACTCTCAGCAGGTAAGGATCAGTGACTCACACTCAAGTGAACATAGCGCTTATCAACGTGCCACCATGTGACGTCTTTACTAGTCATGTTAAGTTGCAGAAAACTTTCTTATCTCTGGCTTCAGGGCCCTATTTCTGTAACAGGGCCCCTATTGCCTGTCCCTTCACTCTCCTTGGATTCTATTTCTTCATCCTCAGTGGCCCCCTTCTGATTAAAGCTCATTTCCTGTTCTGAGTATGTTGTAGTTCATTTACTGAAGCGCATGAGAACTATCTGAAAAGCTTTACACTGTATGTTCCAGTGTTCCTGTCAAGGCATAATATTTGTTTGTGGATTTATTTATTTATTTATTTAGTGAAAGGGATCCCTAAGCACTTAAGTAGTTGTAAAGCCACATGAAGCTTTAAGGTTTGTAATCAAATACTTTTTATAACTTTTCTCCAAAACTTTCCCCTCCAAAAAGAATACAATATATGAGGTTCAGTGATGGTGATACCCTCAGAGAACATATTGAATGTATAGAAAAATAGTTTTCTAGTGGGTTCATTCCTCCAGTTGCCTCCTTATATTTTTTTTTCGTAAGATCACCCGCTTGCCTGTTACCAGGTTGCAGTTCATGCTGTGAGGCCTGGACTGCCTCCACTTGCAGCCCTCTTCAGACCCGATACAGTGCTCAGGAATTGAGCTGACCAAATTTCATGACAACTTAGACCTACCACATGGTGAGGTTGAGAGTTCTTGTGGACTCACAGTCACTGATCTCAGTGGAACTTCCTAAAGACACTTCGGAGGGAGACGTTCTTTGAAAGTAAAAACCTTTTTTTCTAAGGGTTAGGGAAAGTTTATGCCTGTCTAAGCAGACATTGCAGATGTTTCTGTTTCATCTATACGTAATAAAAACCTTTTTTAATTGCTGTTTCTTCCATTTTATACCTCTTACCACTCTCTAAATTAAAGAACATCTTGAACATTATTTAATGTCAGTCAGTCAGTGTTACAGGAGATATTTTTAGTGGGAAGCATTTTGTACATTGGGGTAAAGTTTTCCAGAGATGATAAGTGATTATTTCAATATCTTTTATCTTTTCATAGGTCAAATATCTGGACATAACCTTAATATGCAAGATTCTCAAGAAGTACTTACTTCCAGGTAAAGAGCATTCTTTGACCCTCCATCTTCCTTGACACTAATTTTGTAGGATGAACCATGGGTAAATATGGATTTTTACCCATGAAAATCCAAGGAGAATTTTCAAGGATTGATTATATGATTTTCTTTTCATCATCTATTCTGATTTTGTAGAAACTGTCCCACAGCTTCACTATCCATGTTTATATTAAAAATTCTGAATTTGTGTCTCAAATCCTGATTACCCAAATAAGTACCAAATTTATTATTTAAGCCTACTGAAATATTCCCTTACAGCTCCCAGAGACACCCTTATCTAAACAATTTCAGAGCTGAGCATGCCATTCTTCCCCATCCTGATTCTCTTCCAGTTTTTTGTAAGTTGGGTATTGGTGCTACCACCACCAGTTGTTCAGACCAGGAACTTGAAACACATATGGGACCATTTCTTCTCATGTACCTTCAGTATTCAAGCCATGGCCAAGTTTTATGCAGGCTTTTCTCAAATTTGGAACCATCTCTCCATTTTTACTTCTATTATTTTATTAAAGAATATGTATTTTTATAGTGCCCTCTTAAAATAAAATAAACTTCTATCTGAAAGCAATTTAGAGGGTAGGAATGCAAATTATTTATCAGTTTCAGATATTTACTGAATTTATTAAGGTTGGTTATCTCATGAATATTTTCTCTCTTTTTTTTTTATGAAAGAGAGAAAAAAAGAAGAAGAGAAAAGGGGAGAGAGAACAGGAACCTTGCTCTATTGCCCAGGGTGGAATGCAATCTAAAAATAGGTATTAAAGGCCTCTTTTATGCAAATAATTGTGCTTAACAATGGAGACAGGAAGGAATATGGGAAGAAAATAACAAATAAACAATTTGTTTATTTTCTTCCCACATTTCATTTAAATATTTCATTTAAATCTATGAAATGCTATGCAATTGCTGAAAAATGATTAACTTACAATTGTGTGGTCACTTTTAGAATAGGTGTAATGTGATACTGAGAAAAATGTATGTTTTATGCATTTGGGGTGGAGAATTCTGTAAATATTTATTAAGTTTACTTGTTACCGGTCTAATTTCAAGTCATAGATATCCCTGTTAATTTTCTATCTCGTTGATCTGTCTAATGTTAACAATGTAGTGTTAAAGTCTCCCGCTATTATTGTGAGGGAATCTAAGTGTCTTTATAAGTCATTAAGAACTTGTCTTATGTATCTGGGTATTCCTGTATTGGGTGCATATATATTTATGATTATTAGCTCTTCTTGTTGCATTGATCCGTTTACCATTATGTAATATCCTTCTTTGTTTCTTTTAGGTCTTTGTTACTATTAAAGTCTATTATGTCAGAGATGAAAATTACAACTCCTGGTTTTTTTGTTTGTTTGTTTTGCTCTACATTTAATCTGTGAATCTTCCTCCATCCCTTTGTTTTGAGTTTTGGGTGTCCCTGCATGTGGGATAGGTCTGGATACAGCGTACCGATGGGTTTTGACTTTTTATTCAATTTGCCTGACTGTGTCTTTTGATTGGGACAATTAATCCATTTAAATTTAGGATTAATATAGATATATGTGAGTTTAATATTGTCATTTAATACTAGCTGGCTGTTTTGCCCGTTAATTGATACAGATTCTTCATTATGGTGATATTCTTTACATTTTGGTAAGTTTTGGGGATGACTGGTACTGGTCGTTCCTTTCTGTATGTAGTGCTTCTTTCAGAAGCTCTTATAAAGCAGGCCTGGTGGTGATGAAATCTCTGAGTACTTGCTTGTTTGCAAAAAATTTTATTTTTCAATCACTTATGAAGCTTAGTTTGGCTGAATATGAGATTCTGGGTTGAAAGTTATTTTTTTTAAGGTGTTGAATATTGAACCCCACTCTCTTCTAGTTTGTAGAGTTTCTGCTGAGAGATCTGCTGTGAGTCTGACAGGCTTCCCTTTGTGGTTAACCTGATCTTTCTCTCTGGCTGCCCTTAAAATTTTCTCCCTTATTTCAACCCTAGTGAATCTAATGATTATGTGTCTTGGTGTTGCTCTTCTTGAGGAATATCTTTGTGATGTTCTCTGTATTACCTGGAGTTGAGTATTGTCCTATCTTACTAGGTTAGGAAAGTTTTCCTGAATAATATCCTGAAGAATATTTTCCAGCTTGGATTCATTCTCTTCATCACATTCAGGTACACCTATCAAATGTAAATTAGGTCTTTTCTCATAGTCCCTATATTTCTTGGAGACTTTGCTCATTCCTTTTTACTCTTTTTTTCTCTAATCTCATCTTCTCGTTTCATTTCATTAAGTTGGTCTTCGACCTCTGATATCCTTTCTTCTGCTTGATCAATTCGACTGGTAAAACTTGTGCATACTTCACGAAGTTCTCGTATTGTGTTTTTCAGCTCCAATAATTCACTTATATTTCTCTCTAAATCGTCTATTCTCGTTAGCATTTCGTCAAACCTTTTTTCAAGATTCTTAGTTTCTTTACATTTCGTTAGAACGTGTTCTTTTAGCTCACAGAAGTTACTTATTATCCACCTTCTAAAGCCTAATTCTGTTGATTGATCAATCTCCCTCTCCATCAGGCCTTGTTCCCTTGTTGATGAGGAAGTGTGATCCCCTGTAGAGCGAGAGGCATTCTGATTTTGGGTGTTCTCAGCCTTTTGACGCTGGTTTCCTCCCATCTTTGTGGATTTATCCTCCTGTCATCTTTGTAATTGCCGACTTTCAAATTGGGTCTCTGAGTGGACGTCCAACTTGTTGATTCCCAGCGCTGGAATCTGAGCAACCCACTGCACGGGCTGAAACAGCGACAATGGGATTCGTGGTGCTTTTCTGCCCGGGAAATCTCCGTTCTGGCTTCCCTCTTCAGTCCAGTTTTCAGTCAGCTAAATGGGTGACTCTGCCTTCCCTGAGCTGCAAACGCCTGACCAAAAGGGCACCCAGTCCCGTTTACTCTTCACCGAGAACCGCCGCACCAGGGCGCCGGCAAAACAGCGGCGCCAGCCACAAGAGTAGCACTGGTGACCCGTGGGGCTCGTCCGCTGGGAATCTCCTGGTCCGCGGGCAACAAAAATTTGTCTGGAGGTGTGGTGTCCACTCGTTCTCTGTGCTTTCACTGGGAGCTACAATCCTGAGCTGTTAATAATTGACCAGCTTGTATCGCTAACCTGAATATTTTCTTAAATGTTTTGCAGCATGGGATATTCAATATATAAACAAATACTGTATTCTTTACTATGAAAAAATAGCTTAAAAATAACCTAAATACTTCTATATTTTTTTTCTATTGTTTTCACACTTCTTTATGAAGGAACCAAATATTTCATCCACTAAATGATTATTGTATAATTTTCTCCAATATATCTATTCTAATTAGTTCTTTTCCA
Source organism: Cebus imitator (assembly GCF_001604975.1). Classification (NCBI taxonomy): domain Eukaryota; kingdom Metazoa; phylum Chordata; class Mammalia; order Primates; family Cebidae; genus Cebus; species Cebus imitator. The sequence continues at coordinate 2,980,012 of NW_016107486.1, read as the reverse complement.
CATCAACATATATCATGCTGCCTTTGTTTAACTGACTGTATAACAGTTTTTCAAATTTGTTCTTTAAATATTATTTTATGCCTTAATAAAAGATCCTCCACATATCTAGGAAGCTTATTTCTATTTTGAAACAAAGATTACATTAATTTCTTTAACACATACATCATATTGTGAGATTGTGTTGAACCTGTGATTTTCAGAAAATCCATGCTTTTCTGAAGTCCTTTTATAGCACTCTTAGATTGTCTTGCCCTTTAAAGGATTTTTACTTCTCTTTTGTTGTCATATATTTTTCCCTGTGTTTATGCTTTTGTCCTTCAGTCCACACTTAGGCTTTTGAAAGCAGATCTCCCTTTCCCCTCAATATTACCTTCCTTGTCTTCTCAGAGGATTCGGCACAATACTTGCAAGAAAGGTGGCTTGTGATACTAGAGAGAGCTGGCCCAGGGATCAGAAGAACTAGATTCTCATTCTAACACGTCTCATCCCTTGACAAGTATGCAGCCTCAATATTCATCAGATGAAGAAGCTATTACTTGTCTGTGCTATCTAGCTCGCTTGGGAGGGTGCAGTATAAAAAGTACAAAGGTAAACAGGTGGCACAGCACCTGCTTTCCGGGCTGTATAAGACATTATAACACTAATCTAACTCTAATAATCAATAGAATATATTAAGCTCTTACTATGTGCCAGAGTCCTGTCATCTTTTCTACAACCAGGTTCTGAGAGATGGCCTATAATAATGATAAAGAACCAGATTCTGCAGCTGGGCCTCCTGGATTTGAATTCTCGCTCTACCAGTTCCTTGATTTGTGACATTGGGAAGGTGTTCAAGCTCTGTGTTTCAGTTTTCTTAACTGTAAAATGGGATTAATAATATTATCCACATCATGTGATCATTATATGTATTAAATGAGTAAAAAAGTGAAATGTGCACATACATAGCACTATATATAAAGAATCAATTCCCCAAATCATCATATTCAAGTTAATATAATTTTTTAAAGGAGATAGTAAAGTAGAGAGAAGAGTAGGTTCATTGGGGTTCAAGGCCTGGACAAAGCAGACAGAATTTCTAAAATGTTCAAGCAAAAGTTTGTTCTTATTTAATATATTATTTATGTAATTATTTTTGTCTATACATATAGACATATTTGATATTTAGCACAAATGTGCCAGATAAGCTTTACTATCTCATTCTTATTGATAAGGAAGCTGAAGCTCACAAAAATCCCATACATTGCCTGAATAAACACTGGTAGTATTTGCCAGGTATGAATTCAGGTTAGTTTGATTCTGAATTTTAAGCTATTTCAGGTAAACCAAAAAAACAAGGCAATATTATTTAGAACTTTGAACCATTCCAAATTCAGAACATGCTGCCTTTTGTGCTAAGAAAAGGGCTACAAAGGCCGAGTGTGGTGACTCACACTTGTAATCCCAGCACTTTGGGAAGCCAAGGTGGGTGGATGATGAGGTCAAGAGATGGAGACCATCCTGGCCAAGATGGTGACATGAGGAAATCCTGTCTCTACTAACAATACAAAAATTAGCTGGGCGTGGTGGCACATGCCTGTAGTCCCAGCTACTCAAGAGGCTGAGCAGGAGAATCACTTGAAGCCTGTAGGCAGAGGTTGCAGTGAGCCAAGATTGAGCCACTGCATTCCAGCCTGGTGACAGAGTGAGTCTCTGTCTCAAAAAGAAAAGAGAGATAGAAGAAAGCAAAAGAAAAAAGAAGAAAAGAAAAGAAAAAAAGAAAAAAGAAAAGAAAAGAAAAGAAAAGGGGTCTCCAAAACCCCCAAGACATAGCCACCCTTAGCAAAGGTAGTCTCTGTTCCTGACTGCTACGGGAAATGAACTAATCAGTATTAACTCAGGTAAAGTGTCTTCAGTCTCACCTGCTGGCTGGTCTGCTATCAGAAAAGGCATCTGTGATAAAGTATAGAAGAATATTCAACAACACAAATGTGGGTTCACTTGCTTCTCCATCACTTTGTAGCTGTTTGGCCTTGAGCAAATTTTGAAGATCAAATGAAAGAATGTTTTCTAGAAGACATGACGTATAGTATCAAATATAAGAAAACAGTCTTGCATTCTCAACTACAGAACTGTGGTTCTAGAACCCTATTCCCTTATCTGTGATGCATCTTTGCATATGCCTTTTACAGTAATCTAAGTCTATCATGTTACTCATTGTATATAGACACAGAGATTAGCGTTTATTTTTTCTACTTTTTAAAAAATCTGTCTAAAGTTATTTATAATCTTGGACTTTTTTTTAAAAAAAAAGGATGAAGGTGATAGCTCAGGATTTATTATTTCCTTTATTCAAAGATAATGTTTTCTGGAGAAGTACAAATGGGTCGCTCTTAATCACACGACTCGTAAAGTAAGTCCAAATATATTCTTGATGTTGTCACCTTGTGGAAATATTTGTAATAATAAGACCCATATTATATATTACATTCATTTATTTATTCATACAACCCAAAACAAATGTATTTGATAAGCCACCTGCATATTTTACACAAATGATACACAAAGATATTTTACGTATATTATTCACACTCTGCTACATTTTGCTTTTTAATTATTCCCAAGCACTAAGTTCTGATAGCAAAGAAAGTAAATATGTGCTGAATATATGTATTGAAATATTTAAAACTTCAGAGATAAAAGAGATATAAATATTTTTTCTCTGAGAAAAAAAAACTATGAAGATAACCTGTGATGTGGAATAATAGTTAATTATATATTTAGATTGTGGAAAACATTTGGTGTAAACTTTTTTTGATAAATAGTTACTAAGTTACTGTATAAAAAAGAACTGAAACTTTCTAATCCAGAAAATGGAGAAAAAATAAACAAACAAAGTCCATGCTTTTTTTTTTTTTTTTGGGGGGGGGGACAGAGTCTTGCTCTGTCACCCAGGCTGGAGTGCAATGGCATAATCTCTGCTCACTGCAACCTCCTATCCTGTATTCAAGCAATTCTCATGCCTCTGCTTCCTGAATAGCAGGGACTACAGGCGCATGCTGCCACATCCGGCTAATTTTTTGTATTTTAGTAGAGATGGGGTTTCACCATGTTGCCCAGGCTGGCCATCAACTCCTGAGCTCAGGCAATCCACCGCCTCGGCCTCCCAAAGTGGTAGGATTACAGGCTGAGCCACCACGCCCCATCAGTCCCTGCTTTTATAACTAAAATTCTAGTAAGAATTATAAATGGTACAAAGCACAACACTCAAAAATAAGTTATCTCCAATTTCTAAAGTAAAGAATAACAGGTTCTGTGAAAGAGAACACAGAAGCTTTATGTTAGATGTGCTTGTGCATAAACCGAAAGTCTGATGAAATAGGGCAATTTGTGTATAAATTTGGTTGTCATAAAAGCAGACCTATTTACTGGTCAATGGAAGAGATAAGGGAGTGGGAAATGAGCTAAAAAAGAATCTGAAATAAGGTTTTATGGAACGAAAACTTGAGACTAGTATCTCAGAGGACAGAGAGGAGCAAGTCTTGATGAGAATTGAAAGAAAGAATCTCTTTAAGGTTAGTTTCCAGTACATGAACCCTGAGGTGAAAGTTTATAGTTAAAATCAGAGATCTGAGACTCCTACTTTCTGTCAAGAAGGCTTAACAGAGATTAGGTTTACACTCTTGTCTAAAACAAATAAAAGCAGACCAAATGTATGAAGCAGCAGTTTCCAAAATGCTTAACAATGAGGGATACTGATTCCTGGAAAATAAACATGTGTGAGCCCTGTAATTATCTTGAGAGGGATTCCAGGGGACAGCGCAGGGAGGCAGAAGCAAGGCATAACACTTACACCCACAATACATACTGGATGATCCCATTTATATGAAAATAAAGAACTAGCAAAGCTAATCCCTGGTGATAGTTAGTAATCATATCAGTGGTTTTCTTGTGCTTAGGTTTTTTTCTAACTGACCGTGCAAATGGCCTTATTAAGATAATATAAATATTGTATAAGTAGACTTTGGTAATGTGCACGTTTAGCAAAGCACTTTGAACTTCACACCTAAAATGGGTTTACATTAGTGTGTGTAAAATATATCACAGGAAAGTGAATTAGAGATGAAGAAAGGTAAGCAGATTGAAGTATATTTTCTATAATGCAAGAGATAAAGATTTAAATACTGTTGGTATAGCAAGTTTCAAGTAGCTATTAATAGTAGGTATTGATTTATATGTACTAACCCAAGGAAGCACATGAGCAGGTTATTCATCATTACAGATGACTCTTTTTCAGAAAATAGTATTAACCATGGTGAAACCAGTTATGTGAGTGACTTATCTGCATCTACCTTTAACTTGGATCCATCTGTTGTTAGCCTGAGGTACACTAAGGTTTAGCCGACATTTAAATTGACAGTACTGTAATTGTACCACATTCAAACACTGAGCAATGCAACTCATAGGCAATTTAAATTTCATGCATAGAAATTTAGATGAGTCGCTCTTTCAAGTACTTAAGCTGACAAATTAAATTTTCTCTTCTTGAAATCATTCCAAATAAGTATAATAAGTTTAGAGTCACAAGTTCACTTTCTTGACACCAGTACAGCTAGTGCTCGACTTACGACCACGATTGGTCCCGACAGACCGGTAGTAACACAAGTTGGTAAGTTGAGTAGGCTGTACGTACAATACTGAGAAATGATGTTATAAAAATCTTTAAGTCATATTTTATTATAATTTTCTTTCATTATTGTTATATATCATAATTTTCTTTGTTCATTTTATGCCATTTGTATCATCTCTACACCATTTTGTTTCTTATTTTTACATTTGTCAGGTTTAAGTAAAACACTGCATTACCAGTAGTAAAGGTTGACCTGAATGCTTATTATGAAAACATTCTTGTCAAATCTCATTTTTAAAAAGCCACCTTAACTTGTGGTAAAGGCGCAGCCTTGTGTAAAACTGTGAATATTCACAGATCACTGAACCACGGTGGTCTACTATTTGAAGTAAAAAACCACGGCATATGATGAGTTTTGAAAAGCAGAAGAGTATGAACTATGTTAAGTCTTAGGGTTAAAAAGGACTGGTTGCCAGGTATTTATTTATTATCATTGTAAATAGAAAAGTAAATCATCACAGTTTTATGTGACTTTCCATGGGATACAAATATGTAGCATTCATCATAAAAGATGTCATCTGGATATCTTGTTCAAATATAATTTAAACTTAGTATGTTCTAATATTGTTAAAGATATAGGGATATAAACCACTCACATTTTAGTAAGAAAGGCAAGAAAATGACTAATAATGATATGCTATAGCATATATGTTTATTGTCCCGCACTGTCGTACGCCCAGCTGGGCAACGTTTGCTCTGCCAGACGCAGAGCAGTCGTGGCTAGCGATTGTGGTCGTAAAGTCGAATGGTCGTAAGTTGCATAGGTCGTAAGTCGATCAATACCTGTAGTACTTATTATCTTGTGCAATAGATATATTTTAGTTTGCTTACATGTCAACATGTTTCAAAATTTTATTCTAAAATAAACTTTATTACATTAATTAGTCATCCACCTAAATTCTTTTCCCTCATATCTCCAACACCAGACATCTAAACACAGGTTTTTTATTTTTTATTTTTTAATTTTTACTTTTATATACTAGGGGTACAACTGTATATTTCTTACACGAATATACTTCAACATGGTGAAGTTGGGGTTTTAGTGCACCCAGCACCTAAATAGTGAAATTGTACTCAATAAGTATTTTTTCAAACCTCATCCTCCACCCATTCTCTTATCTTTTGGAGTCTCTACTTTTCATCACTCCACTCTGTATGTCCATAGTACCCATTGTTTAAGTCCCATTTATAAGTGAGAACACATGGTATTTAACTTTCTATATCTGAGTTACTTCACTGAATATAATGACCTCCAGTTCCATTGATGTTACTGCAAAAAAATGGACTTTATTCTTTTTTATTGTTATATAGTATTTAGTATTCCATGTTCTGTGTGTGTGAGTGTGTGTATGTGTGTGTGTGTATACATAAATACATATATACACGTATACTTATCACATCATTTTCTTTATGCAGTCAACTGTTGGTGGGTACTTAGGCTGATTCCACGGCTTTGCTATTGTGAACAGTGCAGGGACAAACATATGTGGCAACTATCTTTTTAATATAATGATTTCTTTTCCTTTGGGTGGAAGTGGAATTGTTGAGTGGAATGGTGGTTTTATTTTTAGTTCTTTGTGATATCTATAGAGTTCTATTTTGAGTTATTTGAGTTTTCTATAGAGGTTGAGAGCTAAACAATGGGGACATATGAACATAAAGATGAAGATAATAGACTCTGGGGATTATAAAATGGCAAAGGGTGGGAGGGTTAAAAAATTACCTATTAGGTACAATGTTCAATATCCCAATGATACATTAGAAGCTCAGTCTCCACCATTACACATGTAATACTCATGTAACAATAAGCACATGTACCCCCGAATCTAAAATAAGTAAATAAATAGACTTTATGTCCTTTTTTTCATTATCATGATTCCCTCCTCTTGATTTTTTTCCTATGATTCTCAGTGTCTGAATTGTCCTGGTCTCTCAGCTCTGCTTTGTACAGATACAGAGTTATGGTCTTTCAACTTAAGTTATCAAATCACATCTGTCCCTGACTTTATTATCTTGCATAAGAGGTTCATTTTCTGGAAGTGTCAGTTTTCTCATCTGCAAACCTAGGATGCAAATGCTGTTTCTTAGTGTTGCCAGGCTGGTCAAACAACCTGCTGTATTGTGCAAGGAAAGGATCCAGTTACAGCTTCTGCATATGGCTACTCAGTTTTCCCAACATCATTAAGGTGGATTAAAGACTTAAAAATAAGACCTAAAACCATGAAAACCATAGAAGACAACCTAAGTAATATCATTCAGGACATAGACATGGGCAAAGACTTCAAAACTAAAACACCAAAAGCAATGTCAACAAAAACCAAAACAGACAAATGGGATCTAATTAAACTAGAGAGCTTCTGCACAGCAAAGTAAACCATCCTTAGAGTGAACAGGCAACCTACAGAATGGAGAAAATTTTTGCATCTATCCATCTGACACAGGCTAATATCCAGAATCTAAAAAGAACAAGTTTACAAGAATAAAACAACCCCGTCAAAAAGTGGGTGAAGTATATGAACAGACACATCTCAAAAGAAGACATTTATGCAGCGAACAAGCATATGAAAAAAACCTCATAATCTCTGGTCATTAGAAAAACGCAAATCAAAACCCCAGTGAGATACAATCTCACACCAGTTAGAATGGTGATCATTAAAAAATCAGGAAACAACAGATGTTGAATGTGGAGAAATAGGAATGCTTTTACACTGTTGGTAGGAGTGTAAATTAGTTCAACTGTTGTGAAAGATAGTGTGGCAATTTCTCAATGATCTAGAAATAGAAATATCATTTGATCCAGCAATCATATTACTGGGTATATACCCAGACGATTATAAATTATCTTGCTGTAAATGTACCTGCACATGTATGTTTATTGTGGCACTGTTCACAATAGCAAAGACTTGGAACCAACCCAAATGCCTATTAATGATAGTAGGATAAAGAAAATGTGGCACATATTCACCATGGAATACTATGCAGCCATAAAAAAGAATTAGTTCATGTCCTTTGCAGGGACATGGATGAAGCTGGAAACCATCATTCTCAGCAAACTAACGGAAGAACAGAAAACCAAACACTGCATGGTCTCCCTCATAAGTGGGAGCTGAACAATGAGAACACATGGACACAGGGAAGGGAACGTCACACACTAGGGCTTGTTGGGGGTTGGGTGTTAGGGAAGGGATGGCATTAGGAGAAATAACTAATGTAGATGATGGGTTAATGGGTGCAGCAAACCACCACGTCACATGTATACCTATGTAACAAACCTGCACGTTCTGCACATGTATCCCAGAACTTAACTTAAAA
>NW_016107486.1:2945138-2971417 GCF_001604975.1 Cebus imitator | reverse complement strand
AAAACATTTGATATATTACCTAAAACAGGGCAAACGATAAGCAAATTAGCAACCTCTTTCAGTGCTTACTTAAATGCCTTCATCCTACAGAGTCTGAAACATTTTATGTAACCTGTGTGAAATCTTCCCGATTGCTTCAGATTATATTCAATCCTCCCATCATTGATACCTCGTAGCATCTTAGTCCATTTTCTCCTGTGCTGTCATACAATATTTTCCGGTGCTTATGCCTTATCAGTGCCAAATTATTTTAAATTCCCCAAGGGCAGGCACTGAGTCCTATTTTACCAGCTGATTTTCTTCATAGATTCAACCACAGTGCTATGATGAGCAACAAGTAGCATATCACACAGGGCCTAGGATTGAGTGAGAGACTCCTTGTGCCAGTTACATCTCTAAACCACTGGTAATTAGTATTTTTTGTAAAATGGGCATATAAATTTGGAAGCATTTTATAAAAAATATATAAGGTACCAGGATACATTCTTCCTTCAAGACTATTGCTAATGTAGTAGCAGTCACTTTCAGATATAGCCAGGCAATGATTTCACATACATTATCTTAAATAGTCACAACAAATCTAGTAATAGTAATGATACAGATGAGGAAAGTGTTTGAATGGGAAAATGGAGGCTTAGATAGTTTAACCAAGTCATTCATCATCTCATACAACTAACAAAGTACACTTGAAGGGGTGATTTTACTCCAAATCTGGGAAGAGGGGAGGGCTTCTAAAAAAATAAATAAATCTTAACTTTGATTAGTGATCCCACTAATGTATATTCACTAGATATGTTCCAGAATGTTGATACCCAAGAACAGACAGAGGAATGATAGAAAATTGAGTATCTTCAAAGAGTTATAAATGACACAAGTAAAGGTGGCAACTAGAGAACTTATGCTTTCATGTCATAACTCCTCCCTACTCCCACAAAAGCAGTAAGTACTCTTATCATAATGACAAATCTGAACTGTCAGCAGCAAACACAAATCCAGAAATCTGAAATGAGCATCGATCTAAATTTTCAACTCATCATTCATCATTTAAAACACTGCCTATTGTTTAGCATGTGATTTATTTTATGATAATCATATCTCAATTCAAATTACATTCTGAAATCAAGTGCCTATACAAATAAGGTAGTAGATAATTCCAATTTTAGTCGTTATGAGGTCTCTATTCTTGTAGTCTTAACAGACTTACATATACTTGGATGTTCAGAAAAACAGGAAAATAAAATCCTGCCTTTTCCATTCAAACTTCTAATCACTGGGACTTTCATTTTGAAGCCAGCAGTAGAGTGGCATATCTAAGAGTTCTCTGCTTAGCTTCTAGAGATCTGGGAAGCATAGCTGAGTTTGGGAATCCTCATGCTTACAGTTTTGCTTTCTAGAGGTATCATCTGGCCCTCAGCAATTGTCAGGCACCATCTGCTATACTTCCATAGAATAATGTGCTTTTCTGGCTAGTAGAGAACGAGGATAATATTATTCTCTCTGTGATTTCCACAGTGATGTTCCATTCTTTTTATTCGTTGTCTTCTTGTTTCAGGTTCCAGTGTCTTTCGGACCATCTCTAATTTCTTTCCTGCCTTAAATATTCCCTAAAGCAAGAGGACACAGAGCCTGCTATAAGCTAGGTTGGAGAAGTAGGGACAAAAAATAGTGTCAAAGAAGTCAAAGATTCAAATCTCCACAATGTTCGACTATGTGCTACCAAGATAAAAGTTCCCACTCCCAAGAAAATAAATGCCATTATCTGCCAAGAAAGCACAAAGTAAATTGGTAGGCTACAGGTGAAATGTGAACCATAGTCAAGCCTTATTTAATTTTCACAGTGTTCTAAAGCAATAGCAAACGTACTGAAAGAATTTTTAAAATTAGAGATATAGTATCCTCAAAATGAAAGAGTAAACTGAATTTTTATTTTCATAGGCAAAACTAGTTGAGTCTGAGAAGCTCTGTCCCTTCAAAGAGGGTTACCCTTACCAGGTAGGCACAGACTCCCCTCTCCACTTTGTCTCATTTGGTGTATTCCTGGGCTCATGAGCACCTAAACTATAGCACCTTGCCCAGATATTAAATATTTATCAATTTATGTCATATATATAAGCTAAAACAAGTATTTTAGTGAAGATGCTTCCTCAAATCTTCTGAAAATAATTCTCTTTCAATTGTTAAAGAACTCTGAAAATATTTTGTATACCTTTTTTGTATACAAAATTATACAATATTTGTCTCTCCTACTATAATACAACTTCTAATAGGGTAGAAAATTTTGTCTGCTCATTACTACATTCCCAGCATCTATAATAATGTATAGCACATAGACTTGGGTCTCAGTAAATAACTATGCTGAATATTTATGTTGAATGAATTTATGAGATGAATAGCAAATTTTACATGGACACATATAATAATAATTGAGGTGCTTCCTTTATGCCAGGGGCTATTTTAATGGCTTATATTTGCTCATTAAATCCTCACAATAACACTGCAAGATAAATTATCACCAACCCTATTTGGCAGAAGGGGAGATTAAGGTTTGGTTAATTTTGTTTCCTGAGATCAGCAGTTAAAATGTGGATGCAACCATTCTGGCTTTGGAGTCTGTGCCATTAATCTTTGTTATAAAGTGTTACTTATAATGGTGCCATCTGAAGATAAAGAGCCTTAGATAACAAAGCACTTTTATTCCAAACAGCAAAACTGCTTCATAGGAGCATACACCACTTCTGTGTCTGGAGACACCCTAGAGCTTAGGTGAAAAACATGAAAGGAAGTTAAGAAGCCAAGTCCATCTCACACCCATTAGGATGGCTATTATCAAAAGAATAGAAAAATGATATGTATTGGCAACAACATGGACAAATTGGAACACTTGTGCTTTGTATGTGGGAATGTAAAATAGTGCGACTGCTATGGAAAACAGCATACTGGTTCCACACACAAAATAATAATAATAATAAATAAATAGAACTACTCTATGATTTATCAATTCCACTTCTGGACATTTATTCAAAATAATTGAAAGCAGAATCTCAAAATCATATTTCTACACTATGTTCATAGCAATGTTATTCACAATAGCAAAAAGAGGGAAGAAACCTGTGTCCAATGAAGAATGGGTAAACTAAAATGTGGTACATACATAGAATGGAGTATTATTCAACTTCAGAAAGAAAGAAAATTGTGACCCATGCCCAACATGAATAAACAGTGAGGACATTATGCTAAGTGAAATAAGTCAGGCACCAAAAAATTAATACTGAATAATTTAGAGAAGTCAAATTCATAAAGACAGACAGTAGTTGCCAGGGGCTGATTGAAGGAAAGAATAGTTACTGTTTAATGAGTGTAGAGTTTCAGTTTCCCAAAATGAAAAGAATTGTAGTTGGATGGTGTTGATGGCTCCACAGCAATGTGAATGTTCTTAATGCCACTGGACTGGATACTGTAAAATCGTTAAGATGGTAAATTTTGTATTATGTCTATCTTACCACAATTTTAAAAAGGAAATGCTTAGTACTTGATTTAGGTGGCAAAACCACTCTACACTCTGTCTTTACTTTCTATTTAAATCTCAGTGAATTAAAGATTGTTTACTGCATATGTTTAACTCTGTATGTGCCTTCTCATTTCCCTTTTATTCTTGTTTCTCGCCCTTCAAAGAAAGGTAAAGTAATTTTCTCATGATCACAGTTCAATTACTTAAAAATATCTTGGGAAATGACAATAACTAACAGCTTCTTTGGAAATAATTAAAAATGCACATGCATAGGTGTAATTATTTAATTTATCTGTGTAACACCCTACTTAAAGGAATGTGCCTGTTGCAACTGTAACACGCATTGCAAGCACCAGCGTGAGGAGCCGTGGCTGGTGAGTCTTCCGTAGTAAGAAAATAGGTCTAAGGGAGGAATTTATTTGGGAAGGGACTGTCTTTCTCATTAGGCTTGGTGAAGGTTTTTGTGAGTAGCTTTGAGGTGCACAGGGAAAGGAGAAAGGAGAGGGAAGGTGGGAAGATGCCCCGACTTTCACAGCATTTTTGAAGGAAAAGATAAAGGCCAGGAAGAATCTGGGCTCCTTCTGGTATCTGCTATAATTTTGATAGTGTTGTCAGCATTTGAAAGATTATGTAGTTAAGGATGAGAATTGGCACAGGATGGGTATCAGCAGCTGTTGTTCTCAAAGGAAACAGTCAATTCCTTTCAAAATTCAAGAAACTGCCATTTCCCTTCAAAATTCAAGAAATTGGGATGTGTCAGAGCAGAACAACCTCTCATTTTTAGAAGATTAGCAGAAAAATCATGAAATTAGGTCTCCCAGGTTACTCAGTGAGCATATGTGGGTAACGCTAGAATCAGAAGGAAGTACATGAAGTAAATGCAAAGTTGTAAGATCGTTCCTTGGGATTACTGTACTTGTCCTTGTAATAAATGTACTTGTGGAGCTCTGTGTTTTAAACCGTTTTCCTGTTGGTGAATTGAGAGGAAAATTGTGTCATGTTCATTATTTGAGAAATCTTCGTGCTTCCAACAGACCAACTCTTGCATGAAAAGAGAAGAATTTTTATCCGTTCGGTGGGTGCAGGCACAATAAATGCCTTGCTTGGTTGCCGATTAGAAGATAGAGTTATTAGCCAGGAAGATACGAACAAAGTGAGAGATGAAAATGACACTGTCATGGATAAAGCTCGAGCCTTGATTGACCTTGTTATTGGAATAGGACCAGAGTCTTGCTGCAAATTTATCAAGCATCTCTGTGAAGAAGACCCTCCACTTGCCTCAAAGATGTGTGTGCCCAAAGGTAAGGAGGAATGATTCAACCTAATGTCCAAACAGTCCCTGTATCTTGAATTCAGTTACGATTTGATTCACTTGTCTTGCCAGTTGATAACAGGCTTCCTATTTTCTCAGCCTCAGACCCCATTCCTGTATATGTGGCTCTAGTTTATGTCCCTTGTCTCTACCCTTCTACGTCCCTTGTACATTTTCTCTCAGTATCCTCTGGGGCATACAGCTCATCTCCAGTTCTATGTAGGCAGTAGCTCATTACTACAGTTCATTTAAAGAGTTTAGATGTTTTTATCCTGAATCCTTTACTGGTCCTGGGGAGCAATGTACAACATCACTCCTGCTTTAGCCTAAGAAGCCCATGTATTTATTAGTATAGAAGGTAAAAGCTCTTTTTGTACTACCACCCTGCTCTTACCTCATCTTCCTATTAAGTACTTTTCAGAATATACAATGTTGATGGAATTGTCAAAGAACAAATGGAGTGCGTACATAAAATTGAATATGCACTGAATAATTATTTCTCATGAAATTACATATAGATTCTCTTTCATAGTTATCGCCTTTGCCTTTTCTTTTGCGTAATATGGCCTACTTGCATGAGTCTAGTCTGCAGGCCATTGTCTGTAGTCTATCCCCTTCTATTTCTAGACCTCCTAAGAGCCCAGATGCAGGCTCTTGTTATCAGAGCTGGCCCACTCCAATAACACTTTTTCCCCCCCAGAGTGAAGATGGAAACTCTGGTGAACTACTGCCACTTCCTGAAGCTTTTCCAGAGAAAATATATTATTGTAAGAGATAAAAAAGCAAAAAAACACAAATGTGTTTCTCACAAAGCCAATTAATGACATCAGTTTCGATTAAATCTCTCATTCACACGACTTGCTTCTTGCTATTTCTCTTCCCATACCAACGAAGGATAATTCCTCAATAATAAAGAAGGTCATGATGATTATAATGTAACTGAGAAAGTCCCTCCCTTTCCTTTTCTTTTTGTTCAGTTTCTTTGCAATCCTGTAGAGACTTGTACAGCCCACTTTGGTGCTTTTGGCACTGGGAGTCTGCTGTGATGGGAAACAAATGAAGGCCCCACTCAGAGTTTTAAATAACATTGCTTCTTCATAATGTTCTCATCCAGTTTTTTAAGGCCGTGGTCTGTGAAAATTACTCAACATAATAAACAAAACTTCCTTTCTGGGAAAATAATAGAGAAAGTCCATGGACAAATAATCCATTGCCATAAGTCAGGCTTTCACAAAAATGTTTTCATGAAAGTACTGATAGCTTTATGTGCCACATGGGCAGGGTACAACAAGATATGACTTAAAGTCGAGGAATGGAGATTTGTGGAGTCAAGACAGCGTGATGACATGCCATCGCTCTCCACCCTTCAGAGCAAAACACTGGCTATTAATTAGGCTTAGGCTGTCTTTTCCCTGTGTACATGGTGTTAAATAACGAAGCATTATCTTCTAGATGCCTCAGGAGGTCTTCTAATTTCTTAGCACATGCCAATTCCTAAAATTTCTGGCATAAGTGGTAGCAAAGGATTTGGTTCCAGGAACAAAGGCCAAAAAATTTCCTGAACTTTTTTATGTTTGTGCACTTTTTCCAAGCTCTTTAGAAAACTAAAATAAAACAATGTGGTTCCTTTAATTTTGAATTCGTCAGTCATAAATTATGGCAAAAACAATCATTGTAGGTTGACATCAAATACAGTAAATGAGAATGTTTGGTATTTTCCTCCAAAGAGGAGGTATATTCCACTGATAGGAAGTGTTTCTTAGAGACAAGTAATTGCCGTTAGGGTTCTCCTCATTGATAATCTGATAGTTTATCTGAGAAGATACATTTTGAGGGTGATTCTGTTTGGCTGTGTGTCCGCAGCCAAACTTCACCTTGTAGATGGGGTTTTACCCTGCCAGCCAGGATGGTCTCAATCTCCTGACCTCGTGATCTGCCCAACCCAGCCTCCCAAAGTGCCTGGATTACAGGTGTGAGCCACCGTGCCTGGCCCCATAGTAAATTTAATTAGAAAAAAATGAGATCCAGATATTTAAGCTAGAAATTAAGTATTATTTTTCCTATTCCAGTGTTCTTCCCAATGAAAGTTCTACTTTCCCATTGTAACACTTAAAAGTAAGTTAATTTTTCAGAATAGGCAGGCTGAAAAATCTAAGAATGAAAATTGAGGTGCGTAGGTCATAGAATGTTATTGGCGATTTAAGTCATACATGCTAGAAGATAAGGTCACAATAAAGTGGAGCTATATAAATTTTAGGATCTTTGAGGAATGGAGTTTTCTTCTTTCAATGGATAGAAATTGAAGTTTAAGACCTGATATGAAGAAATTGGAATCTAATTAGGAGAACAAAAAGCCTCCTCTAACTAAAGATAGAGCAACTCTAATGTGCTTTTCCATAAAGAATCATAGAATAAAAATTTCTCACATAAAGGTTTGAAAAGGTAACTGATAATCACACACAAAAAAATCATTTATTGACCCTTCAGAGAACATTCTGATTTGAGATAGGGAATTGTGCTTTGAACCTATCAGAATATCAAAGTTCAGGTCATGGCAAAGAGACCTGAATCCAGCTTAAAAATGGATTATGAGGTCAAGATCTACAGCAGTGGATGTCTCAGTGGTCAGATAAATGAAAAGGTTTTAAAGGTCAGGTCTTAGGAACAAAAGCTTGGAATTTAAGCTTCAAGAGAATCATTTTGAGAAGATGAGTTGTTGGTGAAGATTGAGAGCAGACAACTTCGGGGTCCAAATCTCCAAAGAGTTTCCTCTGAAAGATATTTTAGAGTCCCTATTTGGTGATCATCGAAGGGATTACATGAAGTAATAAATGTCAAAATGTCTTGGGTTTAGATAGTTTATTTCAAGGTAAAGCTTCAACTGTGACCAAGGTAAAGGTCACTATAAAGAGATGGTGTGACTTGGATGATCCTCAGAATATCTAATGGCTAGATATCCTTTGGAATTAACAAAGCTCTTCTTTCCTTATAATTCCACCAAAATTCTCAACTCAAGTTATCTTCACCTTGGTTCATGGTGCAATATTTATTTTTCTATGAAAGAATTCGAACCTGAAACACTCATTTTATTTTCAGGTACAAGGATAATATGAAGAACTAGGTATAAATGCTCAGATGCCCAAAATTGAAATAGTATTCGTGACAGGATATTTTTATTATTTCACAGGCAATTAAACATGGTATCATTAGCTCTTTTGGCAACTTACATAAATGACCAGAATGAAAGATACCATTTGTGATAAAGTGAATCCTAATGCACCATCAGTGATATGGTGATGATGACATTTATCTGCTGCTTTTTTTTCTTGTGTCCTCCTGACATTAGACAAANGCAACAGGAATATTTTTTGTCTATTGATTTCATTGATGCTTTGTCCCTGAAGTCAGGAAATATTTTGCCAATAAGGGACTGCCTTTTATGATTCTGTCGATGTTGGACAATGCCCCTGGCTACCCAAAACCTCATGAGTTCGACACAAAAAAGGTCAAAGTGGTCTACTTGTCCCCAACTGCAATATCTCTAATTCAGCCTCTGAGTCAGGAGGTCAGAAGGAATTTTAATGCTCATTACACACATTACTCTATGGAAATATTTGCGAATGCCAAGAGACCATTGGTAAAGACGACATCATGAAAGTCTGGAAGGGTTACACCACTGAAGATGACACCATTGGCATTAAAATAGGAAAAGCCATGATTATGGGTGCAGTAGTGTGGGCATATGATCCCAGATACTAAAGAGGCTAAGGTGGGAGGATTTTGGGAGCCCAGGAGTTTAAGGCCAACCTAGACAAGAGCAAAAGCCCAATAAATTTCTACTAGAGAAAACTGACCAGAAGTTTTTCATGACCGCAGTATAATTTTTGAAAAAGTAAATCAAGAAAATGCTGAAAGAGATTGTGGATATGGCAAAAAAAAAAAAAAAAAAAAAAAAAAAGAAAAGGAAAAAAAAAGCAGCAAGGATATTTTCTGGAATAAAATGAGAATTACTTTTAAATAGTAATTGGTTTATCCCTACTGAGGTAACAAGTCCACACACATTATTATCTACCAGTAGTAATAACTGGACTTTAATTCAGCGGAATGGTCAACTACAGAAAAGTCAGGTCTTTGATCATCAGAGTACACAATTATATTTAGTGAATCCAATCTGAAATTATTATGAGGTATCCTTTTGTATATCTAATGTTCACTGGTTTTATTGTTGTGCTATAAAAATATCTTTCCTGGATGCAGAACCCAGACACTCAAAATCTTACTTCAAGGACTAAGTTAAGGTTCAGACACAGCTTCAATTTCGTAAGCTAACAATCAAAACTCACTGTGGTCAAAACCTTTCAAATGTATACACTGGTGTCAATCAACAATTCATTTACAGACATCAACAGTTAATGATTATAATACATATATTGTAGTAGACTTTTAATTACTAGGGCACTTAACAAGTATGTTCTAAAATCAACTAAGAGTGGCAATTACTAAGTGATCTTTTGTTAATATCTAAAATCTGTCATCAATCACCCAGTCACAGAGATTCAAGCACAATACCCACCACCATCTATGCCAAAACTTTTTGACCATTTCTCATCATCTGGGGATGTTGCCACACACCACTATGACGTTTCCTTGCAATTCCTTACCCATCTATTCTTTATCATTTCTGCAGGAAATAACAATCCAGCCTTTCTGGACTACAGTCAAATTTACCATCCTGTTCAATTTTTGCTATTTCTTGCTGTAATCCAAGAAAATGTAAAACAAATTGATACTCTATCTTAATGGTAAATAAAATTGTCCATGAAGAGTGCGTAAGTGGAATCTTGAGATTAAAAGAAAGAATTCACTAATTTAACACTATTTTACCGTTTGTTCAATTGGGCTTTACTGAGTAAACTACTTCAGCTGAATCAAAATTCAGTGACTCTGGAACCTTTGAAGACATAACTTCCATGATAAACCATTTGGTACCTGCCGAGAACCTTGGAATGCTTTTGGTAACTATTTTTGTTTTTGTATCTTGTGATATTTTAGAGGGTATTAGTTGGCTGAGGCATTCAAAGCAGTGTTCTGAAACTTAATATTAAAAAAAAAAAAAAAAACCTGGTGATCTTGTTAAACTGCCAACTCAGATTTAGCAGGTCTGGGTGGAGCCTGAGATTTTGTATTTCTAGTGAGTAACATGTAATTTTAATGCTGCCAGGGTAAAGACTAACTTTGACTGTCAGAGATCTAGTAGATACTCCAAGTTTGCTGCAATACCATATTTCCAACACAAGAAACCTGGGACTGTTTCTGATTTTATGGACAAGTTAAAGGTCATCATCATCCAAAACTACTATTAGGTGACTGTTATGTTTCTTTGGTGCAGGAAACATAAGGAATTTGCAAGTTTCTTGTTGTCATTCAGTCTTGTTCACTGAATCCAGTGGTTACTGCTAGATAACGACTTCAGTTTATTACTTTTCAAGATTTGTTGAGCTCAATTAGCATTCTTCTTAGGAAAAAGAAATTATCCTTGGCTATTTGTGAGAAGGCATAACAGTGAAGTAGTGTGTGTTTATGTGTGTGTGTGTGTGTGTGTGTGTGTGTGTGAGAGAGAGAGAGAGAGAGAGAGAGAAACAAATGCTATTAAATTTCCTTTCGTTAATCAATATAGTGTTACATCATTTTATCTTCCCCTCTTGCTTAAAATAGATACATTTACCCACTTTTTTGAAATCATCATGGATATATGCTGTTGTTTTTTCTTATGAAAAAATTTCTGTTATGTTACTAATCATATTTTGCCAGAGAAAGAGGAACAGTAGGGTTTAGGGTGGGTAAGAAAGGAGACTGAGAGAAAACAGAAAATATGAGGATGATTACACCAACATTTGCTTCTTTTTCATGACTAGTAGCAATATAAAGAATCCATTCTGTGAAAGAAGAAAATGCATGTGTGAAGAACTCACTAAAATGACTGCAAACACTTCTTTGCTGGCCCCAGATGAAATCATTAATAAAGCCTGTATGAGAAAGGATTTTTTTTAATACTGCCATCCCAAGGAAGCAATTTCCTAGACAGTTTTTGTGATTTGTTAGTACACAGACTTGAATAAAACCTACAGGAAGCTATGCGATATGCGAACCTAAGCAAAGATGTTTAAGCAGCTCAAATGAGGATCTTAGTATTTACAATAATTTCCATATGATTTTATGCATTCCTCTCTATGGTATCTCACATTCCACTTACAGAAGATAATTCTAAATATATTATCCCTACCATTTGCAGTTTACCTGTCATTTAATATTCTCTTCAAAGAGTAGTATAAGAATCACAGAGGAATATGTACAGTGCTGTAAGACAAAAACAAAACAAAACCCCCAAATCTAAAGGTACGCACTGTGACTAGGCAGACAAGACACATATAAATGGACATTATTCACTAGCTTGCTTGGCCTCAGCTAGTGAATAGACACTGTGGAAAAAGCTAAGACATAAGACTTTTAAGTCATCTCAGGATCATAGTATTAAGGCTAGAAAACCTAAGATAGGAAGGTTGTACTAAGAAGCAGAGGCTATTAAAAATAAATGATTCTAGCACTCTGCTTAAAGAAAATGGAGGAAGTATAACTAATCTGGATTTGCATGCAAATCTATCTAAATTCACCTCTGCCTAAAACTTGTTATTAGATGTGTGATTATATGTGTAATTAACATAGCTACGGAGTTTTATCCATGAGGAGAGTTAATCCTATCAATTTTGTAATGTAGTAAGAATTACATGACATGATAAATGTTGAAAACTAGCCATAGCTCTGTTCATACTTAAAGTGCTCGATAAAGATAATGATGGCAACAATGATGGTGGTGATGATGATGATGATAATAACATAGTTTGGTTGATTATGAAATAAGAGGAGTCAGGAACTTGAGTGTAGGTATTATTTGGAAAGTATTTCCAAGAAGCAGAAGTGAGGGAGTGGGGAAGGAGATGAAGGGAAGACAATCTCCCAAAAAGTTGCATTAATAAATTTATTACTGCTCTGAAAGACTGGGGTTCAATCTTTCTTAGGGATCCTCTGCAATTATGAAGATTCTACCTTATTAGAAGATGGGGAGTTAGAGACATTCATCAACTGACTAATGCCATTCATTGGCTGAAATTAGCCCCTAGGAGCAGGTTCTCCCACTGCCACAATTCTGGACCCACATATGCACAGGTAAGCAGCCCCAATCCTTTGGTGAACATCTCCAATTTTCAAAGCAGAAAGAACCTGAGGGATAGTGGCTTGATGTGTGACTGACAACAGCCACATGAGGGGAGGTCCCCACCAGAGCAGCGCTAAAGTCAGGCGGGCTGAAGTGGTGTGTCATGTAATAACAATGATTTTTCTCAGTGGGGGTAGGACTTCAATATGTTTTTATGGGACACAATTCAACTCATAACAACGCCCAACTCACAGGGCTGTTAGAAAGCAATTATTTTTGAAACTTATCCTATTAAGCATACATTGTGCTTCTTCAATCAGTGGACACATATTTTTCCCCAGTTCTGAAAAATTTGCTTTATATTTTTTCTTTTGTATTCTCTCTCTTCTATCTTTCTGGTAATTTGATCTGATATATCTTAGAGTTTCTCATTCCATCCTTCATACCTCTGAAGCCCTCTCAAATGTTTCAGCTTCTCATTTCAGTTTTTGCAATCTAGATAAATTAGTGCCAAGCTATGAACAGCAGGAATCTGAAATGTCTTGGTCGGCTTATATGTGTATTTAAAACAAACAAACATATTGGGAAAATTTTTGGAGATTTGCTATAATGTGAACAAAATCGCAAACCATCTACACTAGAAATATGGAAAATTAAGTTAGATATGTAAAATATGCAAAAAATTTAAAAAGTTAGTCTATTTTATCACTTACTATCATATTATAAAATATATACAAATCTATTATAGAAAGCTAAAGTTTGTTAAAGTTTATGCACACCTAGGTAATATATAATACCGTTTGCAATTGAGAGAAATGTAAACAAATAAACAGATGTACAGATGCAGTGTTGAATCCTAACTGCATAAAATTAATCATGCATAATGTACTCCTGTATTTTCACAGCCATTCCTGTTGCTATATCACTGAGCTCAATTTTTAATCTTGTATTGAAACTGAAGCTTGTATGTGGTTGCAGGATTTTTATACAGAAGGTGTATTTATAGACCCTAATATGATTCCAGAAAATGTTAAGTCATTGTATACAACTTAAAGCAAAAGAAAAGGGGACGATCTAAGGTTGGATACTTTAATGACGGCAAAAGATAGTTTGATAGTTTTGGAGTGCTTTCGTTTAAAAAATGTCTAGATATCAGGATATGCAGCTTTTGGTTAACAAGAGGCAGCAGATTAGTTTTCAGAAACTATTAAAAAATCATTGAAGAGAAACTACACTACCTGAACAGGTTTTCAATACAGATGACAGTGTCCTATTCTAGAAAAAAGATGCCAAAAATGCCATTTATTAGTAAGATACAGAAGCAAGCACCAGGATTTAAATCAGGAAAGGATAAGCTAATTCTACTGTTTTGAGAGAATGCAGTAGGGTTTATCATCAGGACTGTTCTTATATATAAAGCGAGTAACCCCCGAGCTTAGAGAGAATGCAGTCGGATTTATCATCAGGACTGCTCTTATATATAAAGCGACTAACCCCTGAGCCTTGAACAGAAAGGGTAAACACCAGCTGCCAGTGTTTTAGTTGTACAACAAGAATGCCCGGGCAACAGGAATATTTTTTGTCTATTGATTTCATTGATGCTTTGTCCCTGAAGTCAGGAAATATTTTGCCAATAAGGGACTGCCTTTTATGATTCTGTCGATGTTGGACAATGCCCCTGGCTACCCAAAACCTCATGAGTTCGACACAAAAAAGGTCAAAGTGGTCTACTTGTCCCCAACTGCAATATCTCTAATTCAGCCTCTGAGTCAGGAGGTCAGAAGGAATTTTAATGCTCATTACACACATTACTCTATGGAAATATTTGCGAATGCCAAGAGACCATTGGTAAAGACGACATCATGAAAGTCTGGAAGGGTTACACCACTGAAGATGACACCATTGGCATTAAAATAGGAAAAGCCATGATTATGGGTGCAGTAGTGTGGGCATATGATCCCAGATACTAAAGAGGCTAAGGTGGGAGGATTTTGGGAGCCCAGGAGTTTAAGGCCAACCTAGACAAGAGCAAAAGCCCAATAAATTTCTACTAGAGAAAACTGACCAGAAGTTTTTCATGACCGCAGTATAATTTTTGAAAAAGTAAATCAAGAAAATGCTGAAAGAGATTGTGGATATGGCAAAAAAAAAAAAAATGTGAAGAGTTTTACCACATGGACGTTATAAAAATTCAAGAGCTAATTGCACATCAGAGAAATTAACTGAAGACGACTTGACAGAGATGAGTGCTTCTGAACCAGCTCCAAATGATGAAGAAGAACATGTAGAAAAAGCAGTGTCAGAGCATAAATTGGCATTATAATTTGGCAGAAAGATTCTGATTATTCAAGGCAGCCTATGACCTGTTTTACAACAAAGACCGTTCTATGATATGAGCACTGAAACTAAAGGAAGTGGTGAAAATAAGATTGTTACTGCCTCGGAAAAATTTTAGGAAAAAGAAAAAGCAAAAAGAAAGATAGAAATATCTATGTATTTCCACAAAGATACACACAGTATGCCTGTTTTTCCTGCCTTCCATTCCACTGCTGTTTCTTCTTCTTCCACCTCTGCAACCCACGAGACTGCAAGACTAAGCCATTCCCTTTCTCCGTCTCTTCACCCTACTTACTCAATGTGAGGACAATGAAGATGAAGACATTATGATAATCCACTTGCACGTAATCAATAGTAGATATATTTTCTCTTCCTATGATATTCTTAATAATATATTCTTTAACTTACTTTATATTACAATTTATAGTACATATACAAAATATTTGTTGATCAGTGGTTTTTGTTACTGGTAAGGCTTCCCTTCAATAGCAGGCCATTAGTAGTAAAGTTTGGGGAGAGTCAAAAGTTATATGCAGATTTTTGACGGTGTGTGAGGGTCAGCACCTCTAAATATTGCGTTGTTCAAAGGTCAAGTGTACTTCTATTTTCCAGATCCTTTACATTTTCACAGACTGTGTGTGTCTGCCTTTTAATCTGTCCATTATTAAATATAACTAATTTTTATATTTATACATGCTCTACTTTAATGTTTCTCTAATTATTTCTTTTTATAGAACTGTTATTTTTTGTTCCCTTTATTTAAATCCTTCATACACTTTCATTCTATATTCTATATTTGATTGGTCCAGCATCTGAATGCCCTTCAAGATCTAAATTTATAGTCTCTTGTTTCTGCTGATATATCCACATAGTGGTTTGCTTTCCAATGTACTTATATACTTCATCTGTCAGTGTAGTTTATATTTTCAGTGGGCTGAAAGAGAAGAATAGCTTCTGCTTCTGCTGCTAGGCAACACACCACATCCTAGACCACGTCTATCCGTCCACAGGCATTTGGCTCTATCTGGTTCCAAGATGAGACTTTATAACTTGTAGAGGTTTTATGCATCAGTTGGTATAGAAATCTGACAAAAGGGACCACACACCTCCTGGCTTCCTGTCTGTCCAGGCAAGCTCTTTACTGCTTCATCCTAGCTGTTTCCTACTCTTCTGCAGCTTCTTTCTGTAGTCAGCACCAACTCCCAGACATTCTTACCCCTTCTCCTTTCACCAACACACAGGCCACTCAGGGCCCAGCTCCTGATTCATATGGAACCAGCAATGTCTCAAAGAACATGTCCTGTTAAATTCTGGATGTTGTGGAGCATGGAGTCTCAAGGGTGAGGCTCAGGATGAGATTTTGATTTTATAATCTGGGGTTAGTCCAAGTGCCAATATTTTTAAATGGTTGAACTAGTGGAACCAATACAGTTGAAGTATCTATTGCAGGGCCTGGGCCTTGTTAAACACTCAATGTGAAATAGTTACTTTAGAAGCATGTTAACATGACTCTCCTACCTAGACAGCTGCAATGGTTTCCTGTTGTCCATCTGATCAGTTTAAATACCTTTCTGAGGCTGATTTTTATAAATTATCATAGTCTAGATGCTTTTAACTCAGAATTTATTTCCCACTGACACAAACAAGCACTTTTTGTCTGCTTATCTATTTCAGATTTCCCAGCGTAGTGCTCAGTTGGAAAGAAGCACATCACACAGAGCAATAATGAGTGAGGAGGTGGGCTGGCTTCTCACCCAATTCTCCAACATGTGCTTACCAAGGCTTTGAGACAACTTCTTACCTGGTCTTCCTATTCATAAAATAAAATTTATTCTTACTTAACATACTGAAATGAAGCATAGGAAAAATCTAGAAGTACCTAATGAAACAGTACATTTTAACATGACCATGCTTCTGGGCTATAGATCATGACTAACATAAATGAGAGATACTGTGGCATGCCCTCTACACCTGGCATCACATCCTAGAAGGTAAGAATGATTATGATGCCTCTCCCATACATGAGAACACAGAGGCTCAGAGACGTTAAATAACTTATCCAGAATCTACAGCTCGTGAACAGAAGTTGATCTTGGTACTATCAGTGTGGACTTTGGTAGCTAAGTTGTATTACTCAAAATGTGTTGATAATCCAAAAATATAAATAGGAAGATGAGTAGGAAAAACTGTAAGCGTATATGATGTTCTAAGGCTTGGAAATGGGACAGCCAAAACCCAAGCACAGGAATTTTCTATCTTCTATGTCAGAGATTCTTACAGTACCTACTTTGTTATTAAAAATATTATGACAAACCCACAGCCAATGTCAAACTGAATGAGCAAAAACTGGAAGCATTCCCTTTGAAATCCGGCATTAGGCAAGGGTGCCGTCTCTCACCACTCCTATTCAAAATACTATTGGAAGTTCTAGCCAGAGCAATCAAGGAAAAAAAAAAAAAGAAAGGTATTCAATTAGGAAAGGAGGAAGTCAAATTGTCTCTATTTGCAGATGACACGATTGTATATTTAGAAGATCCCATCCTCTCAGCCCAAAATCTCCTGAAACTGATAAGCAACTGCAGCAAAGTCTCAGGATACAAAATCAATGCACAGGAATCACAAGCATTTCTATACACCAATAACAGACTAACAGAGAGCCAGATCAAGAGCGAACTCCCATTCACAATTGCTACAAAGAGAATAAAATACCTAGGAATACAACTAACAAAGGATGTAAAGGACCTCCTAAAGGAGAACTACAAACCACTGCTCAAGGAAATAAGAGAGGACACAAATAGATAGAAAAACAATCCATGCTCATGGTTAGGAAGAATCAATATCAGGAAAATGGCCATACTGCCCAAAGTAATTTATAGATTTAATGCTATCCCCATCAAGTTACCAATGACATTCTTCACAGAGCTGGGAAAAACCATCTTAATCTTCATATGGAACCAGAAGAGAGCCCACATAGCCAAGACAATCCTAAGCAAAAAGAATGAAGCTGGAGGCATCACACTACCTGACTTCAAACTATGCTACAAGGCCACAGTAATCAAAACAGCATGGTACTGGTGCCAAAACAGAGATATAGACCAATGGAACAGAACAGAGGCCTCGGAGGCAATGCCACACATCTACAACCATCTGATCTTTGACAAACCCGATAAAAACAAGCAATGGGGAAAGGATTCCCTGTTTAACAAATGGTGTTGGGAAAACTGGCTAGCAGTGTGCAGAAAGCAGAAACTGGACCCATTTCTGACACCTTACACTAAAATTAACTCAAGATGGGTTAATGGTTTAAATATAAGACCTAACACCATAAAAATCCTAGACAAAAACATAGGCAAAACCATTCAGGACATAGGCATAGGCAAGGACTTCATAACTGAAACACCAAAAGCATTGGCAACAAAAGCCATAATAGACAAATGGGATCTGATTAAACTCCAGAGCTTCTGCACAGCAAAATAAACAATCATTAGAGTGAACCAGTAACCAACAGAATGGGAAAAAAATTTTGCAATCTACCCATCTGTCAAAGGGCTAATATCCCAAATCTAGAAAGAATTAAAACAGATTTACAAGAAAAAAACAAACAATCTCATTCAAAATGGCAGGAAAGAACATGAACAGTCACTTTTCAAAAGGAGACATATATGAGGCCAACAAACATATGAAAAAATGCTCATCATCACTGGTCATTAGAGATATGCAAATCAAAACCACATTTAGATACCATTTCACACCGGTTAGAATGGCAATCATCAAAAATTTGGAGACAGATGCTGGAGAGGATGTGGAGAAATAGGAACACTTTTGCACTGTTGGCAGGAGTATAAATTAGTTCAACGATTGTGGAAGACACTGTGGTGATTCCTCAAGGACCTAGAAATAGAAATATCATTTGACCCAACAATCCCATTACTGGGTATGTATCCAAAGGATTATAAATCATTCTATTATAAAGGCATATGCACACGTTATGTTCATTGTGGCACTGTTTACAATAGCAAAGACCAGGAACCAACCCAAATGCCCATTAATGATAGACTGGACATGGAAAACGTGGCACATATACACTGCAGAATACTATGCAGCCATAAAAAACGATGAGTTTGCGTCCTTTGTAGGGACATGGATGAATCTGGAAACCATCATTCTCAGCAAACTGACACAAGAACAGAAAATCAAACACAGCATGTTCTTACTTATAGGGGGGTGCTGAACAAAGAGAACACATGGACACAGGGAGGGGAGCGTCACACACTGGGGTATGCTGTAGCGGGGGCAAGGGGAGGGACAGCAGGAAGTGGGGAGGTTGGAGAGGGATAACATGAGGAGAAATGCCAGATATATGTGACAGGGGGATGGAGGCAGCAAAACAACTTGCCATGTAAGTAACTGTGCAACAACCCTGCATGATCTGCACATGTACCCCAGAATGTAGAGTACAATTTAAAAAAAAATGAAAGATTAAATAAACAAATAAATAAATAAAAAGTATTATTGTGTCCCAGATTTCACACTGATAGTTGTTTTAAATCATTATGCACATTTTAAATATTGCTTATAGTAGAATTTCTACATTCATTTATCTTAAGATACTATTACTTATGTAATGCTATTTTCCAGGCACATATTTCTGTCAATAAATTTGTTCCTATAAATTGTCTCCACTCTGTCCACATAACTTCATCCAACTTGAGAGGCAGGTAATTACATTTCAGTCACTATAAGAACTTTCTCTTATCAGAATTACAACAAATTTGTGGAGGCTTGAGTGTGTCCTGAAATCAAGAAAAAAATATCTTTTCCAAATCAGCCTATTATTACTACCACTGGCCTTTATCATTTCAAAATTTTAATGTTATTTTAGTATAATTTACATAGAAAAAAGTACCCCTTTTAAGAAGACAAATTATTTATTAATGATACAAGGATATTATCTATAGTAGCATCCCAATGAACAAGCAAACCAATTTTTTCACCCCAGAAAGTTTCATCATGCCCTTTGTTCTCAATCTCTTTCCACTTTCTCCTCAGATAATTAGTGATTGAATTTCTATCACTATATGTTAGTTTTTTAAAATCTAGGACTAAATATAATTGGAATCATAGGGCATGTGTTCCCTCCTATGTGGCTCCTTTCAGTCATTATAAAAGCATAATTTTTTCATCCATGTTATTGCATGTATTAGTAATTTTTACCTTTTAAGACCGAAGAGCATTTCAGTGTACTCCTGTAGTACAAATTGTTAATTTATGCTCCTGAATTGGATATTGATTTGTTTCCAGTTTTTGACATCTTCCTTTTTGAGGATAGAGTGGCCCCTTGCAATATACTGGCTCAGTGTTTAGATTTCTAGGACATGAGACTCAAGTCTTATGGTTCTCCATTCCCAGATACATGGTCTAATCATGGTTTCTGTCCTTGCCACTCTGACATGCTTCAAATCAGTGGTTCATGACTCTGGCCATGGGGAAAACCCTTGTATGAAATCCTTAAGTAACAGAGAAAATAAATGAGTCAGTACATAAATTGAAAAGTAAATAAACTGAAGAGACGTGATGCAAAGGCAATTTCTGCTTTGTTACATGCTCCTAATTCTTCCAGTAGCAAGGAGCACAAGATTTCGCCGCAATTGGATTAGGTCATTGGCAAAGGAAAGATAAAAACACCATGAAAAAACCCTTAGATTAAAAGCCACATCATTGTCCTCCTACACAGTCAGTTCTACTTTAGCCAAACACATTTAACTCTTAGCCTAGTGCACAGGAAGTAAAACTGGTAGCCCACATGTCAAAAGGTGAATATTTGCATAAATCTGGCTGTTATCCTGCAAAGATAATAAAGTAACATCCCAAGAAAATTTTTGGTAAAAAAAAAAAATTGATAAACACAATGTACTATGTGCATTTTGCTATTGGTCCATCTTCCATCAAATTTATTCATAAAATAAATTAGCCACATTGAGTTTATTTCTGGAATGATCAATTGAGCATGTACTTACAAAGCCAGAGACCTCTTCTTGCCTTCCCTGGTTCCTCTGTGCACAGTGTTCATGAGTCCTGTAATATTTTGCCTCCCATTTCCCCAGTTCATTTCTTATTCTTCTAATCAGTTGGCGTATTTTAACATTCTAAATATTCCAGTTACATATTACATATCAGTCTTCATTTATGTCTTCCTTTCTTGAATGTGAGAGCAAAGGGGAAAGAATCATGATGTGTTTTGACTGAACCACTGATACCTGGAACCATGTTCTCCATATATATTTGCTAAATGAATGACTAAATGCACTGCTTGAGGATTCTAACAAAAAATAAACTTAGCTGGATAATCTGCAAATAATCATCTTTGATTATTTTTCTTAAATGTAGTATTTGTATTAATTATAGTAATATCCCTCATTATGAGCTTATCATTTGCCAGGTAATGTTTCATGCATTTTCACATTTAACTCAATACTGCTCAAAACTGTGTAGATATGCACGTACTACTGATAGCATTATTTTACAGACAGAGGAATCGATGCATAAAGAAGTTCAATATTTTGCCTAGAAAGGGATGTTTAACATGTAGGTTCAACATTTTGAGTTCAGGGACTATGCTGTCTATGATGCAATGTTTCTAAAAAGAAAGCCATCTAAGATGAGTGGACAGTTCATTCCTATAATCCCAGCACTTTGTGAGACCAAGCTGGGTGGATCACTTAAGCAGAATTGTAAATCAGCCTAGGAAACATAGGGAGAGCCCATCTTAACAAAAAATACAAAAATTAACCAGCAGTGATGGCGCTTGCCTGTAGTTTTAGCTACTCAGGAAACTGAGGTGGGAGAATCGTCTCAGCTTGGGGAGGTGGAGGCTACAGTGAGCCATGGTCATGCCACGGTGCTCCAGCCTGGGTAAAGAGTGACATCCTGTATTGGAAAACAAAACAACAAAAAAAATCCATCTTGAAAGGAAGAATGTTAAATAAGAAAAGTTTTAATTTTGGTGAAAAATGTTTCCATTTCTTAAAGTAAAAGTGCTTCACCAGGACATACATCTCCCACAACCTTCCCCAAAGCTGTGAGGTCGGGTCAGGGAACAGTGTTTCAAATTCTCCAAAGGTTGTATTCATTTTTTCAGTCAAGTTTTAGAATGAATGGGAAACTCTTCACTGTGTGAGTTTAATCACACACACACTTTCTCAATCCTGTCTTATCCTCTAGGCCCCATTCTCCTCCTACCCTGATCTATTCCAAGGGCTGGTGTAAAAACATTCTCATGGATACACTCCCTGTGCAGGCTACAGTTCTGATACTTTCTCTAGGGGGAAAAAAAATCACATGCATATGTATGTGCTGTGGTTGTTTCCCAATATGTGTACACACCCCTGCCAAAAAGGGAAGGTGATGCATATTTTGTTTCAGCTCACACAAGGAGGATAGAAGAGAAAAACCATGGCTGGTGAGTCTTTCACTGTTCCAAGGACATATCCCTGGGAAGAAAGAGTTTTGGAAGGGGTTGACTCTTCTGGAAGCCATAATTAGTATCTGTGGAAATTTAGGTGAGCCAAAGTGAGGGAGACAGAGGACAGGGAGGAAAGAAGGAACTAGAAGACTCTTGCAGTCTTTAGAAAGGAAAAACAAGCCCAGAAAGGAACTGAGGTTTCAGGGGTTGCCCACTGTCGTTTTGCAATCTTAATTAAACTCTTACATGTTGTAAGTCTAACAGAGGGTACAGAATTGGCACAGGAAGAGTACTAGCAGCTGTTGTTCCTAAAGCAAATGGGCTATTTCTGTTTCATTACTTTATTATTTAGAGTTAAATAAACATGGGACACGAAAGGATGGTCTCTGCTTTCCAGGGACTAACCTGGAAATGGTAAACTCAGTCTTCAGGCCACTCCATGCGCATGTACAGAGGCTATTGAGGGAAACAAGTAGGACAGCTGTACAGTAAGAAGAGGGATTATCCAACTGTGAGGAGGGGGATATTTTTCTGATAAAATATAAATGAGGTCACTTTCTGTTGATGACATGAGAGGAACATGAGGCTGTTTTTATGATGTGAGTAATCTTTGTGCCCTGAACAGACAAGATCCTGAAGGAGAAGAGAAAGCTGTTTATCCATTCAGTGGGTGAAGGTACAATAAATGGCTTACTGGATGAATTATTAGAGAAAATGGCGCTGAACCAGGAAGAGATGGAGAAAGTAAAACGTGAAAATGCCACAGTCATGGATAAGGCCCGAGCTTTGGTCGACTCTGTTATTCGGAAAGGGGCTCTGGCATGCCAAATTTTCATCACATGTATTTGTGAAGAAGACAGTCACCTGGCAGGAACGCTGGGACTCTCAGAGGTAAGGATCAGTGACTCACACTCAAGATCACTCAGGCCCTGTCTTTGGGACTGTCACTTTGCAATCTTAATTAAGCTCAACATGTGAGTTAAGAGTTAAGAAATCAAATACGTCTGCAGGATACCTTCTTATCTCTGGTGTCAGGGCCATATTTCTGTAGCAGGGGCCCTACTGCATGTCTCTTGACTCTCTTTTGTTTCTGTTCCTTCAGCCTCAGCGGCTGTCTTCTGACTAAAGCTCATTTCCTGTTCTGAGTATGTGGTAGCTCATTTGCTGAAGCTCTTTAAAACCATCTAAAAAGCTTCACATTCTATGTTCCAGTGATCCTGGCAAGGCACAATATTTATTGATTGATTTATCATTTTTGAGTCCAGGATGTCCCTAGGCATTTACGTAGTTGTCTGACATGAGCTTTAGGGTCTATAATCAAATACTTTTTATAACTTCTCTTAAAAATTTTGCCCTCCAAGAAGAATAAAATATATTTAACTGATGCTGATACACTCAGAGAATACATCCAATGATTATAGAAAAGTAAACATTTCAGTGAGCTCTTTCCTCCAGTTGCCTCTTTGGATTTTCTTTTGAGTAAGATCACCCACTTGCCTGTTACTGAGCTGCAGATCATACTGTGAGGCTATGCAGATCATACCTGCAATCCTCCTAGACCTGACACAGCACTCAGGAACTGAGTTTGCCCATTCTTATGATCCTTTAGACCTATAACACGGTGAGGATGGGAGCTTTGGTGGACCCGAACATTCTTTACTGTCATTCAGAAAGGGTTGTGGGAGCAATTCATAGTGGGAATGTCTTATGCATTATAGTAAAGTTTTCCGGATAGATAAGTAGCTATTTCAATGTCCTTCATGTTTTTTCTAGGTCCAAACACATGGAAATTAGCTGAGTACACAAGACTCCCAATGACTATTTTCTTCCTTCCCAGGTAATGCTGTTTTTTTTTTTTAAAAAAAGAGCATACTTTGAACCCCATCTTCCTTGACATTAATTTAGTAGGATGAACTGTACTTAAAGGGGCTAATGGGAATTCCCATAGATGGATTGTATAATTTTCTAATCTATTCTGTTTTTCAAGAGCATGTTCCCACAGCTTGACTACTCATATTTATACTAACATATTCTGAATTTGTGTCCCAAATTCTGATTACACAAATAATTACAAAACTACATTATTTAAGCCTATTGAAATATTCACTCACACCTCCCGGAGGCACCCTTATCTGAATAATTTCAGAGCTGAACATGCCATTCTTCCCCACACTGCTTCTCTTCCAGTTTTGTGTAACTTGATTTTGGTGCCATCATCACCAGTTGTTCCACCAGGAAACTTGAAACTCATCTTGGCTTCTTTCCTCTCACACACCTCCAATACTCAAGCCATGGCCAAATTTTGTGCATTCTCATCTCAAATTTGGAAATGGCTTTCCATTCTTACTTCTATTATTTTATTTAAGAAAACTTATTCCTTAAGTGCCCCCTTAAAATAAGAAACTTACAATTAAAAGCAATTTAGGGACTAGAAATGCAATTTTTTATAAAGTTCAGATATTAATCTACTGAATGTATTAAGGCTGATTACCTCATGAATGTTTTCTTAAATGTCTCACAACATGGGATGCTCATTATATAACCAAAATACTGTATTCTCAAAGATAGCCCAAATACTTTTCTTTAGTTTTTTTTTTTTCATTGCTTTTACAAATCTTTACAAAGAAACCAAACATTTCTTCTACCAAATTGTTATTTTATAGTTTTCTTCAATATATTCATTCTAACTGGTTCTTCTCCATGTCAACACACTTCATGCTGTCTTTGTTTATCTAACCGATTGTATAACAGTTTTTGACATTTGTTTGCAAAATTAAATATTACTATTTGGCTTAGTGGTTTCTAAAAGATTCTCTGCATATCAAGAAAACATATTTCTATCTTGAAACAAAGATTACATTAATTTATTTAATAAGTACATCACATTGTCAATTGTGTTGAACCTGTGATGAAATAAAAGCCTCAAGGCTTTTCTCACAGAAACTCTGAAAACATTGCCTCACAGGTTTGTGCAAACAATGTTTAGTGCTATGAATCCATCTAGAGCACACCTTGATTTTAGCATTAATCATTCTGTTTTATATTCATTCTAGTTTATATTTAAACATTCAAGAATATTTAATATTCTTGTTCTCCAGTGTATATATAGTAGGAGGAGATGTTGAAGGACAGGACAAAGGATTATTTAAAAAATAATCCTAGTGCTTACTATCATATCTATTAGATAAATAAATAAAAAGATAAACATATATTTTAAAAAATTAATTAATGTTAATTAAGACCAGCTCCTATTAAATTTTATCCTAGGGTTTGAATCTTTTCAAAACAAATTGTATCTTATTTTATCTCACACAATGATTGTTTCCTGAGTGTGTTAACATGCATGGCCTTGACAAGCTTTCTGTCTATGTTTTTATCTAAAATGCTTGTAAAAATACTGATCCTGAAATATGAAAGTAAATCCTCCCTGTAATTCATACCTAGAAATCTCTGGCTTGAAATGTGCTCCATTAGTGGCAAACTCACTCAGCTATGTTAATAACTAGATTAGGGTTGTCCTCTAGGTATGTATTTCCTCCTCTGTAGCGTCATACATAGGCAAAGCTGTAAGAACAAAGTGGAACAAAGAGGGATACCACTGTTCATGATGTTCCTTGTCTCTTGCAGCTCCTCAGGCAGTGCAGGACAACCCAGCTATGCCCACATCCTCAAGCCCAGGAAGCAACAAGTTTTGCTCTCTAGAAGCTCAAAGGATATGGAAAGAAAAGTCGCAGAGGTGCCATACTCTGAATACAATGATAAAGGGGGGTGAAAGATAGCACTTCAGGCAGTTCTGAAATTCAGGGGCTTTTTCTTAGAGCCAATTTCACTGAGCGATTCTGGAGAATCATAGTTCTGCTCCCCTTGCATAAAGGACTTTTATTTCCTAGAATCCCAGGTTTATATACGGGGTTGCAAATTGGAACTCATATTATCATAATCTTCACCCAGTCTGTCTCTTAGAACTTATTTCCCACTGACACATACAAACCATTGCCTGCTAATATACTCCAAATTTTCCAGTGTAGTGCCCAGTTGGAGAGAAGCACATCATATAGAGCAAGTATTGAGGTGGATTGGCTTCTCACCCAATTCTCCAACTTGTGCTTACCAAGGATTTGAGTTAACTTTTTGCCTGGTCTTCCTATTCACAAAATGAAATTAATGTTTATTTAACATACTGAAATGAAGCATATGAAAAATTTAGAAGCACTTTACTAAAAAGTGCATTTTGACATTACTTTGCTTCTGGGTATAGATCATGACTACTGTAAATGAGAGGTACTGTGGCATGCTCTCTACACCTGGCGTTACATCTTAGAAAGTAAGAATAATTCAAACTCCACAGCTTCTGCACAGCAAAAGAAACAATCATTAGAGTGAATCGGCAACCAACAGATTGGGAAAAAATTTTTGCAGTTTACCCATCTGACAAAGGGCTGATATC
>NW_016107486.1:2922802-2944213 GCF_001604975.1 Cebus imitator | reverse complement strand
AAAAAAAAAAAAAGAAAAAAGAAAGTAAGAATAATTATGAGGTCCCTCCTATACATGAGAACACAGAGGATGAGAGATGTTAAATAACTTGTCTAATATCTACAGCTCATAAACAGAGGTTGACCTTGGGACTATTAGATGCCAAAGTCCACACTGATAAGCTGTGCACAAAGGAGGAAGCTTTTAGACAAAGAAAAAATAAAATAACATGTTATAATTGATTATTGCTCTAAGTTGTATTACTCAAAATATGCTGATAGTCCAAAAATTTAAATAAGAAGAGGAGCTGGGTAAACTGAAAGGGTACATAATGTTCTAAGGCTTGGAAATGGGACAGCCAAAACCCAAGAACAGGAATTTTCTGTCTTCTATGTCAGAGATTATTATAGTACCTACTCTGTCATTTAAAATGATACTGTTTCACAGATTTCACACTGACTCTGTTATTTAAAATGATATTGTTTCACAGACTTCACACTGACATGATTTAAAAATGTTATAAACATTTAAAATACTATTTATAATATAAATGCTACATTCATTTAAGATGATTTCCCCTTATTTCCCAGGTATGTATTTCAGAAAATAATTTGGTTCCTACAAATTATACCCATTCTGTCTACAAATCCCCATCCAATTAGAGTGGTTGTTAATTACAGCTCAGTCACTGTAAGAACCACTTCTTCTTCCCAAAATTTTTACTAATTTATGGAGTATGTCCAGGAATCAAGAAAAAAAATCTATTTTTACAACCACTGATCATTTTTCTTCAAAATTTTAAGTTTATTTTAGTGTAATTTACACCAAAAAAAAGTACCCCTTTTAAGAATATAATTTGATTATTAATGATTTATGGATATCATATTATAATAACATTCCAATGAATAGGCAAACAAATTTTGTCACCCCAGAAAGTTCTGTCATGTGTTCCCTCCTGTATGGCTTCTTCCAGTCATAATGAAAGCGTAAGTTTTTTCATCCATGTTATTGTATATATTAGTAATTTTTCCCATTTCTGACTGAATAGCAATTCAGTGTACATGTATAGCACAAATTGTTATTTTATGTTCCTGAATTAGATATTGAGTTGTCACCAGTTTATGACATCTTCATTTTTGAGAAAACAGTGGATCCTTGCAATCTAGTGGCTCAATGTTTAGCTTGCCAGAACATGAGACTCAAGGCTCATGGTTCTACATCCCATATGTATGGCCTAGTCAAGGTTTCTGTATCTTGGATGCCACTTTGGTGTGTTTCAATTCAGTAGTTCACGGCTCTGGCTAGGGGAGAAACCCCCGTGTAAAATACTTAAGTTAATAGAGGAAAAAAGCATGAATCAGTAAATAAATTTAAAAGTAAATGATTGGAAAATAAGTAATGTACAGATAATTTCTACTTTCTTCCATGCTACAAATTTTCCCGGTGGCAAGGAGCACAATCTTGTGCTGCAATTGAATCAAGTCACTGGCAAAGTAAAGCTAAAACACCATGAGAGACAGGGTGCAGTGGCTAACACCTGTAACCCCCCACTTTGGGAGGCCAAGGCAGGTGAATTATGAGGTCAGGAGTTAGAAACTGGTTTTGCTAACATAGTGAAACACTGTCTCTACTAAAAATACAAAAAATTAGTCAGGTGTGGTGGTGTGCACCTGTAATTCCAGCTACTTGGGAGGCTGAGGCAGGAGAATTGCATGAACCTGGGAGCCAGAGATTGCAGTGGGGTGAGATGGTGCCATTGCACTCCAGGCTGGGAGACAGTGCAAGATTTTGTCTAAAAAAAAAACAAAACACGCTGGGAAACCCCTTAATTTAAAAGCTACATCAATGTCCACCTACACAGTGAGTTCTAGCCTAAGCCAAACACACTTAAGTCTTCACCTAGAGCACAGGTAATAAAACTGGTGGCCTACATGTCAAAAGGTAGATGTTTTTGCAACTCTGGGTCTTTATTCTCCAAAAAAATAATAAGATAACAGCCCAAGAGAATTTTTGGTAAAGAATTTGATAAACATAACATACTGTGTGCATTTTGCTATTAGTCTATCTTTCATCAAATACGTTTATCAAATAAATTAACCACAATGAATTTATTTTTGGGATAATCAATTGAACATGTGGTTGCAAAGGCAGAGATCTTTTCTGGCCTTCCCTGACTCCCTGTCTCCTATTTCACCAATTAATTTTTTATCTTTCTCATCACTTTCTACATTTGAACATTCTTAATATTCCAGTGACATATTCCATACCAGGTGTATTAGTCTGTTCTCATGCTGCTAATAAAGACATATCCATGGCTGGGTACTTTATAAAGAAAAAGGAGGTTTAATGGATTTGCAGTTTCACATGGCTTGGGAAGCCTCACAATCATGTGAGGAATAAGGAGGAATAAGGACACATCTTCCATGGCAGCAGAAAAAAAGGCATGTGCAGGGGAACTCCCTTCTATAAAGCCATCAGATCTCATGAGACTTAACATGAGAACATCATAGGAAAAACCCACCTTCGTGATTCAATTACTTCCCACCAGGTTCCTCCCATGACACCTGGGGATTATTACAATTTAAGGTGAGGTTTTGATGAGGACATAGAACCAAACTCTGTCATTCTGCCCCTGGCTTCTCCCCAGTCTCATGTCCTCACATTTCAAAACCAATCATGCCTTCCAACTGTCCCCTAAAGTCTTAACTTATTCCAGCATTAACCCAAAAGGTTTAAAAATCTATCTAAGACAATGAGCCTTCCACCTATGAGCCTGTAAAATCAAAAATCGAAGCAAGTTAGTTACTTCCTAGATACAATGAGGGTACAGGCATTGGGTAAATACATCCATTCCAAATGAGAGAAATTGGCCAAAGGAAGGGGCTACAGTACTCATGCAAGTCCAATATCCAGTGGGGCAGCCAAACCTTAAAGCTTTGAAATGATCTTTGACTCCATGTCTCATATCTTGGTCACACTGATGCAAGAGTTGGGGTCCCAAGACCTTAGGCAGCTCTACCATTGGCAGTGTACAGCATTCCTCCCAGTTGCTTTTATGTGCTGGCATTTAGTGTCTGCAACTATTCCAGGTCCATGGTGCCAGCTGTTGGTGGATCTACTATTCTGGGGTCTGGAGGATGGTGGCCCTTTTCTAACAGCTCCACTAGGCAGTGTCCCAGTGGGAACTCCGTGTGGGGGTTTCACACCCCACATGTCCCTTCTGCATTGCCCTAGTAGAAGTTCCCCATGAGGATGCCACCTCTGCAGCAAACTTCTGCCTGGACATCCACACATTTCCATACATCCTCTGAAATCTAGGCAGAGGTTTCCAAACTTCAATTCTTGACTTCTGTGCCCCGACAGGCTCAACAACACTTGAAATCTGCCAAGGTTTGGGGCTTACAACATTTGAAGTCACAGCCAAAGCTGTATCTTGGTTCCTTTTAGCCATGGCTGGAGTGGCCCAAGAAGAAGTGTACTAAGTCTCTAGGCTGCACACTGCAGAGGGTCCCTGGGCCCACCCCATGAAAACATTTTTTTCCTCCTAAGCCTTCAGACCTGTGATAGGTGGGGCTGCCTGGAAAGTCTCTGGCATGCCCTGGAGACATATTCCCCATTGTCTTGGAGATTAACATTTGACTCCCTGTTACATATGCAAATTTCTACACCTGGCTTGAATTTCTCCTCAGAAAATGAGTTTTGCTTTTTATAACATCATCTGGCTGCAAATGTTTCAAGCTTTTATGCTCTGCTTCCCTTTTAAACATAAGTTGCAATTCCAAATCATATTTGTAAATGCATAAAACTGAATGCTTTTAACAACACGAAAGTCACATCATGAATGCTTTGCTGCTTAGAAATTTCTTCTGGCAGATGCCCTAAGTCATCTCTCTCAAGTTCAAAGTTCTACAGATCTCTAGGGTAGGGGCAAGATGCCACCAATCTCTTCACTAAACATAACAAGAGTCACTTTTATTTCAGTTCCCAACAAGTTTCTCATCTTCATCCGAGATGAGCACCATTTCATTAAAGCCATTCAACAAGTCTCTTAGGAAGTTCCAGACTTTCCCACATTTTCCTATTTTTTCTGAGCCCTAAAAGTTGTTCCACCTCTGCGTTTTACCCAGTTCCAACATTGCTTCTACATTTTGGGAGATCTTTATAGCAGCACACCACTACCTGGTATACATTTACTGCATTAGTCAGTTCTCACACTGCTAATAAAGACATACTCAGGGCTGGGTGATTATACAGAACAAAAAAGAGGTTTAATAGGCTCACAGTTCCACATGGCTGGGGAGATCTCAGAATCATGGTGAAAGGCAAAAGAGGAGCAAGGACACGTCTTACATGGGTGCAGGAAAGAGGGCATGAGCAAGGGAATTTCCTTTTATAAAATCATCAGATCTCATGAAACTTATTCACTATCATTAGAATAGGATGGAGAAAAGCAGCCCCCATGATTCTGTTATTTCCCACCAGGTTTCTCCCATAACACAGGAGGATTATTACGATTCAAGGTAAGATTTGGGTAGGGAGGCAGAACCAAACCATATCACCAGACTTCACATTTGTCTTCCCCTCTTGAATGTGAGGCCAAGGGAGAAAGGATAATGATATGTTTCAACTGAACCCCTGACACCTAGAGGAATGTCATCCATATATGTTTGCTAAATGAATGACTAGATGCACTTCTTGAAGATTCTGACAAAAGATAAATTTGACTAGATAATCTGCAAATAATCATCCTTGATTATTTTTCTAAACTCAAATATTTATATTAATTGTAGTAATGCCACTCATTATCTGCTTACCATTTGCCAGGCAATGTTCCATGCATTTTCTACACTTTTGCTCACTTGATACTCAAAACTGTGTAGGTACATACTATTAATAAAATTATTTTATAGACAGAGGAACCAATGCATGGGGAAGTTGAATATCTTGTCCAGGAAGGGAAGTTTAAAATGCTAAGTTCAACATTCTAATTCCAGAGCCTATGCTCTGGGCCTCTATGATGCAATATACCTCAAAAATAAACCAACTAGGATGGGTGGGTGGCCCATGCCTATAATCCTAGCACATTGAGAGGCCAGCATGGGCACAATGTTTGAGCCAGGGAGTTGAAGACAAGCCTAGGAAACCTAGGGAGATCCTGTCTCTACAAGATATACAAACATTAGCTGGCCATGGTGGCACATGCCAGTAGTTGCAGCTACTCTGGAAGCTGACTTGGAGGAATCATTTGAGCCTGGGAGGTGGAGGCTGCAGTGAGCCAAGGTTGAGTAGCTGCATTCCAGCCTGAACGACAGAATAATATCCTGTAACAGAAAAAAAAAGAAAAAAAAAAGCAACTTAAAAAGGAAGGACATTAAATTTAAAAAGCTTTAATTTTGGTGAAAAATATTTCTTAAAGCAAAATAACTTCACTGGAACATCCATTTCCCACAACTATGCCCAGGAGGTGGGGCAAGGATAACAGTGTTTCACATTCTCAACAGGTTGTGTTACTTTTCTCCATCAAGTTTTCTAATGATTGAAAAAGTCCACTGTGTGAGTTTATTTGTACACACACTTTCTCAAGTGTGTTTTACTCTCTAAGCCCCATTCCCCTCCTACCGTAATCTATTCCAAGGGCTGGTGAAAAAAAAAAATCCCATGGATACCCTCCAGGATGCAGGCTACAGTCTTGATTCTTTCTCTGGAAAAAAAAAAAAAAAAAGAAATAAAGACATGCATATGCATGTGCAGTGGCTGTTTCCCAATATGTGTACACACCCATGTCAAAAAGGAAGGTTAAGCATACTTTCTGTTTCAGCTCACACAAGGAGGTTAGAAGAGAAAAGCCATGGCTGGTGAGTCTTTCACTGTTCCAAGAACAGGTCCCTGGGAAGAAAGAGTTTTGGAAGGGGCTGACTCTTCTGGAAGCCATAATTAGTATCTGTGCAAGTTTAGGTGAGCAGAAGTGAGGGAGAGGGAGAAGAGAGGGGAGAGAAGAAACCAGAAGACTTTCGCAGCCTTTAGAAAGGAAAGGCAAACACAGAAAGGAACTGAGGGCTTTTAGAGGTAGCCGGCTGTCATTTTTCAATCTTAATTAACTCTAACTTACATGTTGTAAGTCTAACAGAGGGTAAAGAATTGGCACAGGAGATGTACTAGCAGCTATTGTTCCTAAAGCAAATGGGCTACTTTATTATTCATAGTTAAATAAACATGGGACACAAAAGGATGGTTTCTGCTTTCCAGGGACGAACCTGGAAATGGTAAACTCAGTCTTCAGGCCACTCCATGCACATGTACAGAGACTACTGAGGGAAACAAATAGGATAGTGATACAGTAAGAAGAGGGATTACCCAAGTGGGAGGAGGGGGACATTTTACTAAAGAAACTTAAATAAGGTATCTTTCTGTTGATAACATGAGAGGAATATGAGGCTGTTTTCATGATGTGAAAAATCCTTGTGCTCTGAACAGACAAGATCCTGAAGGAGAAGAGAAAGCTGTTTATCCATTCAGTGGGTGAAGGTACAATAAATGGCTTACTGGATGAATTATTAGAGAAAATGGTGCTGAACGAGGAAGAGATGGAGAAAGTAAAACGTGAAAATGCTACAGTTATGGATAAGGCCCGAGCTTTGTTTGACTCTGTTATTCGGAAAGGGGCTCGGGCATGCCAAGTTTGCATCACATACATTTGCGAAGAAGATTGTCACCTGGCAGAGAAGCTGGGACTCTCAGCAGGTAAGGATCAGTGACTCACACTCACCTGCACATAGGGCTTATCAATGTGCCTACCATGTTATGTCTTTACTAGTCATGTTAAGTTGCAGAAAACTTTCTTAACTCTGGCTTCAGGGCCATATTTCTGTAACAGGGCCCCTACTGAATGTCCCTTGACGCTCCTTTGATTCTGTTTCTTCATCCTCAGTGGCCCCCTTCTGATTAAAGCTCATTTCCTGTTCTGAGTATGTTGTAGTTAATTTGCTGACGCTCATGAGAACTATCTGAAAAGCTTCACACTGTATGTTCCAGTGTTCCTGTCAAGGCATAATATTTGTTTGTGGATTTATATATTTATTTTTTTAGTGAAAGCGGTCCCTAAGCACTTAAGTAGTTGTAAAGCCACATGAAGCTTTAAGGTTTGTAATCAAATACTTTTTATAACTTTTCTCCAAAATTTTCCCCTCCAAAAGGAATACAATATATTTCAGTGATGGTGATACACTCAGAGAACATATTGAATGTATAGAAAAATAAAGTTTTCTAGTGGGTTCGTTCCTCCAGTTGCCTCCTTATATTTTTTTTCGTAAGATCACCCGCTTGCCTGTTACCAGGTTGCAGTTCATGCTGTGAGGCCTGGACTGCCTCCACTTGCAGCCCTCTTCAGA
Organism: Cebus imitator; assembly: GCF_001604975.1. Classification (NCBI taxonomy): domain Eukaryota; kingdom Metazoa; phylum Chordata; class Mammalia; order Primates; family Cebidae; genus Cebus; species Cebus imitator. The sequence continues at coordinate 2,936,846 of NW_016107486.1, read as the reverse complement.
CCCGATACAGTGCTCAGGAACTGAGCTGACCAAATTTCATGACCATTAGACCTAACACATGGTGAGGATGAGAGTTCTTGTGGATTCACAGTCACTGATCTCAGTGGAACTTCCTAAAGCCACTCGGAGGGAGACGTTCTTTGAAAGTAAAAACCTTTTTTTTCTAAGGGTTAGGGAAAGTTTATGCCTGTCTAAGCAGACATTGCAGATGTTTCTGTTTCATCTACAAGTGATAAACACCTTTTTTTATTGCTGTCTCTTTCATTTTATACCTCTCACCACTCTCTAAATTAAAGAACATCTTGAACATTATTTAATGTCAATCAGTCAGTGTTATAGGAGAGCGTTTTGCACATTGGGGTAAAGTTTTCCAGAGATGATAAGTGACTGTTTCAATATCCTTTATCTTTTCATAGGTCAAACATCTGGACATCACCTTAGTATGCAAGATTCTTCAGAAGTACTTCCTTCTTTCCCAGGTAATGCTGTTTAAAGCAAGAGCATTCTTTGACCCTCCATCTTCCTTGACACTAATTTTGTAGGATGAACCATGGGTAAATGGGCTATGGAGAATTTTCATGGATTGATTGTATAATTTTCTTTTCATCATCTATTCTGCTTTTGCAGAAACTGTCCCACAGCTTCACTATCCATGTTTATATTAAAAATTCTGAATTTGTGTCTCAAATCCTGATTACCCAAATAAGTACCAAATTTATTATTTAAGCCTACTGAAATATTCCTTCACAGCTCCCAGAGACACCCTTATCTAAACAATTTCAGAGCTGAGCATGCCATTCTTCCCCACCCTGATTCTCTTCCGGTTTTGTGTAACTTGGGTATTGGTGCTACCACCACCAGTTGTTCAAACCAGGAACTTGAAACTCATATGGAACACTTTCTTCTCATGTACCTTCAATATTCAAGCCATGGCCAAGTTTTATGCAGACTTTTCTCAAATTTGGAACCATGTCTCCATTTTTACTTCTATTATTTTATTAAAGAACATTTATTCCTATAGTGCCCTATTAAAATAAAATCAACTTCTATCTGAAAGCAATTTAGAGGGTAGGAATGCAAATTATTTATCAGTTTCAGATATTTACTGAATTTATAAAGGTTGGTTATCTCATGAATATTTTCTTAAATGTTTCGCAGCATGGGATATTCAACATATAAACAAATACTGTATTCTTTACTATGGAAAAATAGCTTAAAAATCACCTAAATACTTCTACATATTTTTTCTATTGTTTTCACACTTCTTTATGAAGGAACCAAACATTTCATCCACCAAATGATTATTGTATAATTTTCTCCAATATAGCTATTCTAATTAGTTCTTTTCCACATCAGCGTATTTCATGCTGCCTTTGTTTATCTAACTGACTGTGTAACAGTTTTTCAAATTTGTTCTTAAAGTTAAATTTTTTTTCCTTAATAGTTTCTAAAGGATCCTCCACATATCTAGAAAACTTATTTCTATTTTGAAACAAAGATTACATTAATTTCTTTAACAAATACATCACATTGTCAGATTGTGTTGAACCTGTGATAAAATAAAAGCCTCAAGGATTTTCTCTCATAAACTCTGTTAAAACATTTCCTCATATGTGTGTGTGCAATCGATGTTTAGTGCTATGAATCCATCTAGTGTGCACCTTGATTTTAGCATTCATCTATTTTATATTCATTCTATTTTATATATTCAATATTCTTATCATTACATATGTATACATAGAAAGAAGAGATCCTGAAGGACAAGAAAAAGATTCATTTAAAAAAATATTCCTAGTGCTTACTACCATGTCTATTAAGTAAATAAATAAAAAGATAAACATATTTTAAAAATATTTCAGTAGATTTAATTAAGACTTGCTCCTATTAAATTTCATCCTAGGATTTGAATCTTTTGAAAAAGTTTATCTTCTAACTATTTTATCTCACACATTGTTTTCTGAGTGTTTTACCAGGCATAGACTTGAAATTTTCCTTTTCTATGTTAGTATCTAAAATGCTTGTAGAATACTGATCTTGAAATATGAAAGTAGATCCCTGTAATACATACGCAGAGATCTCTGGATTGAAATGTTTTAAATTAGCAGCAAACTCTTTCAGCTGTGTTTAGGATGTAGATCAGGATTGTCCTCCTTAGAGTGCATTTCCTCTTCTGTGTCTTCATCCATAGGTGAGGCTGTAAGAAACACAAAGCGGAACAAAGAGGAATGCCACCATTCATGAGGTTCTTTGTCTCTTGCAGCTCCTCAGGCAGTGCTGAACAAGCAAATTACGCTCACATCCTCGGGCTCAGAAGGGAATATCAAGCTTTGCTCCCCAAAAGAAGCTGAAAGGATACAGAAAGAACAGTTGGGAGAGGTGCCATGCTCAGAACACATGGATAGAGTGGGGTGAAAGATATACCTGAGGCAGTTCTGAAATGCAGTGACCGTTTCTTAGAGCCAATTTCATTGAACAGTTCTAGAGAATTATACTTTTGCTCCTCTCACATAAAGGATTTCTATATCCTAAAATCCCAGGTTTGGAGAAAGAGTTCCAAATTGGATCCAATTCCTGGGTAAATAACATCAGTGATGGCAGCTATTGAATGCTTACTATGAGTGGGCATTGTTCTAAGCAATTTGCACATGATAATATACAATTTTAAACGTAAACATAACCCATTCTAGAGATCAAGAAGCTGAGATATAGGATTGTTATATATTTTGCCCAAAGATAAATAATCAGAAATTGAAGAAGTCAGTTTTAGAATTCAGCCGTTTTTTGCTTCAAAGCTTGTGCGTCTTTCAAAATCCTACATATCAAGAACAATGAAGTCAGTAGCTCGGCTGCCATCAGGGCATTTGCAATTTCCAGGCCTGCTCTTGAAGCAGCACTCAATTCTGTTACCCCTTTTCAATGTACAGTTCATGGGATTTGGTATCTTCATAGGACTAAGGAAGGGAAAGCTGTCAGAAACCAGCAAGGTGAATATTTAATTGGAGAGGACAAGGCTATTAATTCAAACTCCATTTTCTATAGATTTATCCAACAATGAACGAGTCAAGCCGCACACGTGTTGCTCTCATTATCTGCAATGAAGAATTTGACAGCCTTCCTAGAAGAACTGGAGCTGAGGTTGACATCATAGGCATGTCAATGCTGCTAAAAAATCTGGGGTACAGTGTGGATGTGAAAAAAGATCTCACTGCTTCAGTAAGTTCTATTATCAGAACTAAGAGACAATGGTCATGCCCTTCATATAACTAAATAATATTAGAAAGCTTGGTTTTAAGACCAAGAAATGTAATCTCTTGGTAATCTAAAATATAAAGTTGCCATGAGAGAGTGCTGGATACTACATGTTCCCTTGTAACATAAGAGTCTTTCAGCACAAGCTTGGTGTAACTTAATTGGGAAATGTTTATTAGCTCAGTAATGCCACTGTCTCGCTGCAAGATAACTCTGGATGACTTCCTATAACACTTTTCTTCCTCAAAATTAAGACTAAAACTTTTTTGGCACTCCATTGTTTGTCATGGAATTCCTTAAGTATTTATTTATCGGCTTTCCAAGGTGACATGATAGTTAATTACATAGTGCAAAATCAGCGGTATGGTCTCTTTCAGGAAATGACTACAGAGCTGGAGGCATTTGCACACCGCCCAGAGCACAAGACCTCTGACAGCACCTTCCTGGTGTTCATGTCTCATGGTATTCGGGAAGGCATTTGTGGGAAGAAATACTCTGAGCAAGTCCCAGATATATTACAAGTCAATGAAATCTTTAGAAATTTGAATACCAGGAACTGCCCAAGTTTGAAGGACAAACCCAAGGTGATCATCATCCAGGCCTGCCGTGGTGGTGAGTGCTGATGTCTTTGAAAACACCAGACATTAAATGCTATCCTCATCTGTATGCATCTAGGATTTTTCAGTTTCTTTTTGTCTGTCTTTTAATGTCAAAGAATATGTAATGTCAGTACTCAAGATTGTGGTTTCTGTGAATTGAATGGCTGGTTGGTAGATATTTGTTCCATATTAAAGCTTGAGACTTTGATGTTTGGACATTTTTCGAATTTGTTTAATGGTCAGAAAAGTTAAGAATTGTTGAAAAGATTGTAACAGAAACGTATGTGTGTATTTGCATGTTAATTAATTATAGAGCAAACACATTAATAAATATCATGGAACAGAGGCTAGGAGGAAAACATCATCTTCTCAGCCATTAGTACTAGTAACAAATCAAATTGTGTCTTTCCAGAGAACGAAGGTGTAGTGTGGTTAAAAGACTCAGGAGGAGTTTCTGGAAACACATGTTTACCAACTACAGAAGGGTTTGAAGATGATGCCATTAGGAAAGCCCACATAGAGAAGGATTTTATTGCTTTCTGCTCTTCCACACCAGGTAACAGGTTCTACACAGGACATCTTCGTTGGGGTTATCAATACAAAAAGTGACAATCACCCACTAGAGGGTCTATACCTGCATGGAATTTAGATAAGATTTTTAAAGACCAACTCAAGCTTTGTTCCAAGTTATACATACAATTCCCTTTATCCAAGAGATCAATTTTACATATCTGTTCAATGAATTAGTAATAAGATAATTTGTCTATTTTTCAAAATTTTTTTATTGGAATGCTGAGCCATAACAGAGAATTAAATGGAAGACGTTCTGTGCTATAGTACATTAGAATCTGACTCTGCATAGAAAAAGTTCTGCCATGTTGAGATCATTCATCGGTCCAATTTGCCCAGACATCAAGTATTTATAAAAGAAGAGTAGGAGCTGCGTTCAGAAAAGTAGAACAGCAAGTGAGGCACTTTGGGGCCCTAAATTAAAGAGGGTTTTATCTATAAGCATGAAGTGTGTAAGTCAGAATATATTTGAATTATTCTAAATGTATACTTTGGAGTAAGATTTTGCCATTATTGACTGATACAACCATTTAGTACTTTGTAAACCAGCTCCATTAGTTCCTCTCTGGGTTTTCTTCGAATTGCTCATTAACATGTGGATGTAAATATTATTTTTCTAAGGATTGAATAAATTAATATATTTGAAATATTGGGCATGACACAAAATAAAGCACACATTAAAGAACTGCTATTTAAAATGTTTTTATTTTATAACAATTACTTTCTAAGCAAGGTTTAAATAAAAATTCTTTAAATTCTTTCATTCACCACATTTGGCAGTTTGCTGAGAGGACTCACATTCTCTCAGTCACCCGTTGCCCAAAGGCCCTGCCTCTGCTCAAATAGTTAAGTTTTCTAAAGTATTTTCTAAAATGATATATCTTCTTTCAGAAGAAGCTTGGTTCTACATTGTGTTGAACATGCCCTGATGTAGAACTAAATATTTTTTTCCAATATTCAGAAACAATGGCATCATACAAAAAACCATGCATTTTCATCCTGAGTACATATAACGTATAGTAGACTTTAATATCAGACGGAACTGTCTTTAATATCCTTTGATCCCAGACATTCACACTCACCCCTCTCTGTGTGGCTCTTTTTAGGCCCCTGGCTTCTCATCATGAACCTGGCTGATTTATGTGTCTTTCTTTTCTTTCACTTTCCTTACTCCTCCTTTCCAGATGACTGTCAGGAACACCAATTTAGTTATATATAACTTCCATGTTAGACCAATCTCCACATTCTGCTGTGCCAATCCCAACCACATCCCAGTAATTTCCTGAAGAAAAGTAACCATCTACTTCCTTAATTTCACAAAACGTTTGCAGAAACATCTGTCTCCACCATATCTCTTACCTACTTCCTGTTACTAGAACAAGTCTCAGTTAAAGACTTCCTTTAGCTGAGATAGCTGTGTTTCTAAATAGAATTTTATTATCAATATATACTTTATGACCATTATAACTGGCTAAAATGTGTCATTAAGGAATGTGTCTGTCATTATACATGGAGCTATTCTACTGTCTTTCTCTTAAGCCTTGCTTTGTATAATTTTATGTCTTCATTATTTCTGTGTCTACCAGGTAATAAATTAATATTATTTTTCTTAATATTTCTGTTCTTCATAAGAACTGTTTATCCTGCCATATGATGTGCTCATTTTCTTATCAACTCCTCTTAGATTTCTACCTTTGTTCTGTTTATGATTTTCATAGTTAATTTTTTGTATATAAAATCTTATTGTCAATGGTATTTAATTTTAATTATTTTTTAATGATGTATTGAAAATTTATTAACATAGTTATCCTGTATAGACTGAATATTACATATCCTGTGTTATCTCAGACACTTGTGTGACCTCAGATATCTCTTATGTACGAAATTATTACCATTCCCTGTATAAATGAGTCTATTACATATCAGAATGCATAATTAACTTAAATCAGAGTCAGTAGTACCACTTTGTGAATGTACATTTAGATATTTATTTTCCAAATCCCAATCACTCCCCTGTACTCCATTCTGCCTTTTCCTTACTCGATACTAAATTTATGATTTCAAACATACCTTTGCTGGAGTAGAAATATTAGGTTTTCTTCTCTTTCTTCAGGCAAGAGCCTGTCTTGATAGTTGAAATGTGCTTTATCAACAGATAATGTTTCTTGGAGACATCCCACAAAGGGCTCTGTGTTTATTATGAGACTCATTGAACATTTGCAAGAATATGCCTGTTCCTGTGATGTGGAGGAAATTTTCCGCAAGGTAAGGCTCTAGTGGATGCTATTTTCATTCTATCTCCCTGAATGCTTGGCTATTGCAATTGGAAGCATAGAAAGCAGATCTGGACATGTTTATCTTCTAATAATGCCCTTCTTTCCAAAAGAGTTTTCGAAGTTCTTTGGAGAGTGGAGAAATCTGGGAGCCAGGTCCAACCTGTTATGACCCACAGCCTTGAGAAAACAATAATTCAGTTTCACCCTGCTCCTGCCCTGCAGAGACAAATAATTTGCCTTATTTGCGGACTCTAATTTGCCTGTGTTCCTCATGGCTATTAGATCCAGCAGCAGATTTTAAAAGCCCTAAGGAGGGTCATTCATTGCTTTGATATGTGTATGGCTATACTTGCTGCAGATGGAAGTAATTTTTGTTTTTGTTACTTATTTTGCTAGATTTGTTGTAGTCTTTTTGGCATAACTCAAGAATCTCTTGAAAAAAAATCTCAGAAAAAAAAGGTCTACAGACTTTCCTTTCCGTTTTAGGTTCGACTTTCATTTGAGCAAACAGCTGGCAGAGTGCAGATGCCCACCACTGAAAGGGTGACTTTGACAAGACGTTTCTACCTCTTCCCAGGATGTTAAAATAAGGAAGGTGGGTGAATATCTGTGGACAGGTATGTGTGTATGGTCGGGAGTGTGGGAAGGTTCAGGAAAGCATACTGAAAGTGCATTTTAGTCAAGGACTCTAGGTCTACAGGTTGAAAATCCTTAATCCAAACATTAGAATTTTGAAATGCTCTAAAATCCAAAACTGTTTGAGTGCCCATATGATATTTAAAGGAAATGTTTATTGAAGCATTTCAAATTCCAGGTTTTTGGACTAGAGATGATAAACCAGTAAGTATACTGCAGATATTCCAATATAAAAAAATTTCTGAAATTCAAAATACTTCTGGTAGCATGCATTTTGGATAAGAAATAATCAAGCTATATTATAATATACAGAAAATACTGAAATAATGCCTTTCTTCTGGTCAGTGCACTGCACATTTATCTTCTCCAAAAGGTTTTCATTTAGACCCCTTCTGAGAGTCAGCTGATATTTCCCTAGAAGTGGCCGTAAGACTATGAATGCTCACCTTTAGATGTTTCTCCCCTTCACCTCAGCAGAGTGTATTTAAACATAGCATGCAGTCTTTCCTTTTAAGATTGTGTGTGCTCCCATTGGTGGTATAACTTTATAACTTGCATGTCTTTTAGCAAAATTCTTTCCTATGTTTATTTTTATTTCTTTTTCCTCATAGGACATGAAGAGATCCTTCACTCTTTAAAGGTTTTTAGAATTATGTCTGATAAATAAAAAACTTTTGAATTAATAAATCTGTTAGAAAAATGAAAACTTGTCCTGAGTTTTCTCCCACACTGAAGAAACAGGGGTTGGAACTTAGAGAGACTAATGAATTTAGAGTGTTTGACTTAATCCGTAAGACCCAAACTGGCTATTGGCACCTTTCTTTCCCAGAGTTAAAAAAAAAAAAAAAATCAGACTTATGAACATAGCAAAGTTATTAATTACTTTCCTAAACAAAAAATTTATGTTGTGCTATTTTTTAAAAGAAAAGAAAAACCATATGCTGGACTTTCTGCTTTAGAGATGCAGATACAGATTACAGCAGGTATCTGACTTCAAAGAATTTAGAGCTTAGCAGGAGAGATGGGGAGAAGACAGACAGTTATGATAGTGACAGTACAGTATGATAAGGAACTTTTCCCAAATCTCATGGTTTACTACTCACAAATACATGAACAGAACTTGCATATTTCTACCCTTTGCTAAAGTATTTAAGACAAAAAAAGGTAAATTTTGAATCAACTCTAGACCCTCAGTAGTTCACAGAATCCTTGAAAAGATAAGACAGCCATCAAAAATGAAGCACTTGGCAGATGATGCATGACACCCTGAAAAAACACTAGGATGCACGGTATGTGCAATGAAGTCCCTACATGGTGCAGAGAAAATGAGTTTGTGGCAAAATCATTCACTCCGAGATGTTAAGATCTAGGGAGGATTTGAAGAACTACCCTTTTACTTGCAAATATGAGATTTTTTCTAATCTTAAACACATTAAATGAGAGTGAATTTCTGAACTTTTAAAAACCTTCATAATTGAACACATAATCTCTCTCTCTCTCTCTCTCTCTCTCACCTTTGATTAACTGTTTTTCTGGGCATATCTCTTCTGCACTATCATGCATATTCTACTATAACCTGAAACTACCTCTGTGATCAGTCTTTGCTCAAAAAGCAGAAGTGAATTGCCACCCTCAGTAAACATGAACTGTTAAAGCAGTTTTAGGCAGTTGAAGAAAAGTATTCTAGGAAGTAGATAAAAAGATTCCTTCAAAATGATCTCCAATCAAAGGGTGAGATGACAGGGAGATGGGGAAGAGAAGACACCTTCATGATTCCTCAGCACAGTTAACAAGAAATACATCTATTGAATAAACAATACTTTCCTTACTTATTTTGGTTGACTTCGTTATCAGTTGGTTGTAGGTGTATAGGTGTGTGGCTTTATTTTGGGGTTCTCTATTCTGTTCCATTGGGCTATGTGTCTGTTTTTTGTACCAATACCTTGCTGTTGTGGTTACTGTACACTTCTAGCATAGCTTGAAGTCCAGTAATGTGATGCATCCATCTTTGTGGAAAGCAGTTTGGAGATTTACCAAAGAACTAAAAGCAGAGCTATCATTTATTTGACCAAGTATCCCATTACTGGCTGTATCCCCAAAGGAAAATATACTGTTCTATCAAAAAGACATGCACCTTTAAATGTTTGTCACAGCACTACTCACCATAGCCAAAAAAATAGAATCAACACAGGTGTCCATCAATGGTGGATTGGATTAAAAAAAAAATGTGCCACACACCTACTACGGAATGTTGCGTAGCCATAAAAATGAAATCCTGCCCTTTGCACCAACATGGATGCCATTATTCTAAGCAAATTAATGCAGAAACAGAAAACCAAATATCACATAATCTCACTTATAAGTTTTAGGCTAAATATTGTGTACACATGGACATAACAGACACAGGGAACTACTAGAGGGAGAAGTGAAGAAGTAAGGCAAGAGCTGAAAAACTATGTACCGGGTGCTATTCTCACTACCTAGGTGATGAAATAAATCGTACCACAAACTTCTGCGTCACCTAATATACTCATGTAACAAACCTGCATATGTATCCGTGAATCTCAAGTAAAAATTGAAATAAAAAATAAACCCAAGATATACCAAATACTTGGTTAATTCTTACGGGAAGATGCAAGGAAACTAGTTAGATTTTACTCATTCAGGACAGGTTTTTTTAGATGAGCAACGGTAGAATAACTGACAGATCAGAAGAGAAGGATGAATAAAGAAGGTATGGAGCTACGGAGAGAGAAAAGGGAAAAGAAAACCAGGCTGAGGTGTCAAACCAAAGAACAATGTTTTGTCATTCGCATTTTTTTCCAAGGGAAGAAACCAGAGTTTAGGACTAGAAAGCCAATTGGCTATAGGGCACTTCCCCATGATGAACCTAGAAGTTCCAAGCGGCAACTTCATAATCTGTAATCATGTGTCTCCACCCCTTGCAATAAGGAAATACCTGTGACTTTTATTTGAGTCTGAAAAATCATGTGTCCCTACCCCTTGCAATAAGGAAATACCTGAGACTTTTAGTTCTGAGTCTAAACTTGTGAAAAACAGTATCCTTTGTATAGCACTTTACAGTGCTATACAAAGAGACAGGGGCTGTTAGCTATGGCTGGTGAGTCTGGGGTTCTTTTCTGACTAGGAGCTGGGGACTCAGGTCTTAGAAAACCCTTGATTTTTTGCTGTGTGACAGGGAGAAATACCGAAAGGGAAATAAGCCAATAGTGCACACTGGATCTTTCTGTTATTGGTGGCATGTAGTTTGAATCATGACACCCAGTGTTGGAGACACTGAAGAAGAGTATGTTCTCTACATGTTTTCAAGCCAACAAAAGGTTAATTCCTTTCTTTCAGCTTCTAGTAATCAAAGGGAGAGTAAAAAAAAAGTAAAGTGTTTGTGTGAGAAATCTCCAGAAATTTCTAAGTGCACTCTGAAATCTTCTCTGCTTCCTCTTGATCCCAGATTAATCCTCCAGACTATGAACCTTCTTCCCAGAAACAAATTTGAGAGCCTCTGTGTTCTCAACACGTTGTCATCTCTTGTCTTGAATTATATTCTTGGGATGTTTAAAGTGATTGCATTTTTTCCACCTTTCTATGTAGTCCTGGTACTAACTATTGTAATGCAATATTTCTTGGGTTGCCTTCACAGATTTTTAACTGGCTTCCCACTCTCCAAAACTTACCCCTTCAGTCCATACTGCACACTACTTTCAGGCTGACTGTCTTATACACAGAAGCTGAAAAAGTCTAAGAGTTGGAGTCCTGAGCTACTTAGGCAGCCAGTATTCCAGCAGGTCATACTGCTTCTTTGGTTTCATTCTCCTTATTGAAAAAAGGAAGAAACTGGAATAGATCAGTGGTTTCTAAATCTTGTAACATATATGAACAATTTGTAGTCATATTAAACAAATTAGATTATACTACCTGAATAGCTCAATCTTTAATAGACTGTAGACATTTACTATCCTTAAATATCTGCAGACAATTCTTAGGAAGCTAGCCTGGCATAGGTTCTTGTACACGTTAGCATTATTAGCAAAGTTGGTCAGTTAGTTAACTTTCACTTCTCACATGCTAGGGATCTATTAATGTAATTTTCTTACTCAGCAATATACATTGCCTTCCTTTATTGCTGTTTGAGAAATATCTAAACTTTCAGATAGGTGCTTCTATCTTTCAAAATATTCTTATTCATTTTTCCATTAATTACTCTAAGGCATGATTTTAGATTCATAAGAAATAAAGCAAGTATTTCCTGTATTTTACTTCACTCGTAGTTCCTTGCTATTGAGTTTCTTTATTTCTTTGATTCTCCCTGTAGTTTATGTTTATCTCCAGGGTTTATGTCTCACCTGACAACACTCAATTTAAACTCCCAAAATGCAGGAATTGCTTTTTTATTTTTTGTCTGTTTTGTGATCCTACTAAAGCCTTTGGCCAGGAAGGAGTAAGACAAATTCACAGCCATGGCTGCCTCTTTGGCCAGGCAGGCTGACTTTACCAGTCATGCACTGGAGTCAGGGGAATCATTAGATAATAGATAAGAGAAATTGAAAGGTACAAATCAAAAATAAGTTAAGTGAATTAATCATAGCAAATGACCATGTATAGTTTGTGTTTGTTAACTGAAACTTGTGAAAAACAGTATCCTATATAAAATGTGTAGGAATTTCACATCACTTTGCCTAGAACCAAAACTGTGTTCTTGATGAATTTGGCCTCTAAATTATTCCATTCATTTTTATTATCACTGCAACTTTAATTTTGTGATTAGTAAAATAACAAAAAATAATCAATGAAAACTTTTTTTAAAATAGTACTGTATGATAGGTATCTCATGCACTTTCTCTGACTGAATATTTAAAGTCAGTCAGTTAAGTTTGTGCTATTATTGCCATTTTATAGTTGAAGAAGATATCTAGAAAAGGACTAAAAAATTTTTATTTGGCCTAATGTCTGTTGAGAAGAGTGAAACTAGGTTGGCCTGACTCTTAAACTCAACACTCTAATGTTATGTCAATTTTCTGCAAAGAAACATGTTCAAATGGGGGCCCTGTCTCTGATCACGCCCACTTCAGTTCTGGCCCAGCCCTCCCAGCTTCCTCATTACTTTAGACGCACAAAAGCCTTTGTGTTTCTTCACTCACTGCTCTCTGCCAGGAGACCAGCCCTTACTTGTCCAAATGGCAAATTTCTTCTAGTCTTTCTGGTCTCAGTGCCAAGCCCTCCCTCAACTGGACAGCTGTCTTCTCAAACACACTTTGCTCATGCTTATCTTGAGCATCTGCTCATTATTTAAATTCTTATGTTTTTTTTATTTTACTTATTTACATATCTATCTTTCCACTTGACTATAAGCTTGAATGTATAAGAATATTCCCCCTAAATGGTACCCTCACCACTAGCAGAGTATCTTTTACAAACTAATACTCACTAAATTTTCTGGAATGAATAGGAGAGTAAATATGACTTCCCTCTGCTGGAAACTTCCAGGGTGTGCTTATTGCCTATTAAATAAAATCAAACTTACTTTTTATTAAATATTCTTCAAGAGTTGGGCCATGCCTAAATTTTATTCATTTGTTTCTACATTCACTCAGCTAGTGATTCAGTAGATAATTATTAGACTTCCCTTGAATGCCAGTAGTGCAGGCCTAGTTTATGGTCACATGTCTTCACAGAGCATAAAATCTAATGATGGATGCTGATAAGTAGGCTGGAAATCACAGTTAAAGGTAAAAGTATGCTACTCTAAGAATAAACAAGGTGCCCTAGGTGCCCACCACTGACACTTGTCCCCTCAGATACTCAGAGAGGATTGCCTGAAAAAAAAAGTTCCAAATGGGCCAGGTGTGGTAGGTCACGCCTATAATTCCAGCACTTCGAGAGGCCAAGGAGGTAGATCAAGAGGTCAGGAGATCAAGACCATCCTGACTAACACAGTGAAATCCCATCTCTACTATAAATATACGCACACAAAATTACCTGCGCATGGTGGTGGGTGCCTGTGGTCCCATCTGCTCCGGAGGCTGAGGCAGGAGAACCACTTGAACCTGGGAGGCAGAGGTTTCAGTCAGCTGAGAGTGCGCCACTGCACTCTAGCCTGGATGACAGGTCGAGACTCCCCCAAAAGTAAATAAGTGCATCTAATCTTAGACTTGAAAAATAAACAGAGAACATAGGAGAACAGGAAGCAATGAGAAGGTGGAAGACTGGACTAAAAACCAAGTGAAGAGCAGAATGTTTTGAATGTAATGAGCAAGGTGGGGACAGTATCACATGGGGCTGAATGAGAGGGCCTAGGTTAGAATAAGCTGAGAGGTTTCATGGTCAAATCTAGCTATTGGAACATTCTTCATTGTGAAGAATAGAATAGAAGGGACTACCAGAAGGCTTATAAGGTATTCTGTGTAATTAAGAAAGAAAGGGTCCTGTAATCTCAGCACTTTGGGAGGCCAAGGCAGGTGGATCACCTGACAGTCAGGAGTTCAAGACCAGGCTGGCCAACATGGTGAAACCCTGTCTCTACTAAAAATACAAAACATTAGCTGGGTGTGGTGGCACATGCTCATAATCCCATCTACTTAGGAGGCTGAGGCAGGAGAACTGCTTGAATTCTGGAGGCAGTGGTTGTAGTGAGCTGTAATCGTGACATTGCACTCCATCTTGGGCAACAGAGAGAGACTCTATCAAAAAAAAAAAAAA
>NW_016107486.1:2912149-2922416 GCF_001604975.1 Cebus imitator | reverse complement strand
AAGAGGAAAGAAAGAAGGAAAGAAAGAAAGAAAAAGAGAGAGAGAAAGAAAGAGAAAGAAAAGAAAGAGAGAGAGAAAGAAAAAGAAAAGAAAGAGAGAGAGAAAGAAAGAGAAAGAAAGAAAGAAAAGAAAGAAAGAAAAGAAAGAAAGAAAGAAAGAAAGAAAAAGAAAGAAAGAAAAAGAGAGAAAAGGGAGGGAGGGAGAGAGAGAGGAAAGGAAGGAAGGAAGGAAGGAGGGAGGGAAGGAAGGAAGGGTGTTGGACTGAATAGAAGTAATGAACACTTACAATTAAAACTAGCAGCCAGATTCTGAAAATGTTTAGTAAATAAAATTAATGAAGTGTGAATTGAGTTAGGGAATAAGACATAAGGAAGGCAAAAGAAGTTCAATATCATCAGGTTTTGCTGCCTTCCTACACTTGGAGGTTTGATACTAATTTTTACTATATGGAGGAAAGGGAGAATGGAAATAGAAAAAAAAAATGAACAGTTCATTTTTAAAAGTTCAATTTAATGAGGTTGTGGGATAATTTTAAGTGATGTCTCATTGTTGGACGTTTGGGTTTCCATACAGAATCCGCTTCTGGGCTGATCTATACATTTGAGTAATTTATTTATTATTTTAAAATTATAATTGATGCTATGAGAATTTATAGATTATGAAAAGAGGATCTCAAACTAACTTCCTTGTTTCTTTATAAAAATTATTTTATTTATTTAATTGGAAAGTAAAAATTTTATATACTTATGTACAAAATGATGTTTGAAATATATATTGTAGAATGCCTAAAGAGCTAAATACCATATGGATTACCACATATGCTTATGTTTTTTTGTGATTATAGCACTTAAAATTTACACCGTCAATTTTGAAGAATATATCATTAACTAGAGTCACTATGTGGTGCAATAGATTACTTAAATCTATTTATCCTATCTAATTGAAATGTTGCTTCCTTTGACTAACATCTCCCAAACTTCCTGCCTTCTCCTAATCACTTCCATTCTACCCTCTGCTTTTACGAGTTTAACTCTTTTAGATATTACACATCAGTAAGATCATGTGGTATTTGTCTTTTGGTGCCCAGCTTGGCTTATTTTATTTAATATAATGCTATCCATGTTCATCAATATTGTCACAAATGACAGGATTTGTTTTTATTTTCTAAAGCTGAATAGTGTTCTAATAGGGATATAAACCACATTTTCTCCATCCATTCATCCATCTATAGACACTTAGGTTTATTTTATATCTTAGCTATTAATGCTTTAATAACAATGGAAGTGTATATGTCTTTTCAACATACTGACTTAATTTTTAAAATATATACTAATTTGGATTGCTAGATCACTTGTTACTTCTATTTTCAACTTTTTGAGGAGTTCCCTATTGTGTTTCATTGTGACTGTACTAATTTCTATTTTCATCAACAGTATACTAGAGTTTATTTTTCTCAACATCCTTTCCAACACTTGTTATCTTTTCTTTTTTTTTTTTTTTTTTTTGATAATGGCCGTTGTTATCATTCTAACAGGTGTGAGGCAATATCTCATTGTGGTTTAATCTCCCTGTAATAAGAGATATTGAGCATTTTGTACATACCTGTTGGGCATTTCTGCATCTTCCTTTGAAAAATGTCTAGTTTGTTTCTTGGCTCATTTATAATATTTGTTTTCTTCCTGTTGAATTGTGTTTTTTTATATATTTTGAATATTAATATCTTATCCAATATATGGATTCAAATATTTACTCCTTAACAGTTGGTTATTTCTTCACATTGTTGTTTCCACGACTTTGCAAAAGCTTTTTAGTTTGATGTAATCTCATTTCTTACTTTTGTTATTGTTGACCATGTTTGTATTGTCATATCCAAAAATAATTGTCTATACCAATGTTATAAAGCTTTCCCATGTTTTTGTGTAGTAGTTTCATAGTTTCAGTTATTGGGCTTACATGTTTAATCCATTCGGAGTTGATTTTTGTATATTTTGACAGATAAGGACCCAATTTGATTCTTCTGCTCATGGATATTTAATTTTCCCAACATCATTTATTGAAGAAAATGTCCTTAGCCTATTGTGTGTTCTTAAACTTTGTCAAAAATAAATTTACTGTAAATAACTGGGTTTATTTCTGGGTTTTTTGTCCTGTTCCTTTGTTCTCTGTTTTTATGTTACATTCTAGTTTGATTACTATAACTTTGTAGTATGTTTCAAAGTCAGTTTGTGTGATGCCTCTAGTTTTGTTCTTTAATCAAGAGTGCTTTGGTTATTTGAATTTTTTTGGTAATTCCATATGAATTTGAAGATTGATTTTTTATTTCTGCAAAAATTGGCATTGGAAGTTTAATAGGAATTTTATTGAATTCATAGATTTATTGGGTATAATAGACATTTTAATAATATTAATACTTCCAATTCATGAACACAGGATAGCTTTCCATTTTTGTGACTCTCATTCAGTTTCTTCAGTCAATGTTTTATAGTTATGGGTATATACATCTTTAACTTTTTAAACTTTACATTTATACTTTATTATTTTGTGGAATTTTTTGTAGCTATTATAAATGAGATTTTCATCATCCATTTTTAGTTTATTGTTATTATAAAAATGGTACTCATTTTTGCATGTTGTTTTTGTATCCTTCAAATTTACTGCCTTTGTGTATTAGTTCTAACAGATTTTGGGTGGCACATTTAGTGTTTTCTTAATATATGTAGGATAGTGTCATTCATAAACAGGACATATTAAATTCTTCCTCTCCTATTTTGATGCCTTTAATATCTTTCTGTTGTCTAATTTCTCCGATTAGGACTTCCAGTACCATGTTGAACAGAAGTGGTGAAAGTGGGTCTGTGTGTTTGTCCTATGTGGTATTTATTGTGTTGTTAATCTCTTTCGATTAATTGCCTATCGTATTTCTCCACATATTGATTCGGTCAATACTATATTAGTTTACTGAGCACAGAAATAAGATAAACAGAACTTCAGAACTCAGGCAGAGTAGATATTCCACAAACTAACCTATGTACTCTTTGCAAATCTTCACATTCCCTGTTCCAACAACTACATTGCATTTAAAACCAACATTTTTGTCTCCTCTTCTAAGAAGCCTCTATTAACTCACATCCTGGAATTTTGTCATCCTGAGTTCCTTAAGCATCTTATCTGTGTTCTCTTAAGAAGCTCTTCATCAACAGTCATGTAATGTAATTTAATGATTTAAAAGTAGGGCTCTGGATTCTGAACACTTGAAGTTCTACTCCTACTCCCCAGTTACTTTATACTCTGTTTTCTTTTCACAGTATTACATTCAATTACTTAGTTGCTTATCAGTGTATGTTTCCTTTTCCATATAAAAGAGGTTAATATGCATTTCACATGGAGTTTTTGTGAAATTTCAGCAATGCACTTGACCTCACGGGGGTTCAACATATATAAACTATTACTGAAAGTGTGTCATGGTTTACTACATGGAATGTGGTGTAAAAATAGAATTTGAACACTAATTTGTGTTATTTAGGGTAATCTATTAAATGACTTATAAAATTGATAAAATAATAAATATTCTACTGGTTTATTGTGAGGTCCAGTATACTATTATTTGTAAAGTAATTAGAAGAGAGATTCATAAATAACAATGATAATGATAATTGACACTGTTTTTTTTTTTTTAATCACAATAAATACATAGGACATGTTACTTTCATTAAATGCTATTAGGTAACTTTTCTCCTGTTTTGAAACTTCCATGTGTCTTTCTCATAATAGTTGGTTCATTATTGACATATGAACTCAAAATAACCTGGAAAATGAGTCTGGTACTTCTGGGCCAGTTTTGTTCAATGTCCTGACATGTTTTCTTTAGAAAATTTATTTTGTGTGAAAACTGTCCTTATATCTAGATGAACTAGATAACTATCTTTATAGATTTAACTAAGAAGAGAGGAGATGTTTGGCTTTTCCACATACAACCTGCTTAAATCATATCTCTTGTATTGAGATAAAAGATTTATTTTATTTTATATATATATATATATATATATATATATATATACACATACACACACACACACACACACACACACACACACACATGTATATATATTTCCTGGTAAAAATTCAAATTATACTAAGGAGTACTACATTAAGTTAGTGTCATATTAATTTACCATAAGAGTTACCAGATATTTTCAATTCTAAATTTTGGTTTGAAAATTAAAAAAAAACCCTAAAGAATTAGGTATCTCGATGCATTTATCCACTTAATGATTAAGTTGAATGTTAGCTTATGTATTAAGCAAGCAGATTAAGTACTTTTAAGCATTTTGAGCAGAAAATTGTTAATTATCACAATTGGGTATAGCTTGTGTGTTAAAAAATGCAAATTCAAAGATACAGTGCTTTCACCAAGGAAGCTAAATATAGAGAAGAGGAAAGATCCTATAATCTAGTAGGAATAATTTACAGACTAGAAAGAGAATGGACTGTCCTGGGTGCATACATTTCAGGTAGATCATCATGGGCTTTGAGCAAGAGAAATAAATCTGAATACAGTGGATGACCAAGGATTTAGCATTAGGCCCAATGCTGCAGAAAGGAAAAAGACACCCTATAAAAAACAAACTTAAGCGGCAATGAATTGTTAAACGCAACCTGGTATGAATTTCATGGGCCAGAGAATGCTATAGGTACAAAGAAGTAACTGAGTATTTGTTTGGGAAGACAAAATGGTAAGACAAAATGCATTTTCAAGGGTGTTTCACATTACAGAGCTTTGTCAAAAGCAAGGGCAGAACTCTTTAAGCTGTGCCCATAGTTGAAGGAGTCTATTTCTGACAGAAGACAGTTGCAAAAAAAAAAAAAAAAAACAAAAAAAACAAACTTTAAAAATGTCAAAGCTCTGTTCAAATGCATGCTTCAGAATAGACTGAATAACTTGGTGAAGAAAAGAGTTCTCAAATTGAAGGAAAAGGAAAGTAAAAAAGGTTACAATGCCAAAATAGAAGGCAAGGCCCTCGTCTTGACAGACTACATGCTAAAGAACTATGCGGCTGGACAAACATCTATCCAGACCCTACCTAATATGGCTAAAAAATCCACCAATATAAAAGGTAATATTGGATATTTACAGTGGATATCTCTAATTTTTTAGAATCTATTCAACTCAAAAACCCATGCAGTGTCTTCTATGATCCCCCTGTCCTTCCTTTATGAAAATATCATTTTCACTAAGCATATAATTTTTCTTTTGGGGATTACTTTGTCTCTTGTGGGGTGGGATCCAGTTTCCAATCAGCTAAAAGGCTGAGTCCTTGGGTTCAGACTGTGCATGGAAATAATTAATAGTAGAGGCTTGTAGTAAGACATACTCAAACCTAAACCTAGATTCTGTCATTAGTAAGCTATGCGGCTTCCTGCATGTATCTTAGCTTCTCTTGCTGCCTAATCGTCAGTCTTACCACCTATGAAATGGGGACAATTTCAGTACTTTCTCATAAGATTGTGGAAGGCTAGAAACATTGTAATGGCAGGCATCAACATGCCAACAACTCCCAAGATATTAGCTTTCATCCAGAAATCTCTTCTCTGAGTGCCAGGCTCATTTAGCTCTAGCTGTATTTTCAACAATTCTGCTCCAGTGTTTCACTGGCTTTATTAAATTAAACACTTTTTCCAACCAAATTTGTTCCAGCTTTAACCCCTTTCCATTTTAGTAAAGGAAACTAACATATATCAAATTTCTCCCACCAGAAGGCAATTGGTTTCTTTATCAATGACTAGCAGTAATTAGTAGAGTGCCAGGCACAAAGATTTATCACTTTGATACCTATATTTCCCAATAAAAATTCAAATTATGCTAAGGAGCAATGATCAACCTGATGTCACATTAATTCTCCATGCTAGATTAGTCATCAGATTATTTGCAATTTCAAATTTTGATTGAGGAAAAGATGCTAAAAAAATTAGCACTCTGGATGCAGTCATCCATTTGTTCATTAAGTCATGTATTTAGCAAGCATACTAAGTACTTTTAAGCATTTTGAGCACTAAGATGTTAATGAGCACAAAGAAGTGGGTATAGGATGTGTGTTAAAAATGCAAATTCAGAGATATAGTGCTTTCCACAAGGAAGCTAAATACAGCAAAGAGGAAAGATTGTATCATCTAGTAGTATTTACAGTCTAGACAAAAGCATGGACTGTCCTGGGAGTGCATAGTTCAGGTAGATCATCATCATCATGAGCTGTGAGCAAGAGAAAGAGAAATGTGAAAACAGTGGGTGACCAGCAAGTTAGCATTATGCCCAACGCTAAAGAAGGGAGAAGAAAAGCCATAAAAACAAATTTAAGAGGCAACGAATTGCTACGCACAGACTGGTATGAATTTGATGGATGAGAGAATTCTGCAGTTACAAAGGAAAAGGTGTGCTATTCATTGGGGACATGGTAAAATAGAATGCATTTTTAGAGGAGTTTCGTATTACAGAGTTATGTCTTAGGTGAGGGCAGAATTATTTAAGCTGCACCCGTTGTTGAAGGAGTCTTTCCATTTCTGACAGAAGACAACCGCAAAAACAAAACACTTAAGATGTTGGAATACCTGGACAAAGATTTTCTTCTTGGTGTTTTTAATTATTTGTCAAAACACAATGTTCTGCCATTGAAGGAAGAGGAAAAGAAAAAATATTATAATGCCAAAATTTAAGACAAGGCCAGGTCTTAGTAGATTCTGTGCAAAAGAACCATGTGGCTCGTCAAATATTTATTCAAACCATTCTCAATATGGACCAAAAGATCATCAGGACAAAAAGTAAGCCTGCGTCTAATACGATAAATATGTCAAAATTTCCAGAATGTATTTGACTCCAAGATCCATTCAGTGTTATCTGTGATTCCTCCTATACTTTTGTTTCTAAACTCTAATTCTCAGTAAACATGTCATGGTCCTGTTAGAGACCACCTTATCTTTTGTGTTCAAATTTCCAATTACCTAAGAAGCTGTGTCTTTGTGTTTAGACTGTGCATAGAAATAGTTAACAGGGGAGATGTTTTTAGTAGGGGGTACTTAAACCAAAACCTATATTCTGTCACCTGTGAACTATGCAGGTTCAAGCAAGTTTCTTAACCCTCTATACTCCCTAATCATCAGTCTTACCGCCTGTGAAATGTGGACAATTCCAGTACTTTCTGACAAGACTGTCTACAGCTAGAAACATTGTAATACCAGGAACCACATGTCAACAACTTCCAAGATTTTAGCTTTCATTCAGAACTCACTCATCTGAGCTCCATACTCATTTAACTCTACCAGCATATTCAACAGTTCTGCTCCAGTGTTTCACTGGCATCACAAAATGAACTCAGCTAAAATTAAACACTTTGTTTTCCACAATAAACCTACTCCACTTTTAAGCCTTTTCCATTGCAGTAAAAAGAACTAACATGTACCAAGTTTCTGCTACCAGAATGTAACTTGTTTCTTCACCAATTAATAGAGTAATTAATAGAGATCCTGGCACATAGCCAATACCTAATTTAATATGTGATGAATAAACAAATAAAGTATATGCATGCAATAAAGAGTAGTTTTCTTAATTATTATTTGGATGCTACAAATTAGAATTTTCCAGTGTTTACTCATTTCTGTGTGTTACAAAAATATTATCAGGGAACAACTATAAAACGTTTAAATTTTATAAAATTTCAAAACTTTTGACCCAGGTTTAATTATCAGTATTATTAGAGCCTAAATATTCTCAGATTCATGTTTTCCAGGGATGGACTCAATTTTTTGTAGATTTTAAACTGAAATCTTCAACCCTGAACTACTAGAGTTTACACATGATCACGAACATAAAGCAACATAAACTGTTCAAACCTCACTACACAAAATAAACCCCCCTTATCTATAAGGAAGTGTTCCCCTCAACAGAAAGCACATACTAATACAGTTGTCCAAGATTTTAGGCAATAATGCATTATTATTAGTATTTTAAATGGTCTTTTGCTGGTATTTTGCTTTTGCTCAAACCTGGGATGGCATGGGAAAAAACATATCAGTTTTAAAAAATCAGAGATAATGCAACAAATCGGAATCATATTTGTAGCAATAAGGGCTTAAAATGATTTTAGCAATCCTAGATATAATATATAATAAGCACTAAATTCTAAACTGAAATAGTCTATCCAATCAGCAGAGGATGTGGCGAGAAGGAAACAGCTGCAGATCCATGCAGGAGGGGTCCAGTGGATCCCCGAACTCTATTTGTATTTGGATTCTCCAGAGTGATCAATCTCAGGATACTCTGAGTACACTGGTCCAGTGGACATGGAAGCCTGGTGGGCTGGACTATTAGAAGAGGTATAGGCCTTAACCAGGCCTTTGGATATGGTTATAATTCTGAGGGTTTCCAGCAGAGCACCGGATTCTGGAGTGCAGGATAAGAAGAATTCTAGCTATTCATTTGTTCATTTAACATATGTACACACCGTATAGCAATACTGTGATGTAGTCAGAGAAATAACCACGTTAAGTCCCTATATGCTGCGGGAAATTGTTTTTCTGACCCTGTACCACTCCTTTCTTGTTGTGTCAATGTAAACAGATTCCAGAGCAGATTCCTGAGAGATTCCTGTTTCACTAGATAACAGATAATCTCAAATTGAAATTTTTATCTAAACTCCTAATTTCCACATTACTTCCTATTGCACTGCCAGGCTAATAGAAACTCTCTTTGGAAGCAGACTGCACTATAGTATTTATTATTTTGTAATAAAAATAATACTTTTATACTAATTCTACTGTTGGATATAAAATAGAATATCTGTCTAATTTCTTATTTTACTTGAAAACACCTGTTCTACACACAGACACATAAAAGTCGTTAGGAGATGACTGCTAAGTTAGGAAGTTCTCCAAACCTTTAAGTAGGAAAACATATCCTCACACTAGGAATATATCAAGACCCTGGATGTCTTCGTATTGGCAGAATTTTCTGAAATGGGAAGAAAATGCATATGAAAAAAGGGATACTTAGAAGGTTTGGTTTCCTTATATACTTAGAACATGTGGCAACCCCAGAGCTCAGAATTTTATCATACACTTTAGCAAGACATTTATTTTAAAATATTATTAGAAATGAATAGAAACAAATGATTGAAATAGAAAAAAAAGCACATGAAATACTACAAAGCAATATACATTTTACACAGGTTAATATTACTTTACTCATGGTTCCTATGTCTTGGTTGGGTCATGTAACTAAACACAAGTAATATGCCTGTCCAGACATTCCTTTCCTGAAAATAAATCTTGTTATTAGATCTTAGTAAGCTTTTCTTCTAATTTGTATATATAAATTACTTTTTCTTTTGCAGAAGGAGGGCTCAATAATCTTGCACAATATCAGTCAAAAAAGATCAATGTTAGATTTCACAAGGGAATAGATCAGAATGACTCAGAACCAAAATTATCCAAAAGAGATGTATTATTTCTTCACATTATAAAATATGAGTTAGAAAACTGAATGTTGGCTATTCAGTACTTGAAAGACAAGATGTCCAGAGTTATGTCAGAATCACATACAAATATTTGCCCCTTTGGCCTTGGACACAGTACTATTGTCACTAGACAACATTTCTTCATGAATAGATGATTTCACAATTTGTTGAAAGATAACTAGCCCATTTCTTCTAGAAAAGTTAATATTTCACATAAAGAATGCTTAAAAAAATACCACGATGATACAGAATTCAATATTCTGTTAATACCACGATGGTACAGAATTCAATATTCTGTTAAGTGGTGTATATATGTATCTGTATGTGGTATGGACTAGGAGGGGACTATGACTCCAAAATGGGATGTGGTCCCGTTCAGTTTTGTAGCCCCCAGCCTCATATAACTATTACGTACTTAACTTGTGGCTAGTGATACATGTTGGCATAATAATATTTTGTATATATTATGTTAAATATATTATTAAAAATAACTTTAGCTTTTATAAATGTTTATTAGAGAATTTAATATTGCACATGAAACTCACATTGTATTTCAAATAGATAGCACTCTCACAAGTATTTATTTAGTACACTCTTGCCTAGACACAGTAGAAAGTCCAGATAAATGAATGAGCACCCTAGGGTAAAACCACTGGAAAAATAGAATGTTTTTATGAATATAGAAAAGTCAAATCTAACCCTAAATCATCAAGATTTTTTCTCCCAAATAATCAGAATCTATGATTGCTTTTTTTTTTTTTTTT